>NC_044554.1:51211300-51535987 GCF_007565055.1 Rhinopithecus roxellana | reverse complement strand
CATTTTGTCTGTGGGAGGGCAGAAAGTAGAGGAAGTTCATGGTTCATTCAATCATTCAACCTTTATTTATTTTATGCCAAACGCTGTATTAATAAAGATATGGATATTCTATAAGAAAGAATAATACTGTCTCTGCTCTCATAGAATTTAGAATACAGTAGATGGGGGGCATTAAACAATTAAAGAACTAAATATATAATTACAGATTATTATGAATGCCATACAGGATAAGGAATCTATTAAAGAGTACAACAGAAGGAACCTAATTTAGACAGATGGCTCAGGGAAGGTCTCTTTGATGAAGCCACCTGTCAGCTGAGAGGAGGAAGATGAGAAGGAGTTAGGTGATAAGTGAATGGAATGACTTCAGTGAAGACCTTAATATTGGACAGATTTGGGTGCATTTTGATACAGAACAATAATTATATGTGAATTTTAAGAGATTAATTTAGGGGCAGGTGTGGTGGCTTACGCCTGTAATCCCAGCACTTTGGGAGGCCGAGGTGGGCAGATCACTTGAAGTCAGAAGTTCAAGACCAGCCTGGTCAACATGGTGAAACCCCATCTCTACTAAATATACAAAAATTATCTGGGCACAGTGGCAGTTGCCTGTAATCCCAGCTACTCAGGAGGCTGAGGCAGGAGAATTGCTTGAACCCAGGAGGCGGGGGTTGCAGTGAGCCGAGATCGTGCCATTGCGCTCTAGCCTGGACAACAAGAGCGAAACTTTGTCTCAAAAAAAAAAAAAAAAAGATTAATTTAAAAAATGAAACCATAGAAAACTCCAAGGAAATATAAGTAAATTTCAATCACTAGATAGATGACTCTCCAAGAATATGCCTGAGATTTAAAAATAGAAAATTCAAAATGTTTTTTTCTTTATTTTTATTTCAAAACATATTGTAAACCAAGTGCTCAATGTTTGCAACAAATAAGTAAAAGGATTACCATCCTTATGACATAAAGAGCATGTATCAAACTGACAAGAAAATATTAAAACATCAACAGAATCCAGTTAGTAGATCATCCTTCTAAACTGATTGATCCTTTGGTCATTTAGGTAAGTTTATAGAATTTTAAAAATAAAAATAAACATAAAAAGCAAGTTTGGAAAATAGAATAAAAATACAAGTAAAAGACATGTAAATTTCTGTGGAAGAGGAAATAAACATGGCTGGATAGATGAAAAAATAGCTTTACTAATAATCAAAGAAATTTAAACTGAAAAAATGAAATACTATTTTCCTAGCTACTAAATAAGTAGACATTGGGGAAAACAATACTTATTGATGGCAAGGGTGCCATGAGAGGCACTATCCTATGAAGATAATGGGAACATAAATTGGTTATAAGCTTTTCATTAAAAAATTTGGAAACATGTATCTGGAACCTCAAATATATTTCCTCTGATTCATTAATTCTAGTTGTAAAAACTAACCCTAAGGTTAAAATAAATGACATCAATTATTTAAAATTTTTAAGTTAAAATCTTAATGGCTAATCATTCAACAGTAAAGGAATAAGCTGCGCACGATGAACTTGCTCCTGTAATCCCAGCATTTTGGGAGGCTGAGGCGGGCAGATCACTTGAGGGCAGGAGTTTGAGACCAGCCTGGCCAAAATGGTGAAACGCTGTCTCTACTAAAAAAAAAGACAAAAATTAGCCGGACGTGGTGGCATGCCCCTGTAATCCTAGCTATTAGGGAGGCTGAGGCAGGAGAATCGCTTGAACCTGGGAGGCAGAGGTTGCAGCAAGCTGAGATCATGCCGGGGCCACTGTACTCCAGCCTGGGCAGCAGAGCAAGACTCCAATTCCAAAACAAAAACAAAACTGTGTAGGAATAAACAGTGATATATTCAATATTGAAAATATCATGATCTATGGTCACTGGAACAATGTGGCCCTAAGGACAAGGGACTTTTACTACCATGCCAACCCAAAAGACATCACATTGGCTAGTCCAATGCATCAACGCTGTGCACTGCACCTTCTACCAAAAGAAGGCACGTGTTTTCAAGGCAACAAGTATAAGATTTGTGTGTGCTCCAGTACCCACTTGAGAGGTGAATGAAAAGCTACCAGGTTTCAGTGAGCTCAGAGCATGAAAAGGCTCCTCTGCTGATCCGGTATGATCTGATTTTGACCTTTAGATCTAATCATGCTTCCAGTGTCTACGGACAGATCAGCGTACAATAAGACCCCATGAAGGGGTCATGCTTTGCCAGAGTCACTGTGTGGGGACTTACTGGAGGCTTTGTAAATGATTGTAGTTTCTTGGACACCATTGCTTCTAACCAAGGACCCCATGTTAAATAATGGGTTATAGCAGATGAGAATCACTGGTCTTATGTGATACCCAACACCCAGAAGCAGTTGGCCTTATAGAATAGTGGAATGACCTATTATACTTCACTGATGGCCTCAGTTAAATAAAAGCTTTCAATATAAAGTGCTACCTGTAAGATTAAGAATATTCTTTGAACCAGCTCAATATATGATGCAGTTCTAGTTAACACACTGTGGGGCAAACCTTTGACCAGTGGGAGGCAAGAGCTGGTGGATAAATCCTTCCACCTACCTCTCCTCTAGATGGGATGGTTCCTGAGACTCAGTTTATATGGATTTTTGGAGGACTGCCCCTTTGAATGAAGCAATTGGTCACATTTAACAGTGGTCAGCGCAGTACCACATCCTCATTTGGGCTGTCATGCATTTGCACTCCCCTTGTTTCTCATCCTCCTCCTTGGAATTGCATGTCTTAATAAAGTAACAACACGTGAGCCCTAATCCACAAACTCTACTTACTGAGGAACCCAGGCTGAGACAGCTAGCAATGTGCAACAGGCATGGGTGAGCCTGCAGACATATGCACACACACATACATACCCCATATCATACAAATACTATTGAAATGTAAAGGAAGGTTTGTTGAGAAAAACTTACAGTAGCGGCAGCAAAGGGAGGAGGAGGAATAGAGTGCATATGACATGATCCCTTAAATTCTTGTTATTTCATATTGAGATGTTCTTGGATTGGACACAGCTGGTCATACTGTGGAAAGTCCTCCAGGAATGGAATCCTGTCCCTTCTGCTTTTTATATTTCTAGGTAAGTTGAGAGACAGACAGAAACACCTGGTCTACCATGTGATGCTGGGAGCATCCACACCGAGGAAATGACTGGGATCTGGAACTTAGCTAGGGGAGTCTGCACACCAAGCCAGAGATTCTGCATTCTTTGTTGACCTGGCTCAGTCCTACCAACTCAGCTTACAGTTAAGCCTGCTAAAGTTGGAAGGGAAGCAAGTTACCAGAGGCCCTAAGCAAAAGATTTTTTCTCATCAGGGACAATTCACCACAATTTTCAAGGGGAAATAAAGTTGCTGCTGTACAATGAGGGCAGGAAGGTGAATGCATGAAAGCCAGAAGAACACCCTGGGCACCTCTTTATATTGCCATATCCAGTGCGAGTGTTAATGAAAGACGACCACATTTCCAACCAGGCAGGCCCAGAACTCAATCCTCCAGGAATGAAGATCGGATCCCCCTTGCCCTCTGCAAAAACAAACCAAAACAAAAAGCCTAGCTCGAGACCAGGTGCAGTGGCTCACACTTGTAATCCCAGCACTTTGGGAGGCCAAGGCAGGGGAATCACTTGAGGGAGGCTGAGGAGGCAGATCACTTGAGGCCAGGAGTTCGAGACTGGTGTGGCCAACATGGTGAAACCCCGTCTCTATTAAACAAACAAACATAACAAACAAACAAACAAACAAACAAAACAAAAAGCCTAGCCAGCTGAGGGCTGACCTGAGGTGAGGAGGTATGAAATGAATGACAGAGGGGCAAGTCAGAATCACAGCCACAGCCCAGCAGCAAGTGGCAGAACCAAGAACTGCAACCTCCACTTGTGTTTCCCTTTTGTAAGGTCACAGGCATTTATATGTTTTCATTTGATTTCCTTTGCTTCCCTGTAAGATTTGCCTTTAACGTTCTGCACTTTCAGTCTGATGTATCTGCTGGGTTTGTTTGTTTGTTCTGAGACAGAGTCTTGCTCTGTCACCCAGGCTGGAGTGCAGAGGCCTGATCTCAGCTCACTGCAACCTCTGCCTCCCTGGTTCAAGGGATTCTCCTGCCTCAGCCTCCCAAGTATCTGGGATTACAGGCACCTGCCACCACGCCCAGTTAATTTTTGTATTTTTTTAGTAGTGATGGTGTTTCACCATGTTTGGCCAGGCTGGTCTCGAACTCCTGACCTTGAGTGATCTGCCCACCTCAGCTTTCCAAAGTGCTGGGATTACAGTCATGAGCCACTGCACCGGGCCTGCTGTTATATTTTGAAAACTGCCTCTTCCCACCTCTCTACTCTCTCATTCTGGAGCTCCTATTAGACATCTATTGGATTTCATTCTGTTTTCCAGCATCTTAACTCTTATTTATATTTTGCCTCTCTTTTTCGTCTTCTTGCTGTATTTGGTTAATATCCTCACATCTGTCTTCTAGTTCAACAATTTTCTCAGCAGCTGTGTTTAACCTCCTGTTTAACTTATCACTGAATTTTTAATTTTAGTAACTATGCATTTTAAAAATTTCTAGGTGTTATACTGAGTTCTTTAAAAATTTGCTATTTTGTTTTTCTTTGTGCCTCGTATTCTTCTTAAGATTTAAATTTTTATCTTTAGTAATGATTTTGATAATTTTGAACTACTTTATTTCAAACTATAATTCAATTATTTTAAGTTTGTGGGGCTCTAATTCTCCTTTGGGTTTTTTTTCCTCACTTACTCAAAGTAAATCATTTTTTTCATGTGTTTTGTGATTTTTAAAAATTGTGACATCTTTAGAAAGGTTTTTCAAAAAATAGGAAAATCCTTTTTGGCCTGGTATGGGAGCGCTCCCCCAGGGGCCTTTGTGCTTGCTTCTGTCAGACACTCAAAGCTATTATCAGTCTGGGACCAATTTTTATATTAACTTTCCCAGTTTTGAGACTTCTGTACCACTGAGATAATGTGTATGCAAATCAGAAAACCCACCCTAGGCACAGATTTGGTGTTATCACTTATTTGGGGATTCTTTTTCCACCTAGAGCTCCGGCTGGGACACACTGCTTCCTTGTCATCGTTCACATTGGTGAGTAGATTTTTAAAACATTTTTTTCCCTAGTGATGTAGTCAGAGGTTTTGCTTCCAGCTCCCTAACTTTGGAGGACCCAAGTTCTCATGTCTTGTGCCGAGACATAGCTCCTAGATTGTTGAGCTGGAACCCTCAAGCCAGGCAATCATATCATCGGCTCATGTATTTCCATTTTAGCTTTCAGGTCCCGCTTATTTTCTGGCCCCATGGGATGAAGCTTCCTTTACAGCAAGTTCAGTTATGCACTGTGAATCCTCTTGTTATGTTTTAACCAGAATTTCTAGGTATTGGAAACAGGGAGACTTTGCAGGTCTAGTACCTTGCCAGAACCAAAATTCCAAAAAAGTCTTATAGTGATGGTGAGTACCTGTTGTTCTCCAGTGCCCTATTCTTAGAGCAATTCATAGTTAAAAAAATAAGAAAATTCAGAGTTTTTATTATATGGTAATGTATTAGGATGACAATACCATAATTACTGCTTTGTTTGAAATTTGGTTTCCTAAAAACAGAAACAAAAACAAAAAACTGCTGGACTCTATGCCGCTGGAAATAAAAAAATGAATTACCAAAGTAAAAAACTTAAAATTCATTCCAGGTAGAAGTTCCCTTTTCTTGTTCCAGGGTACTTAGAATTTGGTTTACTCCTGAAAACTAAAATTTGCAAAACAATGTTGGAGACCTGGCTTGATACAATCAATGTGGGCCCTACATTTGTTCCTACTCACTGTCATATTAAACAGGCAGCTGGAAAGTGCTGACCAGGGCCTAGCTGGAGTCAGGAGGAATAAGTGGCAAAGGATGACAAGAAGATACATTAACAAGAGAAGTCACATTCAGGAAAAGGCAGGGCCCATATAGGTCATGGGTGACAATGGGCAGCATAGAGGGTTCTCATAAAATCTCATGCAATAATGTGAAAAAATATTCTCCATCCTAGGAACCTGTTGGTTTCTTGAAAGGCCTCATTTACATGTTTCCAATCTGGTAGCAGTAGATCCAGTGGATATTAAAGGTCATAATAAGGAAAGGATTTTAAGCACAAATACCACAAGAACACCATTTCATATTTTTTTCCTTAGGGGAAACAAAGTAGTCTAAAGAAGTATCTGTATGCAAAAAACGAGCAAATAAACCAAGATAAGTGTTAAAAGAATTTGTACACAATTGTCCGTGATGAAAGTACCGACCCTGGGGAGCACCTATTCTCACAAGCAGGTTTCATTGGTGATGCTACATACTAAGGTTACTAATGGTGATAAGAACACTATATCATTTTTTTTTTGAACTTTTAACTCTATTTTAGCGTTAATGAATCATAGCACAGTTTCTCTATTTTAGTGTTAAGAGCATAGCACAAGTCCAAGGTCCAGGGAAATGACTGGAGGATGATTTTAGGAAAAACCGAAGGTTAAGCATCCCATTGATGTCAACTTGCTTTCTTCTGTCATTGATTTTCACCCTTAAAACCTTGCCATAGGCCAGTGCAGTGGCTCACACCTGTAATCCCAGCACTTTGGGAGGCCAAGGCAGGTGGATCATGAGATCAGGAGTTCAAGACCAGCCTGGCCAATATGGTGAAACCAGTCTCTACTAAAATACAAAAATTAGCTGGACTTGGTGGCCCACGCCTGTAGTCCCAGCTGCTCAGGAGGCTGAGGCAGGAGAATCACTTGAACCCGGGAGGTAGAAGTTGTAGTGAGCAGAGATCACGCCACTGCATTCCAGCTTGGGCGACAGAGCAAGATTCCGTTAAAAACAACAACAACAACAAAAATCACACAAAAAAACCTTGCCATCTTTTTTTTTTTTTTTTATCACTGTCCTCATCATGTTTCCTATCCATCAATATAGCCTATGGCTTGCAGTTTATCAAGTTGGTGCTTATGGCTCCAGGGAACAGAAAACCCGGACTCTAGCCTAAACAATAAGATAATTTATTATTTCACATAATAGGATGTCCCAGAGTTTGGGCAAACTCCAGACACAGTACAACCATTTGGTTCTGTGATGTCATTGAGGACCTGGGCCCTTTATCTTTTCCCTGGGACATTGTCTGTGAGTTGGCTTTGCCCCGGGGCTGGCTCCCTTCATGGATGAAGAATGACTATAGCAGTTTCAGGCATTACATACACGTAGATGATCCTATAGGAGAAAAGGGCGACCATCTCTTTCTCTTTTTTAAAAAACAGCTTTATTGAGATATAATTCACATACCATACAATTTTCCCACTTAAACTTTATGTTTCACTGATTTTTAGTAGATTCATAGGGTTGTCCTACAACTACCACCATCAATTTTAGAACACTTTCATCTAAAAATAAATCCCATACCCATTAGCAATCATTTCCTACTTCTCCCCAAGCTCCCCCCAACTGTAGTCCTAGACAGCCTCTAATCCATGTTCCATTTTCATGCATCTGCCACTTCTGGTGGTTTCATGTAAGTGGAGTCATATCCTATGTGGTCTTTTGTGACTGACCTATTTTGCCTAGGCTAATTTTTTTTTTTTTTTTTTTTTTTTTTTTTTTTTTTTTTTTGAGATGGAGTCTCACTCTGTCACCCGGGCTGGAGTGCAGTGGTGTGACCTTGGCTTGCTGCAGCTTCCGCCTCCCGGGTTCCAGTGATTCTTCTGCCTTAGCCTCCAGGTGGCTGGGATTACAGGCATGCACCACTGTGCCCAGCTAAGTTTTGTATTTTCAGTAGAAATGGGGTTTCACCATGTTGGCCAGGCTGGCCTCAAACTCCTGGCCTCAGGTAATCCTCCCACCTCGGCCTCCCAAAGTGCTGGGGTAACAGGTGTGAGCCACAGTACCTGGCCTGCCTAGCCTAATGTTTTTAACATTGATTGCCATTTCTTTCTTGAATTCTCCCTTTTAAGAGGAAACCTTTCCTAGAGATGTCTCAGCAGACTTCCTTTTAAGACTGTTCTAAATTGAGTGACATGATCTATTCCTAATCTAATCATTGGAGATGGAAGAGGAATGACTGTGATTACCTCAAGTGAGTGTAAACTAACCCTTGGCAAAGGGGATGGGGTTATCTAGTCACCTGCTTTGTAGTTACAGGCAAACAGGGGCTGGGAAGGTGAAGAGTGGATGTCTGAACAAAATTTAGTTCCTGTTAGGAAAGAAGAAAGGGGCAATGGATGTTAGGTAAGGAGATAAAATGTACACTACACTTTAACGATACAACATAACAGTTATGAAAGAAGATAAGAATGGTGAAGGGGGCTCCACTTACCTTTGGTTTATTTATTCCACCAGTCTTCCTTCCTTTTTGTTTTACACCTGTAAGCTTCAGACTCTAGAGTGGTGGGTTCACCAACCACTCCAAATCCTACCCCTGCAATGGATTTTATTATACCACCGGGTTGAGTGAAGCTGACCAACTTCAGGGGCTTCAGGGAGGAGGCAAAGGCAGGGAAGGGGTAACTGAGAAGTGAGAGCCACACAGTACCCACTTTCTAGGTAATCAATCGCCAGCAATTCAGCATGCCATCATTGCTGTTGTAGCTGTATGTAGTTGATGTATGCAAATGAGAGGGAGGTTGCAAGTAGATTTTTTTATACATATATAAAAAATTATATATCTCTATACATCTTGTCAATGAGCAAAAAATTGAAATGTGGGACTACCTTAAACCTCGATTCTTTCTCTCTTGTCTCATGTTCTTGAACACTCTTCCACAGGAGGGGGCAATCTGACTGGAGAGTGAAATACTCTTTCCTGTTGAATGACCATGGCACTCCTGTCTTAGTCTCTTCTCACCCTATTTCTAGGCCAAGGTCATTTCCTCTAACATCCTTAATAACAGATTCTGAGCCAAGACCAGGCACGGTGGCTCATGCCTATAATCCCAGCACTTTGGGAGTCTAAGACAGGTGTATCACCTGAGGTCAGGAGTTGGACACCAGCCTGGCCAACATGGTGAAACCCCATATCTACTAAAAATACAAAAATTAGCTAGGCGTGGTGGTGGGCTCCTGTAATCCCAGCTACTTGGGAGGGTGAGACAGGAAAATTGCTTGAACCCAGGAGGTGGAGGTTGCAGTGAGCTGAGATCACACCACTGCATTCCGGCCTGGGTGAGAAGAGCAAAACTGCATCTCAAAAAACAGACAAACAAAACAAAACAGGTTCTGAGCCAAGAGAATGTTAGTTACCTCAGGATTGGTTCTGGACTAATGAGAAGCTACTGGGATGGTCAGCCACCATATTTGGAAAATGCTAGAGATCTTGAGATGTAAGTAAGACTCTTCTATTCTTGGGATCTACTGGGTGTCAGTCAGTACATTTACCCTCAAGGGAACATAAATTCATTTTGTAAGCAACTGGGGCCCATACTTTCAACGTGTCACTTATTTCAATATGCAAAAAGTATAGTATTATATGTGGCAATGTGTTAGATGTGAAAAGAGACACAAGTCCCTATCCTTGACAGTGAAAAATGTTCTTCTCTGAAGATCCCAGGTAAAGCTGAAGACCAAGGCAAATTCCAAATAGCTGCTTGGGATGACTTTTCTGCTCCTTGGGAACCTCACTCAGCTGTCAGCGATAGTGAACAAGGCACATGGAAAAGGAAGTACATAAGCCAAACCCTTCTCTCTGGCTGTGTGCATTTGGATCTATCTTTGGTCCTCTCTGTGGCAGGAATGTGCCATTGAACCTCAGGGACTGTGCCTGAGGCACTGTTCCAGGCATCTAAGAGCCAGAGTGTCAGACCTGAGTCTTCTCTGGCATTGTAGATCCTTAACATGGATCAGCAGAGGAAGCTCTCCAGGACTCTCTGACTATGAGAGGGAACTTGTGTTAGTCCTTGACTAAGAGGTTTTTTTTTTTGAGAAGTAGTTTTGCTCTTGCCCAGGCTGGAATGCTTTGGCGTGATATCAGCTCACTGCAACCTCTGCCTCCCAGGTTCAAGCGATTCTCCTGTCTTAGCCTCCCACGTAGCTGGGATTACAGACGCCTGCCACCACGCTTGGCTAATTTTTGAAATTTTAGTAGAGTCAGGGTTTCACCATGTTGGCCAGGCTGGTCTCGAACTCCTGACCTCAGGCAATCCACCCATCTCGGCCTCCCCAAGTGCTGGGATTACAGGCTTGAGCCACCACGCCCAGCCTAACAGAAGCTCTTGGGGCTGCCTAAGTCAGACTGTCAGGTTTCTGTTGGGCTGCAGGAACCCATTAAGGGCTGGCTAGAGCTTGAGCCTGATTATGCTGGAATCTGAATGCATCCTCGTAAAATGGGATTTGGAAGAGAGCAGAATTGGTATAGGTCTCCAACACTCCAACCTACACATCCGCCTGCAGGTGTGTATTCAGATTCCCTTAATCTCCTATATTTCCATCCTTCTTATAAAAATACATGATGCATAGCAGAAATAAGTGATGCAGACTAAAAATATTACCATCATTCAAAAAAGGGGCAGGTCAACAAGGATGTGGCTATCAGGAAAGGCTGCGTGAAGGTAAGCTATGCAGGAAGGATGTGATTAGGATGGGCAGAGAGGAGGAATGGGGACACTGGAGGTTTGTGTGGGACTTCATAAATGGTGGACAGAAATAATTTAAATACTGATTCACTAAAAGTATCGAAATATCAACCTGTCACCCAGGTCAAATTCTCCAGGAAGCATATTCTAAGACAGTGTGTACTAATTCGTTTCTTGTAGCTGCTGTAATAAGTTACTACATACTTAGCAGCATAAAACAACAAACTTTTATTATCTTATAATTCTGGAGGTCAGAAGTCTAAAATGGTCCTCAGGGTTGCATTCCTTCTGGCTCTAGGGGAAAATCCACAGGCAAACATACAAGCACGAGCACATTCCATGTGGTCAAACTCACATCCACATGTGATGCAGATGTCCCAGCAATGATGGATCTGGTCTTTAGGGGCCCTGAAGAAGGGAAATGAGTACAGAACTCCCTATTCATATAATCCAAAACAAAATAAAATCAGCCCCAAAACAACACCACCAAAAAGCATACATATGTGTGAAGTTAAAAAAAAATTCTTTCTAGATTGTTCTGATTGGACAATTACGGAAAGTTCATTAAAGCTGACATTTTCTTATTTGGGGAACCACTTTCATGCTGAAGCCCTAAAGCGTATGCTGAGTCTGAACCTTGGAACATCAGCATCAAGTCTCAGATTTTTCTAGTGTGCAGGTGAGAAGTTCAGCAGCTTATTTCCACACACAAACGCTTTAGATAGTTGGAAAAGAAGAACTGAAAATAATGGTCTTCCATACTCTATGACAACATTTTAAAGCTAGAAGCGTTTTTTAAAATGGTAATGTTCTCAGTCCCCTAGTTTACAGGTGGAGACTCAGGAGAGAGGGCTAGAAAGTTCTTGCTACTAAATACTGTGACCCAATGAGGACTGGTGCACCCTGGCAAAGGAATAGGTTTACTGCACCATAACCTCATTGAATGTTTACCCCCACCGCCTTTTTTTTCCTGTTTTTTGTTTTGAAGCATTCACCTAGAGGGACATAGGTAAGATGCATGTCTACACGTAGGAAATGCGCAGACTCAAGCTCCATGGGGCAGGAACCATGAAGGGCGTTGTACCTGAGCATACCCCCAGTGCCTGTTGCAGGGCCTAGCACACCTTCAAATGTTGGTTGACAGGCCAGGTGCTGTGGCTTATGCGTATAATCCTAGCACTTTGGGAGGCCGAGGCCGGCGGATCACTTGAGGTCCGGAGTTTGAGACCAGCCTGGCCAACATGGCAAAACCCCCATCTCTACTAAAAATACAAAAAAATTTAGCTGGGCTTGGTGGCACGCACCTGTAATCCCAGTTACTCGGGAGGCTGAGGCATGAGAATTGCTTGAACCCAGGAAGCAGAGGTTGCAGTGAGCTGAGATTGTGCCACTGCACTAGAGCCTGAGAGACAGAGTGAGACCCTGTCTTAAAAAAAAGTTGGCTGACTGAATGCTGGAAGGAAGAAGGACCTGGCTTGGTCCCCACACCAATCTGGGGGGCGAGTACAGAGTGTCAACTGTCTGGAGGTTGGCATTGGCCTAGCTTCTCCGTTGCTCTCTTGTTCTCTAGAATCCAATCAAGCACCTGTGGCCAGAGAGATGTGTAAAATGGAAACCAGTCCCACCAGCCCCTGACTGCACCCCTTCAATGCCTTCTCGCCCTGTTTAATATCATGTCCAAACTCCTGGCCGCGGTGGCCTGTCTCCACCTCTCCAGCTTCCTCGCTTGGCGTGGCCCTTCTCCTTAGCTCTCTCTGCCTCACCCACACCGGCCTGCAACTCGCCAGATTGCCCCAGGTTTCTGAGCTTTTGCACAGGCCCTTCCCTCTCCAGGCTCTCTCCCCTGGGTCTTTGCTTCGGCTGCTCCTTCTTGACATTCAGGTCTCAGACCAATGGCCCCGTTCTCAGAAGGCCTAGCACAGGCCGCCTAATTTCACGCAGTTCTCCCCCAACCCGCCCTGCCTTCCGTCACCCGTTTCATTTTCTTCGTGGCACGGAGCACCATCTCCAATGGCCTTGTTCATTTAGTTAATTTATTTTCCGACTTAGTTCCAGGTGCTAAAGCACTGTCACCTTGGCAGACTTCCCATCAAATATTATTGCGCAAAGGATGGATGGATGAAAGGAAGAGTGAGTCAATCAACGAGGGAACGCGGGGAAAGGCAGCCTCAGGGCGGCAGGCCCTGCCACCCCCACAGTCCCTGGGCATCCGAGCCGGTTCCCGCCCCCGGCCCGGCCCGCGCGCGCTCGCAGACCCGCGGCGGAACCCGAGGGCGGCGGCAGCGGTTTCCCTTGAACGAGCCGGGGAATCTGGAGGGAGCACACAGGAAAGGCAAAGCCGCGAGCTGGACCAGCCGTGGTGAGTGCAGCGGCGTCCGGGCGGGGAGCGGAGTGCGGGGCGCTGGGAACGGGCGCGCGAGCGGGGTGGGAGTCGGGATGGGGGCCCGGGGCGCTGGGCGGAGCCTCTGGAGTCGCGCTGGGCCGAGAGCCTCGGGTACCCGAGCATCAGGCGTCGTGGGTGCAGGCGGCTGCGCGGCTTGAGGGTAGGGGGTGCGGGCCTGGCCGGCGCGGCGGAGGAGGGCCTCGCACTTATCTCGTGGTCACTGCGGGAGTCAGCTGTCCTAGGTTCGAGTCCCAGAGCTGTCGCTAACTTGTGAACCCTCCCTCACTCCGTCCCTTGGACTTCAGCATAGTCCTTTGCAAAATGGGGCCAATAGTATCCGATCCATTGATGGGATGGTTGGTTCATTCATTCTGGCGCTTTACTAGGTTCTGGTGCTGAAGATGGATAGACAGAACTTGCCCACGAGGGGTTCACTGTCTAGTGAGAAAAACATTTCCACCTGGATGCTCCACAGGCATGTCAAATTCAGTATCTCTTAAACCGCACTACTCTTCTCCACAAACCTACCACTCAAATCTAAATGATTGAAATCACTATTCAATCAGTCACCCAAGCACAAAAACCTGGCTTGGTTCTTCCTCTCTCACTTCCTACAGTCAATGAACCACCAAGTGCTGCCAATTTCTACTTTCTAAAGCTTTCCAAATCCATCCTTTATCTTGGTTTGTTCTTTTAGGTGCCTAGAGATTATGGCAATAACTTCCTAATGGTTCTCTTTAGCTTTAATTTTAGCTTCTTCCAGTTCATTTTTCATTCTGCTACAACGTGGTCTTTTAACAGTTCAAATATGATTATATCACCCACCTGCTTAGAGCTCATTAAAGGTTTTTCATTGTCTTCAAAATAATAGCCAAAGTCCTTAGTGTGGGTTCAAGGTCTTTTCTAATTCCCCCCCCCCCCCCCCCCCCCCCCAGTCCTCAATCCTTTATCTCTAAACCACTGTTTCTCAAAGTCTGGTATAGTGGTGACCTCCATTACAACCAACATGGGAGTACTTGTTAAAAGTGAAGATGACAGCTTAATTCCAAAACAAATGAGACTCTTTGGGGAGGGGGCAGTTTCCAGGATTCTGTGTTTTTAACAAGTTCTGCACTAAAGGTTGAGAACCCCTGTTCTAGACACTCCAATTTTTACTCTGCTGTTGATGGGGTACAGGACGCACTGCCCCAAAATATGACTCGTTGGCATTAGAGGAAACAACTGAAGCAGGAAAGTCACTTTGTGGCTTTCCACTCTTCTCCCCTGAAGCAGGCCATGAAATAATTCTTTGACCTTCTTCTGTATAAGACCCTCCTGTGAGAGGTGCTCATCCTATGAGTATAGGATCGAGGAAAGGAATGCCCTTATCTTTGAAGACACAGGTACACAGAGAAGAATCTGAACAAACAGGCCTTGCTAAGTTCTCCCTAGCATATTACCGTTAGATCATACCCCCTTTTTCCAGTCATATTTCTCCATGGCCGTCCACTCTGCATCAAACCTAGCATAAAAATACGTGAATTTACCTGTTTCTGGGTATTCATTTTCTTATGAAGATTCCTGTGTCACCTAAAACTTACCTTAAATAAATATGTATGTTTTTCTCTTGTTAATCTCTCTCTTGTTATAGGGGTCTCAGCCATGAACCTAGTTCTCCCCTCACTACCTACGTATGTTTCTCTCAACACTTTACTGTCTTTTATGCCTTTGTACACTCTCAGTTTGGGCTACTGTAAAAAAAAAAAAATTACCAAAAACTGGGTGGCTTAAACAACAGAAATTTAATTCTCACAGTTCTGGAGGCTGGAAGTCCAAAGTCAGGGTGCCAGCATGGTTGAGTGCTTGGTGATAGCCCTCTTCCTTGGTTTGTAGATATCTCTCTTCTTGCTGTATCCTCACAATGCAGAGAGACCATCTCTGTAGAGTCTAGTCTTATAAGGACACTAATCCCTTTCATGGGAGCCACTCTCATGACCTAATTATCTCCCGAAGGCTCTGTCTCCTAAAACCATCTCACTGGGGATAGGGCTTCCATATCAGCATTTTTGGGGAACACAGCATTCAGACAATAGCATCCACAAAGCTCCTTCGTAACTTTAGTGACTCCTCTTCATTCTTCAGGGCTCAGGGAAGACTTCATTGACTGTGCGTCACCCCCTCAGCCCTCGACCAGGTTAGGTTCATTCTTGCAGACTCTCACAAAACCTTGTGCTGACTCATTTATCTCACTGTACTGCAATTGTAATTGTATAATTGTGTTAGCATTGTGGGTTTGACAGTTGTGATTACTTGAGAACAAATGAGACCGGTTCTTCTCTGCCCTCACACTCAGCACAGAGCCTACCACATAGGTGTTTATTAAAGGGCTCTTGAATGAAGGAGTGATTTAGGGTCAGATGGAGAGGAGTTCAATAATTAGTTGGGCCTTTGGAATCATGTGTCAGCCTGATGGTGTATGGGATTCACAGGAAGATGGTCTCCCTGGCACTGCCTTCACTGCTGCTTTCAATAAGGATGTTTCTTCCCTTGAGAGGAATTTTAACCAATGGGATTTAAAGGGAGTCATAAAAGAACTGGACTTTTAAGTGGAAACAGTTTTTTTTTTCTTGGTCTATATACCTTACTAACAGTTATAAAAATTTTTTTCTTAAATTTTTGTTTATCTAGAAAATAATTAAGTTCATTTTCAAAAACTTAGAAAGTACATTGCAATTTTAAAAATAAAATAAACATCACCCACCATTCCACAACCTAGAGGGATCTACTTTAAAATTTTGTTTTTGAGCCAGGTGCAGTGGCTTACGTCTATAATCCCAGCAATTTGGATGGCCAAGGTGGGATGATTGCTTGAGGCCAGGAGTTTGAGACCAGCCTGGGCAACATAGTGAGACCTTGTCTCTAACAAAAAATTAGCCAAGTGTAGTGGTACATGCCTGTGGTTCCAGCTACTCGGGAGGCTGAGGCAGGAGATTTTTTTGGGCCCAGAAGTTATAGTGAGCTACGATTGTGCCACTGGACTCCATCCTGGATGACAGAGTGAGACCCTGTCTAAAAAAAAAAAATTTGTTTTTGTTTAATTGTCTTGGTTTTTTTTTTTATTTATACTCATGTTTGAACATAATTGGGATAATGCCAATTATATATGGCTTTTTATCCTGCTAATTTTACTCAACATTATGTTTTGGGTTTTTTCCACATCAGTACAAATTTGGGGTAAAAAAATATTTAATTGCTATTTAACTTATTCATTGAACAAATATTTCTTTCTTTTTTTTTTTTTTAACTATTTAAAGGTTTGTTTATTTAACTAAAACTTATTTTTCTCTAAGGATTCTTGGCAACTTTCTAAAATTCCTTATAACCAATTTCACTCAGACCTTTGTCAACCATCACTTGTATCATGTTCTGCTCATATTCAAATATCTGCAGTGTTCTTGTCTGTGCTGAGAGACACCTCCTTACCCTGGTGCCCCTTGAACAAATATTTCTGAAACAGCTATTGTATGCCGGATCTTACTTTAGGCATGGGATACAGCAGTGACCAGAACAATGTCCTTACTCTCATGGAGTTTACATTCCAGTAGGATTAGGCTAATAAACAAGCAAGTGAATATAAGCATCATCAAATAATAAGTGTCATGAAGAATAAAGATATTCTGTTGTGTCACTCTGTTTTTTAGTAAAGTCTTCCTAATTTGCCTTCTTTAAAGGAGTGTATGAGTGTCTATCATTTTATTATGTCATCAGTGAATACGATCATTTAAAAAATTATTTTGGTCAATAATGATCTCTGTAATTTGCATGTCTTTATTCAGGAAGTTGAACATTTTTAGATAGCCATGTGCATTGCCTCTTCATTGAGTTTTCTATACATGTTTTCTGTTTCTTTTCCTGTTGAGGACCTGGTATTTTCTTCTATTTTGAACTCGCCCTTCGTATTATTATTGTGTTTTTGGGACACTTATGATGGATAGACAAATGTATACTCTTAAACAGTGGTACAGTGAGGCTGTAAGGAGTCAGAAAAACCAGAGGAAGCCTGGAATTCCCTTCCTCTCTTTCTGCCCCATCCCTCTTCCTTCTATTACAATGAGGAAAAAGTGATCAGAGAGGGAAGAAGTATAGGTTAGGTGGAAATAGGAAGAAAGAAAGGTGGATGTGTGGGTGGCTGAGAAGATGAAGATGATGGGAATAGAAGGGAGAAGATGAGCTGAGGCCAGAAAAATGGTAAGGAGGAAGAGGAATGAGTGGGAAAAAGAGTGGGAGAGGATAAAAGAGTGGAAGATAGAGTAATAGGGACATTACATGAAGATCATGGATAAATTTTTTTTTTCTTTTTCTGCCTCTACTAACCTAGCAAATCTCTAGAAGATGACGGTGTTCTTTAAAACGCTTCGAAACCATTGGAAGAAAACTACAGCTGGGCTCTGCCTGCTGACCTGGGGAGGCCATTGGCTCTATGGAAAACACTGGTAATTATCTGACAGCCCCACCCCACCTTTGCACCCACAGCGAAACAGCCCCAAAGAGCTTCGGGTTAAAATCTTGTTCAGCTGTGCTTATCTCTATAAAATGTGGTGTAAAAGAAAAACAAATGCGATTCAAAGCAAAAACAAAGACTTCTTGTAACCAGAGCTGGAACTACATATATACTCATATCCAGTGGATAGAGAATAAAGTAGAGGGATCAGAAAGGAAGCTATTTTTATTCATTACTTTTATGGTTGAAGAAATTAAGACATCCTAGAGAAAGACAAGTCCTTTCCCAAGTTAGTGTAAACACCAAAAATCTGAGACGGGGCTTAGTCAATTTAGTAAGTTTATTTTACCACGGTTAAGGACGTGCGCCTGTGACACAGCCTCACGAGGTCCTGATGACATGTGCCCAGGGTGGCCTGAGCACAGCTTGGTTTCATACATTTTAGGGAGATATGACACATCAATATATGTAAGATGAACATTGGTTTTGGTCTTGGGACAAAAACCAATGTTTTTGTCATTGTGGGACAACTTGAAACAAAAGCGAGACAGCTGAAAGTAGGGAGGGAGCTTCCAGGTCGTAGGTAGATAAGAGACAAATGGTTGCATTCTTTTGAGTTTCTGATTGGTCTCTCCCAAGTAGACAATCAAATATGTATTTATCTCAGTAAGCAGAGGGATGACTTTGAATAGAATGGGAGGCGGCAGGGCGCGGTGGCTCACGCCTGTAATCCCTGCACTTTGGGAGGCCGAGGCAGGTGGATCCTTTGAGGTCAGGAGTTAAGACCAGCCTGGCCAACATGGTGAAACCCCATCTCTACCAAAAATACAAAAATTAGCCAGACAGTAGTGGTGCACACCTGTAGTCCCAGCTGCTCGGGAGGCTGAGGCAAGAGAGTCGCTTGAGCCTGGGTGATGAGCTGAAATCAGGCCACTGCACTCCGGCCTGGGTGGGAGAGTGAGACCCTGTCTCAAAAAACAAAAAAAAAGAATGGGAAGCACTTTTGCCCCAAGCAGTTCCCAGCTTGACTTTTTTTCTTTAGCTTAGTGATTTTGGGGCCCCAAGATTTATTTTCCTTTCACAGTAGTAAGCAAGGACTGGAACTCATGTCTCCCTGGCATTTTATTCCTTCCGTTTCTTACTATAGTCTCTTGATCTGTCATCAAGGGACACTTACTGAATTTGTTCCTCTATCCCCTGTGACTATCCTCATCTATCCCATTAGCCTACATTGACTTAAATGAGAAGTAGGCTTTCAAACCTTTTGTTTAAATAAAGAATTCAGAGGAGTCATGGATTTTATTAGTCTTCATGCATGGAGGGAGAAGAAAGTGCCAAAGCTCCTCTTTTAGTTTAACATGGTAATAAGATTTAAATAAACAGATAAGTTTTTGTATAAAAATTATACAAATTATGATGGCAGCCAATCAAATTGCAGTCTTTTGGAGATTAAGGACTACATTTTAAGTATGTAGCAATACTAAAATCCAGATGTCTTAAATGACTGCTTTGTTGAACAGAAAACAGAACAATTACTCTTTGAACTAGAAGTCTCCACATTGGAAAAGAGATTCATATTGATATTTTGTGAACACTCTCAGTTCACCACTGTGAGAATAACTTTATGATACAACATGATGTCTGCTTTTTTTGCAGCTGTGGGAAAATTGGAATATATTCCCCTTCTTTTCTTTCTAAGTATTGTCAAGGCCAGACGCTCGAATTCCATTAGCCAGCATCTAAGGAAAAGAGCAAACGTAAGAAGTTTAAAATTTGTAATTAAGAAAAGGGTGGAGCAGATATTTTAACAAATAGAGCATGGAGTGTTTGGCTTCTCCTTTTTCTAACTACACTTGAGTCCTCAAGGCCCCTTTGCAGGTGCATCCAATCTAGGTCATGACTAGGTCAGTCGGGGGAAATTCCCACCTACTGAGGATTCCTGCTGTTTCTATGACTAGGTGAAGATTCGAGGAACTGTGTACTCTGTTCAGGATGTCTTTAGAGGAACCATGATAAGTTCTTGCCCATGTAACCTTGAGACTTTAAAAAAGGACCATTAAGTCTTCAGGACTAATGGAGGCCTTGTTCTAAATTGGATCTGAAACAGCTTGAGCCAGAAGAGTGGTGGCAGCCTGGAGGCCTCATTTTGCTCTTTCTCCACCATTGACATTCAGTGTTACTGCCGCAAATGCAAACTCCTGTTGTTCTATTGCTCTTCTTTTTCTCAGACTGTTCTCTTGCATGATTTGGTACTATTTAGCCTTTTTAAAAAATTGTGAAAAAACACGGGACATAAACATTTTCACCTTAACCATTTGTAAATCTACAGTTTGATGGTGTTAAGTATTTTCACATTGTTGTTCAACAAATCTCTAGAACTTTTTATTTTTATTTTTTTATTTTTATTTATTTATTTTGAGACGGAGTCTCGCTCTGTGGCCCAGGCTGGAGTGCAGTGGCCGGATCTCAGCTCACTGCAAGCTCCGCCTCCGGGGTTTACGCCATTCTCCTGCCTCAGCCTCCGAGTAGCTGGGACTACAGGCGCCCGCCACCACGCCCGGCTAGTTTTTTGTATTTTTTAGTAGAGACGGGGTTTCACCGTGTTAGCCAGGATGGTCTCGATCTCCTGACCTCGTGATCCGCCCGTCTCGGCCTCCCAAAGTGCTGGGACTACAGGCTTGAGCCACCGCGCCCGGCCACTAGAACTTTTTCATCTTGCAAAACTGAAACTCTGTACCCGTTGAACAACTGCCCATTTCTGCCCCACCCCAGCTGCCCTTGACAACCACTATTCTACTTTCTGTTTCTAGGAATTTGACCACTTTATACTTTGTGTCAGTGAGTCATATAGTATTTATTTTTTTGTGGTTGGCTTATTTCACTTACAATGTCCATAATGTTTATCTTTACCTTTTCTTTTTTTTTTTTTTTGAAATGGAATCCTGCTCTGTCACCCAGACTGGAGTGCAGTGGTGTGATCTTGGCTCACTGCAACCTCTGCCTCCCAGGTTCAAGTGATTCTCCTGCTTCAGCCCCGCAAGCAGCTGCGACTACAGGCGCGTGCACCATGCCTGGCTAATTTTTCCATTTTTAGTAGAGACAGGGTTTTACCATGTTGGCCAGGCTGGTCTCGAACTCCTGACCTCAGGTGATCTGCCCTCCTTGGCCTACCAAAGTGCTGGGATTACAGGTGTGAGCCACCGTGCCCGGTCTATATTATCTCTAAATGTAAAGATACATTCTTTACGTTTAAAGAGGTATGGCCTTTACATCTGTCAATGGACATTTTGGTTACTTTTACCTCTTGACTATTGTGAAACATGCTACAATTAACTTGAGTGTACAGATACCTCTTGGAGATCCTGTTTTTAATTATTTTGGATATATGCCCAGAAGTGGGATTGCTAGATCATATGGTAGTCTATTTTTAATTTTTTGAAGAGCCTTCATACTGTTTTTCCATTGTAGCTCATAATTTTACAATCCCACCACAGTGTACAAAGTTTTCAGTTTCTCCACACCCTCATCAACACTCATTATTTTCTGTTTGTTTGATATGGGCTATCCTTATGGGTATGAGATGATATGTCATTGTGGTTTTGGTTTGCATTTCTCTAATGATTAAGGAAGTTGAGCATCTTTTCACATGCATGTTGGCCATTTAAAAATCTTTGGAGAAATGTCTGTTCAAGTCCTTTTTCCATTTTTAATTGAGTTTTTTGTTGTTGTTGTTGTTGACTTGTAAGAGTTCTTTATGAATTCCAGATACTAACCCCTTGTGAGATTATAGAATTTGGAATATATTGTTTCCTATTCTGTAGCTGGCCTTTTTACACGATTGATCGTGTCCTTTGATATACGTTGTTTTTAGTTTGGTTAAGGCCCATTTGTCTACTTTTGCTTTTGTTTGCCTCTGCTTTTGGTGTTATATTCAAGAAACCATTGCTAAATCCGGTGTCATGAAGCTTTTCCCTGTGTGTTCTTCCAGGAGTTTTATATTGGGTCTTACATTTAGGTCTTTAACAGATTTTGAGTTAATTTTTTTATATGATACAAGATAGGGGTTTAGCTTCATTATTTTCCATATCGATATCTAGTTTTCCCAATACCATTTCTTGAAGAGACTGTCCTTTCCCCATTGTGTGGTCTTGGCATCCCTGTTGAAGATCATTTGACTATATAGATGAGGATTTATTTCTGGGCTCTCTGTTGTTCATTAGTCTATATATCTGTATTTATGCCAATACCATACTGGACTGTTGCTTTGTAATATATTTTAAAATTCATTAAGTATGAGGCTTCCATCCTTGTTCTTTTTCAAGATTGTTTTGGATATTTGGGGGTTTCTTGAGATTCCATATGAATTTTGGGATAGTTTTTTCTATTTTTGCAAAAAATGTCATTGGGATTGCATTGAATCTGTACATTGCTTTGTAGAATAGACATTTTAACAATATTAAGTCTTCTAATTTATGAACATAGGATGTCTTTTTATTTAATTGTCCTCTTTAATTTCTTTCAGCAGTGTTTTGTAGTTTTTAGCATGTAAGTCTTTTACCTACTTGCTTATGTTTATTCCTAAGTATTTTATTCTTTTGACACAATTGTTAATGGGATTGTGTTCTTAATTTCCTTTTCAGATTGTTCATTCTTAGGATATAGAAATATAACTGATTTTTGTGTGGTGTGTATCCTGCGACTTTGCTGAATTTATTAGTTCTAACAGATTTTTTTTTTTTTTTTTTTTTTTTTTTGGTGTAGAATCTTTAGGGTTTCTGTAGATAAGATTATGTCATCTGTGAATAGGGATAATTTTACTTCTTCCTTTCCAATTTGGATACCTTTATTTCTTTTTCTTGCCTCATTGCTCTGGCTAGAACTTCCTGTGCTATGCTGAGTAGAAGTGGTGAGTAACATCTTTGTCTTATTCCTGATCTTAGAAGAAAAACTTCCAGGCCGGGCGCGGTGGCTCAAGCCTGTAATCCCAGCACTTTGGGAGGCCGAGGCGGGTGGATCACGAGGTCAGGAGATCGAGACCATCCTGGCTAACATGGTGAAACCCCGTCTCTACTAAAAATACAAAAAACTAGCCGGGCGCGGTGGCGGGCGCCTGTAGTCCCAGCTACTCGGAGGCTGAGGCGGGAGAATGGCGTGAACCTGGGAAGCGGAGCTTGCAGTGAGCCGAGATCGCGCCACTGCACTCCAGCCTGGGCGACACAGCGAGACTCCGTCTCAAAAAAAAAAAAAAAGAAAAAAAGAAAAACTTCCAGTGTTTCAAAATTGGGTATGATGTTAGCTGTGGGCTCATGATATATGGCCTTTATTATGCTGTGATACTTTTCCTTTTGTTGCCCTCCCCCCATTTTTTTTGCCTATATATCCCCAACCTTTTCACAGAACAGTGCTCACATTCTTTATACCAAACTTGTTTTACCATGAGAAAGTCTTACCCTGTCGTCTTCTTGAGTGGAAGCTGCCTTGTCCTTTCTTCTTCTTCTTCTTCTTCTTCTTTTTCCCCCAATCAGGTCATTTTATTATTGTGGTTTTTACACATTTTATTTTAATAGTTTTTGGGCAACAGGTGGTGGTTTTTGGTTACGTAGATAAGTTCTTTAGTGGTGATTTCTGAGATATTGGTGTACCTGTTACCGGAGCAGTGTACACTGTACCCAGTGTGTAGTTTTTTATTCCTCACCCAACTCCCACCTTTCCCCTGAGTCCCCAGAGTCCCTTATATCATTCTCATGCCTTTGTGTCCTCATAGCTTAGCTCTCACTTATAAATGAGAATATATGGTGTTTGGCTTTCCATTCCTGAGTTACTTCACTTAGAGTAATGGTCTCCAACTCCATCCAGTTTGCTGCAAGTGCCATTATTCCATTTTATTTTATGGCTGAGTAGTATTCCATGGTGTATATATACCACCTTTTCTTTAGCCTCTCGTTGATGGGCATTTAAGTTGGTTCCATATTTCTGCAGTTGCAAATTTTGCTGCTGTAAACATGCATATGCAAGTGTCTTTTTCATATAATGACTTCTTTTCCTTTGGGTAGATATCCAGTAGTGGGATTGCTGGATTTAATGGTAGTTCTGCTTTTAGTTATTTAAGGAATCTCCATACTGTTTTCCATAGTGGTTGTACTAATTTACATTCCCACTAGCAGCGTAAGTGTTCCCCTTTCACCACATCCATGCCAACATCTGTTATTTTTTAATTTTTTAATTACGGCCATTCTTGCAGGAGTATGGTGGTATCTCATTTTTTAAAAAAATTTGCATTTCCCTGATAATTAGTGATATTGAGCATTTTTTCATATACTTGTTGGCCATCTGTATATCTTTTGAGAATTGTCTATTCATGTCCTTAGGCCACTTTTTGATGGAATTATTTGCTTTTTTCTTGCTGATTTGTTTGAGTTCCTCTGCAGTGGAGTGCCAGTAGGGAACAAGGACCTCTTCTCCAAGGCCCTATGTGATCAGAGGCTGCCTGCCTGTTGGGGTTTAGGTGCAAACTTTCCCTACTGCGTCCAGTGCTGCAATTTTGTCTGTGCTGTGAGAAACTACTCACAAGCAGAAGGATCTGGAACTCAAGGCCTGCTCTTCAGATTCTTTTGTCCCATGAAGTGATTCCTTGATGTCGTGCTCTCTTGCTCCTCCTAGGGATGGGGCTTCCTGAGAACCAAAGTGCAGTGATTGTTACTGGTCTTCTGGATCTTCTAGCCACCCAGCAGGGATAGCGGGCTCTGAGCCAGTGCTGGGGAATGTCTGCAAAGAGTCCTGTGATGTAATCCATCTTCAGGTCTGTCAGCCATGGGTACCAGCACCTGCTCTGGTGGAAGTGGCAGGTGAATGATATAGACTCTGTGAGGATCCTTGGCTGTAGATAGGTTTAGTGTGCTGGCTTTCTTGAATGCTGGTTATGCAAGTAGTGAAGTTGTCACATGGATAGACTCAGGACCTTTGGTTAGCCAGGATGTTGCAGGCAGTGGTGTTAGCTGTTGTTTTCTCCTTCCTGGTAGCAGTGTTACTCTGTCATGAGTTGTGGTAATGGCCTGAGTTGGTTGACCTTCAGCCAGGAGGTGGCACTTGCAAGAGAACACCAACTGCGGTAGTAATAGTGGGATTTGAACTTGCCCTAAGTTGGGGCAAATATTCTGGTTTCTCAGGTGATGGGTGGGGCCATAAAACTCCCAAGAGTTTCTATATTTTGTGTTCAGCTACCAGGGCTCATAGAGAAATACCTTCAGGTGCGGGCAGGGTTAGGTGGGTCTGAGCTAAGACTGTCCTTGGGGAGGGCTTGCTGTGGCTACTGTGGGGTATGGGGAGGTGGTTCTCAGGCCAGTGGGGTTATGTTCCAGAGGGTATTATGGCTGCTTCTGTTGTGCCGTATGGTTCACCAGGGAAGTAGGGGATAGCTGGTAGTGAAAGGCCTCATCCAGCTCCCACGCATTTAGTGAGGCTGTTCTCACTTCCAGAGTGCTCTGCTAACAGTGCCAAGTTTAGATCCAGGCAGCCTGTGCGCAGAACTCAGACCTGCCCCAGGTCATAAGCTTCCCCGCTGAGAAAGCAGGCAAGGCTTTCAGGCCACACTCTCCACACTTGTCTGCCCACAACGTTGGTGGCTTCTGCAAGATATAGTCGGGGATGGCATCTGTGGGCTTAAGCTGGAGACTGGGTGTGCCTACAGGGTTCTTCCTGCTGCTGCTTCTACTTTTTTATTTCACACAGTTCCCTACATTTGTTCCAGCTCTGTGTAAGGTTAAATCCTTCTCCCATGATCTGGATTTTCAAATTCCCTGGAAGGGATGTGTGTTCAGAGGCAGGTTTTCCCCCCTCACACTTTGGGGAATCACAGTTTTTCGTCTGTCTTGCAGCATTTGCAACAGCGTGTCGCGTCTTTCAAAGGATCTGTGAATTCTTTCAGTTTTCCTGGTACATTACTGTGGTGGTTCTTGGAACAAAAGATCACAGTGTGATTCTCCACACACTGTTCTGTCTGTCCAGGTGGGAGATGCAATGCACATTATCCCTGCGTTTTATCCGTCATTTTGCTCCCATCTCTGTCCTTTCAAATGGGATCGGGGCGTAAGGATGTTGGGATTCTCCTGGCCCTTCAGTAGCTGTTCCAAACCATTTATCTTCCATCTTATACATCATCCATCCTTCAAGCCTTATATCTGGCTATCTAATAAAACCATAAATATTCCAGCCTTCTGGGATCTCGGTTACATTCAGCTTAGGCTTTGGTGCCTGGCTTATCAATGTCACTTTCTTTCTAAGTCCTGTTATCTTCCTGGACACCCCGAGTGTCTGTGTGGATGACCTACCTAACAATCTACCCCCACTTTCCTTGACTTCTCCTGTATCTGCAACTTTGACCCACTACTCCACCTTCTTCCAACTTCACCCCCTTCTCATTGGTTGAATGCTAAACTTTATCACTTGCCCCTGTTCCACTTCTGAAATATGGAACTTCAGTATCCCGTTCTGTCATTACGGCCTTCTATTATTCCAGTTTTTTTCATTCCATTACTTCTGCTCTTCAGTGTTACTAGGATTTCTTGTCCCTTGGCTCCTCTGTTTTCTTCCCAATCGATCACTTTTCCTTGCTTTTCATCTTTTTCATATCATAGATTCCTTGATCCAACACATCATATGTTCCTCAACTCCATTTTTCACGTCATTCCTGGGCCTTTTAATCTCTCATTTCCTCTCGTTTTCACAACTAAAGGTTTGTTTTCGTTTTTGTTGTGTTTAGAGATGGGATCTCGCTCTGTCAGCCAGGCCGGAGCGCAGTGATGCGATCATAACTCACTGCAGCCTCAAAATCCTGAGCTTAAGTGATCTTCCCACTTCAGCCTCCTGAGAAGCTGAGACTATAGGTGCATGACAGCACATTCTGCTGATAAAACTTTTTGAATAGGTTCTCTCTGCTTTCCTATCTCCCACTCATGCCACATCCTCTCCAATTTTCATTGTAATCATTTTCACCAGTTTTATGTTGCATTCCTCTTGACCACTGTATTAGTCTGTTCTCACGCTGCTAATAAAGATACCTGAGACTGGGTAATTTATAAAGGAAAGAGGTTTAATTGACCCACAGTTCCACATGCTGGGGCGGCCTCAGGAAACTTACAGTCATGGCAAAAGGGGAAGCAAACACATCCTCCTTCACATGATGATAGCAAGGAGAAGTGCTGAACAAAAGGGGCAAAGCCCCTTTATAAAATCATCCGATCTTGTGAGAACTCACTCACTTTCATGAGCACAGCATGGAGGTAACCACCCCCATGATTCAATTACCTCCTGTTGGGCCCCTCCCATGACACATGGGGATTACGGAAACTATAGTTCAGGATGAGATTTGGTGGGGACACAGCCAAACCATATCAGCCACTCAGCTTTAGACACTGTTGACTCTCCTTGAAATGCTTCATTTTTTTGTCTTTTGACTCCCCAAATCCTGTTTTTCCTCCTCTGTCTCTGGCTGTTTCTTCTTCTTCTCCTTTGTTACTTTTTTTTTCTTTTTTTTTTTTTTTTGAGACGGAGTTTCGCTCTTGTTGCCCAGGCTGGAGTGCAATGGCATGATCTCAGCTCTCCGCAACCTCTGCCTCAGCCTCCTGAGTAGCTGGGATTACAGGCATGCGCCACCACACCTGGCTAATTTTGTATTTAGTAGAGACAGGGTTTCTCCATGTTGGTCAGGCTGGTCTTGAACTCCGGACCTCAGGTGATCCTCCTGCCTCTGCCTCCCAAAGTGCTGGGATTACAGGCGTGAGCCACTGTGCTCAACCTCCTTTGTTACTCTTCTCTTCCCTTCTACTCAAGCATTAGAGGAGTAGCTCTCTAGAACTCTGCCCTAGGCCTTCTTCTCACTTTATATCCTCTTCCTGCATGATCTCATCACTCATGATGTCTTCAGTTACCAGCAATATGAAGCCATCTCCCAGATTTTTGTCCCTATAAAGACCTCTTTTGAATTCCAGACCTGTATATACAGTCAGCTACTTATTTGTCTATTTGGATGCTTCACAGCTGCCTCAAACTTAACAGATGAAAAATAAAGTAAAAAGCTTTCCTGCCAAACCTGTTCCTTCCCAGTAATTGGTACCACTCACCATCCAATTTCCCAAACTAGGCCAGGCGTGGTGGCTCACGCCTGTAATCCCAGCACTTTGGGAGTCCAAGGCAGGCAGATCAACTAAGGTCAGGAGTTCGAGACCAGCCTGGCCAACATGGCAAAACCCTATCTCTACTAAAAATATAAAATTAGCTGGATGTGGTGGCACATGCCTGTAATCCCAGCTACTCGGGAGGCTGAGACAGGAGAATTGCGTGAACCCAGGAGGCAGAGGCTGCAGTGAGCCGAGATCATATCATTGCACTCCACACTCTACCTGGGTAACAGAGAGAGAGAGACTCTGTCTCAAAAAAAAAAAAAAAAAAAATTCCCAAACTAGGAATTTATGCATCATCCTTTATCCTCCTTCATTCCCCGCATCCAGGTCATACATTATAAAGGATTTTGCTCCCTCTACATCTCTTAATGTATTGAGTTTCTTTTTCCTGTCCTCACTGTCATGGCTTTTGTTCATGCTACTATCATCTCTTGCCTGGGTCCTTAATAATGGCCTCCTCACTGTTCTGGCACCTACTTTGCCGGTTTCTAATCTATTTTGGACACTGTTGCTAGAGTAATCCTTTTTAAGTACAGATTGCCATTGCTTTGAGACTGGAAGCACAATATTCTTGCCAGCTCTACATGTGCTTGGCCCCTGCATACATCTCTGGACTTGCACCATTTTATACTTTAACACATGGACCTTTCCTATCTTCCAGAGTGACATGTTCTTTCTGTTTCAGGATTTCTTGGAATGTCCTTGCACATGTTGTTCTCCATGGAACACTCTGACTTTCTCTTCTTCCTTAGGCAACTATCATTCCTCCAAGTCTCAAATGTTATTTCTTTAAGCAAGCCTTCCTTGTCCCCTCTAGTCAGGCTTAGACAATCCTCTTACATTTTCTCCATAGTTCTATGAACTCTTCCTATATATTATTCATTGCTATTAGTGATTTTCTGTTGTTTGTTTCTTCTGTTATATCATAAGACTCTACAGGCAGGGGTGCTGTTTGTCTTGCTCAGTGTTGTCCTGTAGGCCCAGTACATAGAAGACACTTGACACACATTTTACTTTTGGAAGATGGAACAAATGAGAATGAAAGGATGAGTGTGCAGAGGGCAAATATCAACCTTATTGACTGACCACTCGGAATTCACAAACCTAGGCTGTTGAGTCCTTCTGAAGGAAATTATACCCTAAATTCATAGGTTACTCTTTCAATTTCTACAAAAATTTATTTTGAAATACTCATGAATTGCCTTACCCACTCTATCTTCTCTATACTTATTCTTAGGCAACCTAATTCCTAGTTCAAAGAGAATATGAAAAACATGGGCAGTTATCCCAGAGTGCATATTGACATCCTTTCTCTCTGTCTCAGTGGCTGAGGCAGCCATCCTCCTGGTCAGCCCCTCTGACGCTTCCCGTTCTTTCACCTCTCATTGGTTGTCCATTTCCTCACTTACATCTTTAGTCTCAGACTTTCGCTTTCTCTCTCCTCTGTTTGTCAGAATCTTTCCTAGCTCACGCATCTTCACTCAAGTCTGCATTCCCATGTGTTTGGTGACCTGCTCTCATCTTCCGTTGACACCATCCTCAGAAGTGTATCTCACACTTGCAGTCCTACCTCCATTGGAGAATAAGCTTAGTAAAATGGCTTGTCATTTGATTGAACCTGCTCTTGATGAGGTCATTAATGGCCTCTTAGTCGTTAAATGAAAGGGATACTTTTCATGCCACATTTGATTTTCTTGGCCCATATCCTTTTAGGTACCTTTAGATATCTTCCTGCTTTGAATGTTGGTGTCCCTCATGTTCCATTCTCATTCTGCACACTCTGTAAGGGATCACAACCACACAGTTGTTTTCAGGGATGATATATGGATTTTGGAGTCATCATCTTTTTCTAGCCCAGATACTGCTTCTCTTGACATTTTGTATGAATAGCAAACAAATATTTTTTGGTAACAGATTTGTGAAAAATTGCGTATTTTAATTTCTTTTTATCTGACCCCTTTTGATAACTGCTCTTAGTTTGTCTTTTGATATCAGATATTTATTTGGAGGGTCTATTCCATTTTTACTGTATTTATAATTTTTTTCTCCATTGAGAATTCCACCCCCTTCTTTTTCTCCCTTCCCCCAAGTTTCAAAGAAAAAGAAGTCTGTGATATTTTTCCCCTCTGCATAATTTCCCCACAGCAGGTTGCAGCAGTTGACAAGAGCAGCAGGGACTCCTCTCAACTCCAGAAGAGCGATTGCAGAGGAGAAAATGACCCTGTTTGCTGAAAGTAAAGACAGTTTAAGGATTGCTCATTCCTCTTCAACTGCTTTTACCAAGCTTTCCAGCTTCCCTGGGGAAGATTATGTTCCAGGTTGTTCGGTTTATCATGTCAGCAGTTTACCTGCAATAGTCTCTCATTTCTGGTCCTTTTAGCAGCAAAGAGTCTGCAAATAAAAGGTAGCATAAGAAAGGAGGCAGTGGAGTAAAAAAGTTGTCTCTGGAGTCAGACTGAACTGACGCTTCCTAGCAACGTGACCCTGTGTCTTAGGTTCTTCATCTGTACAATGGGGATAATAACAATATGTCATTGGGTCACTGAAGGATTGATTAACTGATATAACTGGAAAGCTGTTAGCATCCTATCTGCTAGATTTAAGGGTTCAATAAATGCTAGTAATTGTGAGTAAACTTGATATAATACATACTCAGCTCTGTGGAAGTTAAAACCAGGTGCTGCTGGTGACTGGGTTGTGAGGGACTTCAGAGACCGCCAGTGGGAAGGGAGATGTGGATCTGCCAGGCGGTCTAAGGTCTGAGCCTTTTATTTATTTCACCTTTCATATGTAATAAGACAGCTTGGAAAAGTATAGTTTTAAGACTGACCCAACATAACTACAAAAGAGGCCTGCCATACGTGGTTAAAAGCAGCAAGCCATGTCAGAAGCCTTTTCCATCTGATTTGGGCTCAGATTGTTCCTGTATCACTGCGGACCTTGTCCTCGCTCTTGCCAGCTCTGGTCTGTCTCCCCATCATTTTGGCTGGTGAGCTTTGGCACAACTCCCCAACTAACTCCCATGGCTGAGCAGTTAACGCTAGCTTAGCTCCTGCTTAGTTCTGGCACATGGTTCTCAGTTTATTCCTTTGGCTTAGTGCTTCTGACACCAGTTCTGCTACCCACCTTGGCCTGTGACCCAGGGGCATCCCATTTATTTCTTTTTTGTTTGTTTTTTTTCTTTGTTTTTGTTTTTTGAGACAGAGTCTCACTCGGTCTTCCAGGCTAGAGTGCAGTGGTGTGATCTTGGCATGATCTTGGCTCACTGCAGCCTCCACCTCCCAGGTTCAAGCAGTTCTTCTGCTTTAGTCTCCCTAATAGCTGGGACTACATGTGCGTGCCACCATGTCGGGCTAAATTTTTTTTGTATTTTTAGTAGAGATGGGGTTTCACCATGTTGGCCAGGCTGGTCTTGAACTCCTAACCTCAAGTGATCCACCCTCCTCTGCCTCCCAAAGTGCTGGGATTACAGGCGTGAGCCACCATGCCTGGCACCTCCTATTTATTTCTGTGGAGCATCTAGCTTCTCAGCTTAGGATCCTGGTACCTTCCTGGAGATTTTAAAATCCCACAGACACCATAAATTCCTTGACATTAAGCTTGCAAAGCAAGTGTGTTACTGTAGCAATGGTCCTGGTCCTTGTGTTTAAAGGTTTTAATTAATATTGGAGCTTTCTTTCTCCAAACATAGGAACATTAATTTTGATTACTGTATATTGGCTTTTCTAAGCATTGGTACAAGCCACCTTTCAAGTTCTATGGTCAAAAACAGTTTCTTAGAAGTAGTAAAAATAAATGATTATGAGTTTGCCTGAGGGGTGTGTTCAGTGTCATTCTATTTTATTGAGAACGTACTACTAATAATGGTGGCTCACACCTGTAATCCCAGCACTTTGGGAGGCCAAGGCAGGCAGATCACGAGGTCAGGAGATCAAGACCATCCTGGCCAACATGGTGAAACCCTGTCTCTACTGAGAATACAAAAATTAGCTGGGTGTAGTGGTGTGCACCTGTAGTCCCAGCTACTCAGGAGGTTGAGGCAGGAGAATTGCTTGAACCCGGGAGGTGGAGGCTGCAGTAAGCCGAGATCATGCCACTGCACTCCAGCCTGGGCAACAGAGCAGGACTCCGTCTCAAAAATAAAATATAATAATAATAATAATGATAATAATAGCTAATACTTAATCAGTGATTGCCATGTGCCAGGCACAATTCTGAGCACTTTACATTTATTAACTCATTTCATCTTCCTATAACTCTATGAGATGGTTATTAATCTCAGACTCATGTGAGATTAATAGCCCTATATAGATGAAGAAAGTTAGGGGCAGCAAGATGAAGTAATTTGCTGAAGGTCACACAGCTGGTATCAGAGCCATCATACAAAGCCAGATAGTCCTGATCCTAACCTCTCAAAATGGCCACTGTGTCTTAGGACTGTGAGAGAGATGAAGAACTGTAAACTGAGATTACCTTCTATCATACAATCCATTTGGTGTAAGAGAAATTGTTATACCATAGTGCTTCAGAGTGTGAGCTTCTGAGCCAGTGGGGTCTGGGTTTAAGTCTTGCCTTTGCCACTTTCTGGATGTGTGACGTTGGGCAAGTTATTTAGCCTGTTAAACTTCACTTTTATTTACCTGTGCAATATGTCACAATGTTATTGTGACACTAATCACTGCTCCTGGCACATATTAAAAATAGTACCTATTTTAGGCTAGGAGTGGTGGCTCATGCCTGTAATCCCAACACTTTGGGAGGCTGAGGCAGGCGGATCACGAGGTCAGGAGTTCGAGACCAGTCTGGCCAACATAATGAAGCCATGTCTTTACAAAAAATATAACAAATTAGCTGGGCATGGTGGTGGGCACCTGTAATTTCAGCTACTTGGGAGGCTGAGGCAGCAGAATCACTTGAACCCAGGAATTGGAGGTTGCAGTGAGCCAAGATCGCACCATTGCACTCCAGCCTGGGCGACAGAGTGAGACCCTATCTCAAAAAAATAAAAAAAGTACCTATTTTTGTTAGAGATATATAAGGCACAACTATGTGCTATGTTCTGTTTGAGGGGTACAAAGTAAATGTTAAGGGTGCCTAAAGAAAAAAAAGATTAATTTAAAAAACTTTTTATTATGAAAATCTTAAGCATATAAAAATTAGAGAATAGTATAATGAATCTCTAAGTAACATTACTCAGCTATAGCAGATATCAACATTTCACTAATTTTGTTTCATCTATGTCCTCTACTTTTTTTTTTTTTTTTTACTGGAGTAGTTTAAAGTAAACCCAGATATTATATCATTTTACCCATAAATACTGCAATACCTTACTCCAGTAGGTAAGGACTTAAAAAAAATCACAGTGTCATTATTATCATGAACTTGAAAAAACAAAAATAATTTTTTTATATTATCTAATATTCAGTCTGTGTTTCTGTTTTTCTTATTGTCTCCACGTTGTCTGTTTTACAGTGCTTTTTGTTCAAATGAATATCAAAATGAGTTTCTGTCTCTTAAGTCTCTTAAACTACAATTCCCCTTCTTTTGATAATATTTACATGTTTTAGAAACTAGGTCTACATTTGCCCTGTAGAATATTTCATACCCTCAACTGGGCAGATAGCTTCTGCGTAGCTGTGCAGAGCCATATGGGAGCCTGAGGCAAGAAGAAAAACCAGTGATATTGGCCCTGACTTTATTTAAAATTGTTATTATATTCATTATAATTTTTTTGCATTCATTTTGATTTTGGAAAATACATATTAAAGTATTTATCTCCATTACTGTATTTTTTGGCACACCCTTAAATTTTGCCCTTGAGGCAAGTGCCTCATCACTGTGTTCTAGCCCCAGCCATGAGTTGCTTAATTTGTTCCTCTATCCCTCCTGTGTCTTGTCAGCTGGTGATTAGATCCACATTCTGGAGCTTTGCTATTCACAGTGTGGTCCCGCAGCATAAGCGTCTCCTGGGAGCTTCTTAGAAATACAGACTCTTAGGCCCCATCCTAACCCACTGAGTCAGAATCTGCTTTTTAACCAGATCCCTAGATGATGTGTTTGCTCATTAAAGTTTGAGAAGCACTGAGGGGAGCCATAATTAGATTCCAGTGCAGTTTATTTGGCAAGGATGCTTATAGGCCTGTGGTGAATTGCTTACTTGTATAACTTTAAGAGGCATGTATTGTCTAGGTGTCCTGTTTTTGGTGATACTAAGATTGATCAGTAGATTCCGATGTGATCAGCTTGACCCATCCATGAAAGTTAAGAAGGATCACTTCTTAGAGTTCACTAGAGTAAAATGGTTAAGAAAGGGGCCTCTAGAGCCCAATAATATGGATTTGAATCTTGACTTTACACAGCAAAGCGACCCTGGCTAGTTACTTAACTGCTCTATGCTTCAATTCTCTATCTGTAAACTGGAGATAATAGTTGTACCCATTTCATTGGTCATGCAGAATTTTTTTAGAACAATGCCTGACAGAAAGCTCTCAAACAGAAATAACACTTCTTTTCTTCTTCTTTAGTCATTTCCCTCCTTTCAGAGAAAGCATCTTTACAAAGATACCATTTGAGTTGAGCCCTGCAGAATGAGTTGGACAGTGTTCTAGGTGATATTAATTACTTAATTATAAGCAGAAAATGGGAATTCACGCCATATTTTTGGAGAGTGGCAAAGAATTAGACTTGACTGTAAAGTTGCATGTTTTCAGGAGGATGGGGGAAAATCCAGTTGATGGAAGGCTTTGGATGGAGGAAGTCTGTACTATTTGGGGAACAGTGAACATTTTTAAGGGGAAGAGAATGTCATGAACAAGGTAGCAGTCAAGAAGTTTAATGCCGCACACCTGTGCAGGATACAGTTGGAGGAAAAAAGTCTGAAGGTTTACACAAAAAGTAATAAAGGCCTAACCCAGAGTGATGGCATTAGGGATGGAAGAACTAACTTATGGGTGGATATGAGATTGTGATAGTGTGAATAATACATGAGCATGGGTGCCAAAGACAGGGTGTGTCTCTGGTTTGGGTTTTGCTGCTTACTAGCTATGGGACCTTTATCAAGTTACTTAACCACCTGAACCTCAGTTTCCTTATAAGCGTAATGGGAATAATTACACCTGTTTGGCAGGTTAGTTGCAAGGAGTAAATAGTGCCTGGTACTGTGCTCAGCTTACAGTTAGCCCTAAAAAGATGCTAGTTGTTATTATTACTAGGTAGTTGACTGGGCATGTGATTGAAGGAGAGGAAGGCAGTAGAAATGATTTTTTTTGGCTTCAAGACTAGGATAATTGGTGATATAGAAATAAGAAAGTTGCCAGAGAATTGGTTTAAGGAGGAGATATTATATTCTGTTTTAGATACATTGAGTTTGAGACCCTGGCAGGCTATCCGGGGGGGGGGGGGGGGAAATGTGTTGGATGCCAGGGGTAAATTATGCATGAGCCACCCTTGACTAGACTCATAGATTTGCTTTTGGTGCAGATTATGGTTTCAATAATGGTTTGTGCTCCATTTTTCAGTATCTCTGGTGTTTCTGACAAAGCAGATGTCTTACCTTGACATCAGTTCAGATTAGACTCTGACTTTGCAGTCAGTGGTCTGGGGCCTGGCTGCTTCATCCACAGCTGAAGGTAGGAAGGTTTTGTTCCCCCTCATGGCTTTTCATCATTTCAGATTCTGCTGACATTTTAAGAAAGCAGTTTGTTTTGCTTTTTAGCCATTTCAAAGTTTATCTTTTTCTCTCTGTGCACAGGCTGATGCTGAAATTGGGGTATTAATGGGTGCTATTTAAGGAAGCTCATTTATGGGCAATTAAATAACATGCCTGTCAGCCCAGATTTGATAGGGAATAGGGGAACCTTTTAAAATTTTTATTTTAAGTACAATGAAGTTTAATTATATTTCCTTTCTTTCAACTCTTGTTAGATTATCCAGAAAACAGATTTCTTCTTTAAAAAAAAAAAATCTATGTATTTATTTTGCTTCCTCCCCTCTGTCTTGGGAGTGGTGAGCTGAGATGGGCAGCTAGTATATGTAATTTATATTCTGTTTTGTTGATATCACATAATTTTAAGGGAGTTTTATATCAGTGGTTTTAGATGTTCCAAGCGTTACAGAGAGAATAATCCAGCTGATGCTAAAACTAGCCCCTCTATAGGTAGTAACTGACATCTCAAACATTTCATATCCCAGAACAGCAAAAAGACTGACAGTAGTAGCTGCTAACTTTATGTGTTTATAGGCCGGACGTTGTCCAGATCTGTCATGTATCCCGGAACCCAAAGTAAATATCATTTCATGCACGCTATTTATAGAGAACAACTTGTGAGGCAGAGGGACATAGGGACACAGGGACTCTCTCATCCTATTCTTCTGAAGTAGCTGTCAAGATCTCTATGCAATCTGTTTTCTCTCTTTTTTTTTTAAATGTAAATAGATTTGAGTACCTTGTATGAAATTGAGTATCAATATATATATTTGTTTATCATTGTATATGCAGATATATAATGGCTGATGGCACAGAAAGAACTAGTAATTTGGTTGCCTAGTAAAGATAATGTTATGCAGTATACGGAAGAACAGTATATGGCATAAAGTATTTAAATTGAAGTGTTGGATGGAAGCAAATAAATGAAAAAAAGAGCAGAAAAATGGAAGAAGTGACTGGACCATGAAAGAATGTCAGTGCTTATGAGAATTAGGCTGGTGGTAGAAGCTCAGAAAAGGATTTCCATTAGTGGTAGCCAGAGCTTTGCCTAATGGTGGTACAGTCTGGACTTCAGCATAAACATAGCAGCCAGTCAGAGGCAGAACTTTCTCCCCAGTGCCCACGGAACTCAGCTGACTAACGTGGGCTCCTGTGAATATTAGGAACAGAAATTGATATCTTATGGAGACCCAAGGCTAGGATAAGAGAGTGAAAATAGAAAAATTTCATGTTCTAACAGGAGAAAAAGTGAGCTATGAAGACAGGCTTCCTCCACTTCCATTTCTCTTGGTCAATAGAATGAGGGGATAAACTGCAGAACTATTCTCTGGTTAATGAAAAATTCTACACAACAGATCAAAATGATTAGCGTAGTTATGTGAGAGAAGCCTCCAGGCGATGCCATTTTTCATTAAGTCGTTTCCCATCCTGAACTGGAGAGGGAACAAATTGTGTGGAGAAAATCCGAGAAATTAGAAGGTACTTGAAGTATTCACAAGTAGTAGCTTGTTCCACCTGAGCGCATAGAAGTGTAGAGTACAGTGGTTGGGATTTGATAAGAAGGGAAGATGTGGTTTTGGGATTTCTATACTGTATTTCAGGGAGTGAGAAAGAATAGGTACCAAACTGGAGCTTCACTGCAGCCTTTAGCTGTTATTTTAGGTGAACTTACTAGGTTCTTTAGGTTATTTTAGGTGAGGCCTTCCCATGCAGGGCAGAAGTGGAGTCTTTGGCTACTAAGTGTTCTTGAATTAATGAATTCAAGTGGGGTTAGGTTTAGCTGGGCTTTTTCCTAAACCCACTAGAAGGAAAGAATAATAGTAGTAATCACTATAGTGATAAATCATAAATTGAGGTGACCGTAAATGTGGCATTTGCCAGTACCTATGGCGAAACAGTGGACAGAGGTTTCTTGATTGCATTTTTGTCATTTGAAAATGTCTGTAGAGAACAGAAGAAAAGCAGAGTATTGGGGAAAATGCCATGTTGAGAAGGAGGAGACTTCAGTTCTAGGGCTAAGCCTTTTAGTAACTTCTGTCTAAGTGGGAAAATCACCAGGCCAGATGCTTTTACAGACTAGGTCAATTAGTTATTTTCTGGGAGCTCTAAGGAAATGACAGTATCCTGCTGAAGTGAACATACCTGAATCACTTGACACTTAGAGACCTGAGCTTATAGAATTACATGTGCTCTGTGTGTGTGCCCAGATGAGAATCATTGCTGTATTGAACTTTGTTACTAATGGGATATTGTCATATATTTGTTTCAGGGGTTTCAGGGTGTGCAGAGAGGTTGACAAGCATTGGACTAGATAATTTCTAAGGACTCTTCCAATCTGAAAAATTTAGATTTCCAAGCAATGGAAATTGGGCTTAGATGCCTTTTACAAAGACATTTTTTTTTTTTTTTTTTTGGCCTGGCTGCTTGTAGGGCTTTCAAACTTTCACAAAAAATAAAAATAACAATAGTCAAAACAGGGATTTTAGACCTGAAAATTGCTGTAAATATTTGGAAGCCATGGTTAAACAGTGGGCAAATTCATATCTCTGGGGTGAATTACAATCTCATGTAATGAGGTAAAACATGTTTTGGCAAAAGGCTGCTGGGATGATTGACTTTATTGAGACCCAAGATGCTGCAGCCCTGTTTGTGTTGGTTCGTTCCTCATTCCTTGGAATAGGTATTTTGTCAATTTAAATGCTGAATTGAACAATGAACTTGCTAACTGTGAACTTGACTTCTCCCTTCTTTCCTTAATGCCTCCCCACTTCTTGGAACAAAAATGCTCTTGGCTTGCTTTGTATTTATATTAAATGTTTATCCTTGCCTTGTTAAATATACCACTAACTAAAGAAATTCATTCAGAGGAGCCATTTGTAAACCAAAAATGTTATAAATAAAATTTCGGTGCCACCAAAGAAATAGCATTGGAATATAAATTTAATTTTCTCAGCAAGGCAATTTTTACTTCTATAAAAGGGTGTGATTCGCGGATGGAGCAATGGTGAGAGCACACCTGAACAATGGAGGAGAAGGGGTTCTTATTCCTGACACAGATAGCCCCTACTGCTGTGTTGTTCCCCTGTTGTCTAGGGTTGGACCGCACCGTCTAAGCTAATTTCGACCTGCTATTTTAAAGAGACCAGGGGTACCAGCCAGAGTGGTGGGTGAGTAGTTTGGCGGGAAGGGCAGTTACAGAACAGGTGACTCAGGATGAGTTTATAGGCTTTAAAAGGCCATGCTGTAACAGGCAAGTGATAACAGGCTTGAATCCTTTTAAAGCGTGCTGTGAGATGGGATATTGGCATTGAGCAGGGCAAGGATGATTAGGTTTTAATGGGATGGTAAGGGGTGCATGATCAGTCGCCAGGGAGGGAGTGGAGGTGTCCTATACTTGTGGATTAAGGTGGGGAGATACAAGAGGAGGATGTGAAGGAGGCTTTGAACTGGGGAAAAGGGTGGCAATGAGGTGTGGCTGTAGCCTAGGAATAGTCAGGGAGGCAGATAATTTAGTTAAAATGCCTACCCCTAATAAGGGAACTGGGCAGGTGGGGATAACTAAAAAGAGTGCATAAAAGAATGATGTCCAAGTTGGCACCAGAGTTGGGGAGTTTTAAGGGGTTTTGAAGCTTCAGTACTCACAACAGTTATGGGGGCAAGGGAAACAGGCCCTTGAAAAGAGAGTAATGTGAAGTGGTTAGCCTCTGTATTGATTAAGAAGGAGACAGACTTACCCTCCACTATAAGAGTTATCCAAAGCGTCTGTGATGGTCTAGGAGGCTTCCAAGGCTATTGGGCAATGTCAGTCTTCAGCCACTAAGTTGAGAAGATCTGGGAAGGAGTCATTCAGAGCCTTGGGCCAGTTGGACAGTCCAATTTCCAGTGGTGTCCTACACAGATGGGACATGGCTTAGGAGGAATCCTGGGCTGCTGGCATTCCTTGGCCCACTGGCCAGATTTCCACACTTGAAGCAAGTTCCTGGGGGAGGCGGTCCCGAAGGAACGTCTGGTTGCTGCGGTTTAGGCGTTTGGAAGTTCTTGTGTGCTGGAGATGTGACTGGGGTTTCTCTCATAGTGGAGGCAAGGAATTGCAATTCAGAAATATGTTGCTACTTGGCTGCCTCTACTCTATTATTGTACACCTTGAAGGTGAGGTTAATTAAGTCCTGTTGTGGGTTTTGAGGGCTGAAATTTAATTTTTGGAGTTTTATTTAATGTCGGGAGCGGATTGGGTAATAAAATGTGTATTGAGAATAAGACGGCCTTCTGACCTTTCAGGGTCTAGGGCTGTAAAGCGTCTAAGGGTTGTTGCCAAATGGGCCATTAACTGGGCTGGGTTTTTTATATTTGATGAAAAAGAGTCTAAACGCTAACTGATTTGGGAGAGGTTGGATAAATAAAAAGGAGCATTAACCTTGACTATGCCTTTGGCTCCAGCCACCTTTTTAAGAGGAAATTGCTGGGCGGGTGAGGGAGGGCTAGTCGTGGAACGAAACTGTAAGCCAGACCAGGTGTGAGGAGGGGAGGTGATAGAAAGATTACAGGGCGGGGGAGCGGACGCTGAGGAAGAATTGGGACCTGACTCGGCCTGGTGAGGAGCAGCCTGGGGAGGAGGGGAGAGGTCAGATGGGTCCATAAGAAAGGAAGATTGGAAAGGCTCAGCGATACTTGGGGTTGGGACTGAGGGGACAGGTGGGAGGGAAAGAAGCAAGATTTGGGACTAATTGCATTGGGAACAGAGACTAGGGAGGGACCGATGTGTAAAAGAATGCCGGGACATCAGGCAACTCAGATCGTTTGCCTGTTTTAACAACAAGAATTATCTAGATCTTGTGGGATGGAGAAATTGAAAGTGCCATTTTCTGGCTATTTGGAACAATTGTCGAGTTTGTATTGGGGTCAGGCGCTGTTGCAGAAGAAAATAAGGCGTTTAGGTTTTAGGTCAGGTGTGAGTTGAAGACGTGTTAAGTTCTTGAGAACACAGGCTAAGGGAGAAGAAGGAGGAATGGAGGGTGGAAGGTTGCCCATAGTGAAGGAGGCAACCAGAGAAAAGAGGGTGGAGACATGGAGAGAAGGGATGGGGGGTGCTTGCCCCCCAGAAAAGGACAAAGGCAGGCGTCCCTGCGTGATCAGACACCTCTGAAACATGGGTGAAGAATCAAGCAGGTGTCCCCATATGATTAAAAACCAAGGGAAGACTGTCTTCCCAAGTCCGTGACCGGCGACGGAGTTTTGGGTTCACGGATAAAACACGTCTCCTGTCTCTGCCAGAAAAGGAAAGGAAATGAAATTAAGAGAAGGGAGAGATTGAAAGATGGCGCCAAGATTGAAAGGAGAAAGAGGTTGAGGGACAGTGAGAGAAGTTGGAGAAGAGAATAAAAAGAGGCTGCTTACCTGATTTAAAATTGGTGAGATGTTCCTTGGGCTGGTTGGTCTGAGGAAGTGGATTTTTCTCACGGAGCAAAGAGCAGGAGGACGGGATCTCCCAAGGGAGGTCCCCCATCTGAATTACGGCATCAAATTTCACGCGTGTCCGTGTGAAGAGACTACCAAACAGGCTTTGTGTGAGCAATAAAGCTTTTTAATCACCTGGGTGGAGGTGGGCTGAGTCTGAAAAGAGAGTCAGCGAAGGGAGATAGGGGTGGGTAGTGGAAAATTACAGTCAAAGGGGGTTCTCTGGTGGGCAGGGGTGGGGAGTTGCAAGGTGCTCAGTGGGGGAGCTTTTGAGCCAGGAGAAGGAATTTCACAAGGTAATGTCATCAGTTAAGTCAGGGGCCAGCTATTTTCACTTCTTTTGTGTTGGAATGTCGTCATTTAAGGCAGGGACCGGCCATTTTCACTTCTTTTGTGATTCTTCACTTGCTTCCGGCCATCTGGATGTATATATACGTGCAGGTCACAGGGGATACAATGGCTTAGCTTGGGCTCAGAGACCTGACACTCAGTGTAAATCTTAAATGTATTGATTGCTGTTATGTCTCCCTAAAATGTATAAAGGCAAGCTGTACCCCGACCATTTGGGGCATAAGTCCTCAGGACCTCTTGAAGCTGTGTCATGGCTGTGTCCTTAACCTTGGCAAAATAAACAAATTGACTGAGACCTGTCTCAGATATTTTGGGTTCACACATTTGACCTAAAAATTCCTGAACGCAAGTTGGTATACTTTTTACTATTATAGGAGGCAGTGCTGTACATTTGTGCTTTGCATTGGATAGTAGAATTTTTAGCTGTTTTTCTTTCGCTAAACTTCACCATCAGCAATGCAGATGTTGAAATTTTAATGTGATTGGCCGGGCTCGGTGGCTCAAGCCTGTAATCCCAGCACTTTGGGAGGCCGAGACGGGCGGATCACGAGGTCAGGAGATCGAGACCATCCTGGCTAACACGGTGAAACCCCGTCTCTACTAAAAAAAAATACAAAAAACTAGCCGGGCGAGGTGGCGGCGCCTGTAGTCCCAGCTACTCCGGAGGCCGAGGCAGGAGAATGGCATAAACCCGGGAGGCGGAGGTTGCAGTGAGCTGAGATCCGGCCACTGCACTCCAGCCCGGGCGACAGAGCAAGACTCCGTCTCAAAAAAAAAAAAAAGAAAGAAACTTCAATGTGATTGCCTCTGTGGCCCTTATTTTCACTCACATCTTCTAAGCACTCTAAGGGGCATTGAAATGAAGACAGTCACCACTTAATATATGGTTATCAATAGGATTTCTTCCTTTATGCTTTCGTTACATTAGAAAACTTCTTTGTTGCATTGGGCTTGGGAGAGATGAGAAGATACAAGTTTCTTTGGTAGCAGGTAGTACATGATAGTGCGGTTTGGAGAACAAGAAGACATAACCTTCTTTGGTTAAATGGAGAAGACCAGACCGGTAGGCCCTAAAATCCTTTTAAAAATCATTAACATTTTCATTGTTCCCTTGGTTTTCTGACCTGTTACACTGAGTACCTTCTATTCAAATGGAGATTCTGTCGGCCCAAAAGATCAAGCATTCTGCCTTAGCAAAATACATTTGCTCCTGCTTGATCAGCTGTCTTTCTGTCAGAAAGGCAGAGCTGGTCACTATTTTCCCATATATGACAAAGGTTCAGTGCAGCCATTATCTGTTTGGGTAGGGAGTCCGGGATATGGGGAGGGCTATGCCATGTATAGTTTAGAAAAGCTGTCTCCTTCTGCACACACTTTTAAGATTCATTTTCGTCTTTGCTTCCATTTCTTTCATTTCTATTGCTCCATGGGCAACCATGGGCACAGCCACTGGCAATATCATGATTAATTATTCTAGGAAGCCTGGATAACTTGAAGTGATTGTTATAAACATCAAAACTTGAAATCTATTTTGTTTAAAGCAAAGACTGTGTTTGCATGCACCAAGGGAAAAGCTGGTGGTAGAAATTGCTGTACAATTTGCCTCTAGACTGTAGTGGGAAATATTCTTTTTGGGAAATAGGATGGATCGATGTGGTTTTTCTCTCCATGTGAAGTTGCTATTGGAATAACAACTTATCGTATATTGCAGTCCTAAAGTAATAAAATATTTATGGCTTGGAATAAGTTGAGAGCATCCCATTACCTATAGTAGCAGGCATGTTCTTATTCTTTTCAAGCCTCAGGCAGAGTGACATCAGCAGATTTTTTTTTCATTTTCTAATCCGGAGCCTTCTAATTTCTGTCAAAGAACCTGCATTTTAATACTTCGCAGATCTGCAGGGACCCTTTTTGGTATGACTACGTTTTGTAGCACCTCTTTTAAATTGTATTTAACTTCAGTTCTCAGAAGACAGCGTGGTATAGTGGAAAAAACATGAGCTTAGCATTTATATAGTGTCTTGGTTGGCTTGGAAATGAGGTCTTCGGTTCACATTCAGATTCTTGACTCATTAGTAATCTGGAATTTTCTGATGACCACACTCAGAGTTCTTCTAGCTACAGGGCCAGTTCTTGGGGTGCTTCTTGGTGTGTCAAAAGGAACTCCCCACTTAGCTTCTTTAGAGGGTACTCCTTCCATTACACTCTGCACACCCACACACCCTGGGAGCTTCTTGATCTGGTAACGTTTTTGTGCATTTGGAATTTTTTGGTTTTTCATCCTGTACTACACCATAATGACTCTTACCCTTGCCCTTTGGTGATCATCACACTGGAGAACCATCCCCACTCATCTGTGCTTTCAGAATGCCAAATCCTCATACGAAGAATAACCTTCAGTTTCTCCTGCAGGACAAAGCATGCCTGTCTGAGCACAGTGAATCAATCTCTCCTGTTCAAACATTTGCCACTTATTTATTAAACAAGTATTTACCAAGTACCCTGTATCTATGAGAGTGTGCTGTGGGCTGTGGATGAGAAAATGGTGAATTATCCATGATTTCAAGAAGTTTATAATCTAGGAAGGAAGATAAGTAAAGCAGTTTTTGTGTGGTGGGTTGTATTGTGCTTGGCTTTTTTTGAAAAGGAAGGGATAAAATGATGAAATCCTTGAAGATGTAGTTTGTTGTGTCTCTTAAGAACAGCAAAACATGCAGTTTGCCAAGAGCAGAAGCAGCATCAAGGGGGAATGGTGGAAGATAAGGAAAACTTTTTCCTTAGTTATCTACCAGATTTTTCCTTTGACTTTCAAATGAAGTACAGGGTGATTTTGGGATTCATTTGGTGTTCTCTGTCAACTGTCCACGATCAGGGTATCTCTTCCTCCTACTTTTCACCCTACTCGTATAGATCATCATGTCCAGTCTCATTCCTTTTATTAGCATGTAGCTAAGATTGCTATACAGAACTTAAGACCTGCATTTCCAACTGTCACCTAGACACCTCCACCTGGGTTCTCACCCCATCTCGGATAGACAGACCCAGAACTAAGCTAAGTTTTCTCCCTCTCACCTGCACTTTTCTACTTCATTCCATCTCTGTGAATGGTACTGCCTTCTACCAATTGCTTAGTGCAGGATGTGGGCGCTATCTTTGAACCCTCATCTTTTCTTTAATTCCCGCCAGTCATCCCTCAAGTTTACCTCCTGAATATCTGCTGAATCTGTCCTCTTCTCTGTGTCCCCTCTGCCACAATCCTAGTTCCAGTCATCATCACCGACTGTCACTGAGGGAGCCTCTGAGTTTTCACTAGATTCAGTCTTACCTCTGACCAATGCCTTCTTCACACACTGCAGCCAGAAGTAATCCCTCCAAAATGTAAACCTGGTCACATCAATTCTCTTAAAACCCATTAATGACTCCTTATGGCCCTTAGGAGAAATCCAAATTACTTAAATAGCTGAAAATGTCCATGGTGACCTGGCCTTTACCTGGCTTCTCCCATGGCGTGTGGCCTCCAGCTGTCCCGAACTACTTTCTCTTTCCTAAATTGGCCACATTATAGCACTTGCAGGCTTTGACATTCTATTTCTCTTGCCTAGATTCTACTCCCTATTTTTGCTTGGCTACTTTTTATTTTTCCCCTAGATCGCGGCTTCAATGTCATATCCTGTAAAAAGCCTTTAATTCTGTCAAAACTAGGTTAGATGCCCCCATTATGTGCCCCTTTTATGGATTACCTAAAAGTGAAATTGCATCATGATTGCCTAGTGAATTGTCATTGTTCCCTACTAAACTATAAACTTCACTAGGACAGGGAATGTTGGGCTTATTCACAAGCGTGTCCAAGACACCCAGCACAGTGCCTGGCATATTATTTATCAAGAAACACGTTTTACTATGCCACCAATATTTACCAAGAGCTGTTCTTCTTTGCCACTTGATCCTAAGCTTCTTCAGGGCAGGACCAAATCTATTTGTGTGCCATGGGCAGCACTTTGTGTTAAATGAGTTTGTTTCAACAACTACCTTCAGAAGCATTATTGCACCTGACCTTTTAAAAAATATTATGTGAATATAAATTGAAAAATTTATATTAGATGAGACTATGCAATTTAAAAAATGTGCTATAAAACATACAACTAAATGAGTAATTGCCCATTGAGTATTGTCTGAAGTTTAGAAGAAAAAGCATCTGCTTAGGGACAGCCTGGCATGGGTCTGAATTCCGACTCTACTGTTAGCAGAAAGGGGTCCTGATCCAGACCCTAAGAGAGGGTTCTTAGATCTTGCACAAGAAAGAATTCATGGCAACTCCACAGAGTAAAGTGAAAGCAAGTTTATTAAGATAGTAGGCCAGGCACAGTGACTCACACCTGGAATCCCAGCATTTTGGGAGGCCAAGGCAGGTGGATCACGAGGGCAGGAGTTCAGTTCAAGACTGGCCTGGCCAACATGGTGAAACCAATATAAAAATTAGCTGGGTGTGGTGGCATGCACCTGTAATCCCAGCTACTCGGGAGGCTAATGCAGGAGAATCACTTGAACCTGAGAGGCGGAGGTTTCAGTGAGCCGAGACAGCACCACTGCACTCCAGCCTGGGGGACAGAGCGATACTTTGCCTCGAAAAAAAAAAAAGAAAGTAAAATAGTAAAAGGATGACTACTCCATAGGCAGAGCAGCAGCATGGACCACTCAGGTGCTTATACTTGTTACTTCTTGCTTATATGCTATACAGGGGGTGGATTATTTATGAGTTTTTTCAGAAAAGGATGGGCAATTCCCAGAACTGAGGGTTCCTCCCCTTTTTAGACCATATAGCGTAACTTCCAGATGTTGCCATGGCATTTGTAAACTATCATGGTGCTGGTAGGAGTGTCTCTTAGCATGCTAATGCATTCTAATTAACATATAATGAGCAGTGAGGACACCAGAGGTCACTCTCATCACCATCTTGGTTTTGGTGGATTTTGGTCCTTGTCTTTACTGCAGGCTGTTTTATCAACAAGGTCTTTGTGAGCTGTATTGTATGCCACCCTCCTATCTCATCCTGTAACTAGAATGCCCAAACTCCTAGGAATGCAGCCCAGTAGGTCTCAGCCTCTTTTTACACAGCCCCTACTCAAGATGGAGTCACTCTGGTTCAAACGCCTCTGACACTACCACTTAGTAACTCTGTGTTTTTGGGCACGTCACTTTCCTTCTCTGAGTCTTGGCTTCCTGATCTGTAAAATGAGAATATTTTGTTACCTAATAATGTCTACTTTGCAAGGTTGTTACAAAGATTAAAGGTTTATGAAAACAACTGCCATAGTATTTGGTACAAGGTAGTTGCTCTATGAATTTTAAGTTTTGTCTTTTATTCTGACAATGCTGACATTACTGAAACATTTTTGGAATTTCTTTGTTGAGATAGTTTTCAGAGCTTCCTATAGATCATCAGACTATCTCAATGGGAGAAATCTTTCTTTGAGGTTGTGTTTGATTTTTAGGAATAGTCAGGTTCAGATAGCAAGATCAAGATGGTTAACACTGTTCTTGATATTAAACAAAGTTAAGTATGAATTGTTTTTTGAGACAGTTTCACTCTTGTTGCCCAGGCTGGAGTTCAATGGCACGATCTCGGCTCATTGCAACCTCTGCCTCCTGGCTTCAAGCGATTCTCCTGCCTCAGCCTCCCAAGTAGCTGGAATTATAGGCATGTGCCACCATGCCTGGATAATTTTGTATTTTTAGTAGAGACGGGGTATCACCATGTTGGTCAAGCTGGTCTCGAACTCCTGACCTCAGGTGATCCACCCACCTCGGCATCCCACAGTGCTGGGATTACAGGCGTGAGCCACCGTGCCCGGCCCAAAGTTAAGTGTGATTATAATGAGATTTTTTTTTGTAATATCAAAATTGGTACATATTCTGGCTCTCTCACAGGTGGCATTGACAGGATATTCCATTTGGCACATTAAATTCAGGGAATTAACAATCACAAAATCTTTTGATTTTGAATAGCATTCTGATAATCAGAATTAAACTCAGAAGAGCTGAAATCTTTAATAATATATTTAATCACAAGCTAGTAATCAGAATTTTACTTCTGGCAACAAAGAACTTAGGGAAAAAAATGATCTAAGGTGCTACCCCATATTCTTGTGCATATTTGGGGCCATTGTCTTTTCAGGTAGGTCCATGGAAATCAGTGTGGCTGAGCTGTGGCAAGGGTGGTGTTCCTTACTAATGACCCAGAGGAGCCTGTTGCCTTTTGGAGACCTGTCCTTCGTGGTAGAGGAGGAGCCTGGAAATGGGCAGGATATAGAGATGGGATTGCAGCTTTTATAGAAGCATAGAGGGCTTGTGCAGAAAAATCCACAGGCTGAGTTTGTAGGAGAGATTGGAGGTACAAGGTAATTAGTCTACTAAAGGAAAGCATTGAAAGCAGTGGCCGGGGGGAGCACAGTCCGGAGAGGCTGGACGCTGCCTTCCTAGGGCCCTGTGCAAGTTGAACTAGGGGTCAGCACAGTCCAGGGGGAGGGTCAGTGACAATGCCCAGGTTACTGTGAGGAACCTGGTATTATCTTGTTATCCAGAGGTTACTGTGGGTTCAGTGTTTTACCTCTTCATTGTATATAAGGTTATAAATGCAAAATATCCAGTAAGCTGTAAGGAGTTAGTGACATGTTAATTATTTTCAAGAATTTTGCTAGTTTGTACCCTGAATTTACCTCATCTTGTTGTGTATTTTTGTTGTTGTTACTGATGTTAGAATGATTCAGTGAGAGCATTTGATGGGGAGGGACACAAGAAGAAAGGGAAACATGAATATGTGTTATTTCCTGTGGGGAGTCATTAAAAAAAACATGAATATTTGTGAATACTGGGTGCGGAGGGAGAGAAGGTTGCACAACGCCCTTTGCCACCTGGCACAGGGGAGCAGAGTCACTTAAGCCAGTGGGGACTGGGCTGACTTGTGCTGGATTTCACAAGGGGTGAGGCTCCTCAAAATCTTTGTTATTGAACAACATCAGCTTTTGGGGGTACAGATGTCATTTATCATTTCAGTAAAACATGGTTCTTAGGTTTTTGTTTGTTTTGTTTTTTGAGACAGAATCTCTCTCTGTAGCCCAGGCTGGAGTGCAATGGTGCGATCTCCACTCACTGCAGCCTCGGCCTCCCAGGTTCAAGCGATTCTCCTGCCTCAGGCTCCCGAGTAGCTTGGGATTACAGGCCTGCACCAGCACGCCTGTCTAATTTTTGTATTTTTAGTAGAGATGGGATCTCACCATGTTGGCCAGGCTGGTCACGAACGCCTGACCTCAAGTGATGAGCCCACCTTGGCCTCCCAAAGTGCTAAGATTACAGGCCTGAGCCACTGCTCAGTTTCTTAGGTTTGAGATTTCAGATCCACAGCATCCATACTTCCCTGTGGATGGTGTTCCCTTAGTGAAGCCGCCTGCTTTATGAAGTTCAGGGGTTGTTCTGCAGCCTGGTTATGGAATCACGGAGCAGAAGCCTTTGACAGCAACTATGGCAAAAAGTAAAGCTTGCTTATTCCTTTTCATTCACTGTAAATGTCACAATCCCATTTGAATTACAGTGAAAATGCAACATTTAAAGTTTTCAATGTTATTTTAAAAGGTCTAGAAAGAGGATATAAGCAAAATAATTTTTTTTCAAGGTTTCCTATAAATTGGTTATTGTTCATCTTCTCTGGGTATTTGATTTCTTAACTGTTGTTAACCAATTTGAAGTTACTATCTTAGCAGTGCCAGCAATGTGCATTAGCATTAGCACAAGCTCTTAGATGAAGATTCTGGAGCCCCATAGGTGACTGGAGCCATTTAAAATGCTTTTATGGTAGAAACATATTTTAGAGACCTTTATGTTAAATAGGTGATCATATTCTGACAGAATGCTTTCATTTTTGGAAGCCAAAATTTTGCCTCATGACAAAATTCTCCATTTATGATCTCTTTTAGTGTCTGATGGTGACATAAAAAATAAGTGATTTAGATAAAACAGTGGCAGAAGAAACTAAACATCAAATTTACTTGTGCAAATGACCTAATTTCCACTGGGTAAGAAAAATGGAGGAGATGTATATTAGTTTTCTATTGTTACCTTAACAAATTGCCACAAACTTAGTGGTTCAACACACCACAAATTTCTTGTCTTGCATTCTGTGAATTAGAAGCCCAAAGCAGCTCTCACTGGGCTAAGACAAAGTGTGGCAAGGTCTGTGTTCCTTGTGGAGGCCCTAGGGGAGAATCCTTTTGCTTTTCCAGCTTCTAGAGGCCACCACATTCCTTGACTCTCTTCAGAGCCTTCTTGCATCACAGCTGGCAAGGTTGCATTTTTCTGACCATTCTTCCATGATCGCATCTGCCTCTGATCAGAACCGGGAAACTTTCTGTTTTGAGACCTTTGTGATTAGATTGGGCCCATCTGGATGATCCAGGACAATCTCCCATGTCAGGGTCCTAAGTTTAATCAGGTCTGTAAAATCCCTCTTGCCATGTAAAGTAACATACCCTCAAGTTGTGAGGATTTGGATGTGGAAATTTTGGGGGGATGCGGCATGATTCTGGTTGCCGTAATATGGAAATATTTAACACAAACTTTTATTCAGAGGATGTATTTTTCAAATGTGCCAATAACTTGTTATCAGGTTATTTTGATTGTTTTTTCAGACAGAGTCTCACTCTGTCGCCCAGGCTGGAGTGCAATGGCATGATCTCAGCTCACTGCAGCCTCTGCCTCCCAGGTTCAAGCGATTCTCCTTCCTCAGCCTTCCAAGTAGCTGGGATTATAGGTGCCCACCACCACGCCTGGCTAATTTTTGTATTTTTAGTAGAGAGGAGGTTTCACCATGTTGGCCAGGGCTGGTCTTGAACTCTTGACCTCAGGTGATCTGCCCACCCACTTTCACTAGGGTGTTTTTAGAGAAGCGGTGCATACATTAAAAAATAAAAAACTCACAAATTTTGTTTGGATCATAATCTGTTGTTAAAACTAATGATTATTATCTTTTGCTTACTTTGATAGTGATAACCTACTAAGGAGAGCAGCCTGTCAAGAAGCTCAGGTAATACTATTTAATGTGATAAAATTAAACCCCTCCTTCATTGTGCAGAAAACTGAAGCTCTTTCAGGGGACTTGCACAGTGTCTTGCATCTATGCAGTTTGGCTATTTTTTAGCACTATCAGGATGATTCACACTGGGAGCCAACTCTGAGTAGAACTCCAGGAAGTTAACCATCTGGTGAAAAGCAGTTCTGACGCCCACCCCTGTAGACTGTTTGTTTCTGGATTGGTCCCAGGAACACAAAGCTGGACTGGTAGAAGCTCTGGGAATTTGTTTGTGTCTGCAGTTGTCTTTGTAGATCTGGCTAACCCCTGAATCATCCCTGTTCCGAATAACCCGCAAGGATATCAGTTCAGAACAAGTGTTACCTCTAAAAGTCAAATCTTCTTAAAATTGTTGATTCATATTTTTAAAGCCCATCTTCAAGCTCAACTGGTCCATATCATGTACACTGTTATGTTCCATGAGATGTTATTTAAATATTCATTTATATGGCTAATTAATTATAGCTGGATTATAAATCCTTTCAAATTTAAGACCACTTTTTTGTTCCCCACTACAAAAATGTACATTATACTTTGCAGATGAAATTCTGTGACTGAGTTGCCTTTTTGTTTTGTATCATTTGATGTCAGAAATACCAAAATAGAAACATGAAAATCAAAAGTGGCAAATGTATGAAGCATTTAGTAGTAGAAGTAGGTGGCAGACCTCATGTGTGTTTCTGAAATGTTTTAATGGATGACAGTGACTATAGATACTATAAATTAATTCCTCTCTTTGATTGTTACAATAGATACTATAAATTAAATCCTCTCTTTAGCAGTTGTTACAGTAGATACTATAATTCCCCTTCTTAGCGATTGTTATCTAGCTGTTCTAAATCAGTGTTTTAAGAATTTGATTACTTCTTTGTTTAAATTTATTATCTTTCATATGGCTCTAAGTTGTTTTAGAAATCAATTCAAATAAACTTTAATATTAAATTAAAGGTGATCCCCGTCCCAAGCCAATCATTAGCAACTGGAAAATCCTCCTGGAGTACAGTGGTGTGATGTTGGCTTACTGCAGCCTCTGCCTCCCGGGTTCAAGCGATTCTCCTGCCTCAGCCTCTCAAGTAGCTGGGACTACAGGTGCACACCACCACGCCCAGCTAATTTTTGTATTTTTAGTAGAGATGGGGTTTCACCGTGTTGGCCAGGATGGTCTCGATCTCAACCTCGTGATTCACCCGCCTTGGTCTCCCAAAGTGCTGGGATTACAGGCGTGAGCCACTGTGCCTGACCCCTTTCTTTCATTCTTTAAGGAAGAGTAGACCTGTGTGAATGTAGGACCCTCCCTTTCTTGTTGAAGGTAAATGCCTCCACCTCTATTCTAAATCCTCTCTCCTCATACTTTTTCAGGGATGATGTTCCTTTAGTTATTTTCTCCTTCTCATGTATTTCTTTCTTCCTTTCTTTTCTTTCTCTCTCTCTCTCTCTCTCTCTCTCTCTCTCTTTCTTTCTTTTCTCTTTCTTTTGATGGAGTCTCATTCTGTTGCCCAGGCTGGAGTGCAATGGCACAATCTCAGCTCACTGCAACCTCTGCCTCGCGGGTTCAAGCAATTCTCCTACCTCAGCCTCCTGAGTAGCTGGGATTACAGGCACATCCCACCATGCCTAGCTAATTTTTGTATTTTTAGTAGAGACGGGGTTTCACCATGTTGGTCAGGCTGGTCTCGAACTCCTGACCTTGGGATCCATCTGCCTTGGCCTCCCAAAGTGCTGCAATTACAGGTGTGAGCCACTGCGCTGGCCTTATTTCTTTCTACTATTCTAATTCTCCACTTCCCCTGCATGTTTAGTTCCTTCCATCTCACAAATGGAAGTGGATTTGTCCTTATAGCCTCTGCTGGCTAATTTTCCTATCTGTGTACTTCCTTTTACAGTCTAAATTCTTGAAAATATGATATTTAAAAACAAATCTCACATAAACTTAATGTAGTCTCACATAAACTCCTTAGCTCACTGTGAATGTCTAAGAATGAAAACAGAATAGAAATTATAATGTTCCAGAAACTTCTTACAAAGAAATAGTCTTTTTCTCTACTTCAGAAAAAAAGTATTTTTGTTTTTGTTTTGTTTTTAAAGCAAGAAATAGACAATAATAAGAAAGGCTCCAAAATGAACTGTCAGGGAGATGGCAGATTTAGAGTAAGTTATTCAATAAAAAATATTTGCATAACTTTTTTTCCTCCTCCCATGTTTACTTTGTACTTCCATACTAGAATTCTGCTTTCTTGGTTCAGGCCTACTCCCACCATTCAAGACCCCAATTTTTGCTCATTTTGGCACTTTCCTATTCTTATTCTTTTTGTTGACCATCATTTCCAATTCAGACATAACAGCAAGAGTTCCCATTCGTTTCTCATTTGGACTCCTCACATCTAGTCCTCTGCCTTTTAATTCTACCTCATCCTTGATCCTCTCTTTAGAGCTTAGAGAGGCTTTGGAATTAGAAGATGTATATTCCAGGCTTGTAATTTATCAACTCTGTAACTTTCAGGAGCTTAGTCTTCCTGATTCTGGACTTTCTAATCTGGAAAACTGAGATTATTTTATACCTCCTTGGTTTCTGAGAACTGAGAATGATGTGTGTAAAAATGCCAAATAGAAGGTGCTTGGTATATATTAGTTACGTTTCTTTTCTCCTGCCAGTTGCTGCTATTTAGTTATCATACAGGGTTGCAAAGAAGAGAAGGCAAATAGACTATTAGGTTTATTTTGTATGTGTATAAAGATATGAAGATTAACTGGTAACACAAAGATTCTTCATGAACAAGTTTTAGTGATGAGCTGGAGAGAATATTGTACTCTGCAAACTAAAGACATAGATTAAACTTCTCTCCTGACAGACTATGGCCTTACTAATTATATGTTTATAATAAACCTAGCCATGTCTTATAGAGAAAATAAATGTTATTTGCCTCTAGTAGATAAAACAGGAATTTTTATTCCAATATAAAATAGAGCTTATTGTCATTAAATAATGTTACTTTTTGTTGTTGTTGATGGCATTTTTGTTAATATGAGATCATGAGAGAACATTTTCCCCCAATGTTAGATACCATATGTGCTGCAAGTGAATTTTTTTTTGGAATGGAAGAATGCATGTGACATTTACCAAATAAATAGACTTTTACTGAAAACTTTGCTCTTTTCTTTTTTAGGTGTTTGGCAATCAACTCATTCCTCCCAATGCACAAGTGAAGAAGGCCACTGTTTTTCTCAATCCGGCAGCTTGCAAGGGGTAGTGCCGTTTGTGACTTGTTATATACTTGGTTTTTCTAAGGGGGAAAGAAATCACAGACTATCAGGCAGCTAGTGAGATTCTGTGAAATTGGAAGAACTAGGTTTAATACTCTTCTAGCAATAAGATTCATTTGTAATGTAGAAATAACAGTTAAATGAGAAATAACTATAAAACTAATGGATGCTTAGCAAACTTGTCTAATTGAAGTTTAATAATCATTCCAGGATTAACACCTACAAAGATGTCTTGTTTGCTTGGAAATAGTCCCCTCGGGAGCAACTGCTCTACTGCTAGGGCGTAAATCCTTAGGCCATCTCTGTCCACAGGATGTTCAGAGATGGCCAAGAATACTGTGGGCTTGGGAGATCAGCAGTGTTCTTTCCAAAAGGGATGATCCTTGAACTAGGCCTGGGAGGAAGCAGACAGGAGAAGACTACTTACTCTTCTCAGCTGAGGAAATGGCTTATGGGGCAGGGGCCTGGAGACAGGAGTGACCTAGTTATTGCTTTGCCAAGACACAGGACAGCCTGTAACTGGTCTGGCTGGCCTGGAAAGGTCATGTGGGATTTGCGGGAATTAAGGTGTGAAGAATAATTGAGACTTGGGTATATAATGATTTGATCATGGCAGTTCATTGATTATACAAATGAACCACACTAAAAGGTGGGGAGGCTGTATGTGGGGGTGGGGAGTGGGTGTGTGGAGATTCAAAGTCTGTTAAGGAAAAATAAATGGGCAAAACTTTTTTTTTTTTTTACAATATTAGATGCAACTGTTATTCAATTGGAAAGGTGAATACAAAGACCTAGATGGCTTTAGAATAAATAATTAACTTTTTTTTTGAAAAAAATAGTCAGAATTAAAGGGTTGAGTGTTAAAAAGTGGTATCTCTTATGTCCCTCATGTCCAAGACAGTTCTTTTTGGCTTTTTGGGAATCAGAAAATTAGTAGGCTCGGTGCAGTGGTTTACGCCTGTAATCGCAGCACTTTGAGAGCCTGAGATGGGCAGATCACCCAGGAGTTTGAGACCAGCCTGGGTAGCATGGTGAAACTCTGTCTCTACAAAAATACAAAACTTAGCTGGAAAATATACAAAAATTAGACACGTGGCAGCATTTACCTGTAGTTGCAGCTACTTGGGTGGGAGGATCATCTAAGCCAGGGAGGTCAAGGCTGCAGTGAACCATGATCGTGCAACTGCAGTCCAGCCTGGGTGATAGAGTGAGACCCTGTCTCGAAAAAAAAAAAAAAAGAAAAGAAAAAGAAAAAATTAGTAAATATGTATTAAATTGGATTCTATAAGATCTAAGTCAAATGACATTAAGGTAATAAGAACAACAACAAGAAAGATAGTTTGGGCTGAATTGTAAGTGGTAGGCATAATGTTGTCTGGAGTAAAACACAGGATCTCTAGTCAGTTTTTCTAGTCATTTCTTGAGAGGCAGTGAGTGTGACTTCACAGACAGGAGGACACATCCTGCTTTATTTCTTTGTAATTCAGCTGTTTAATTCAGATTGTCTAAACAGACTAATTATTCTGCCTAACTGAATCATATCTGCTGGGCTTTGTTAGAGCTGCTTCCCTCCCCCATAAACACACCAGTCATAATGCCTATTGATCATTTTTGTTTAATATCAATACTAAATCATACCAACAAATGAGCAAGTGCTAATATAACACAGTCAAAATACCCAGGATAAGTAGATTGTCAGTGGTGGCCCGTGGCTGAAGATAACGGAGAACTCAGCCTGGGTCTGGGAGTTTGAGGAACCTGGTCTGTTGACTGTTTTGCTGCTTACTAGCTCTGTGATATTGTGGGAGTTAATTCACTTCTTAAATCCCCAGCTTACTCATCTGTAAAACCAGAAAGGCAATAGTACATACTTTAAAAATTATTATGTGGAATAGGGACCTTTGGTATTAAATGAGATGATGCTTATTGGGCACTATTTCCATTTCATAATAAGCACACAATGTAAGAAGTATAAGCTGCTGAAATTGTTACTCTCGACCATGGGTTTGGTTCAGAACAGCCTTCACTTCGCTCTCCCATCCTTCCCAGAAGCTCTTGTACCTCTCCTTCGGCCTACTTCAGTGTAACTGTTCTATTCCTTTAGAGACCTAATAAATTAACAATTGGCTAATTTCTGATGAAGCTTATGGCAATTTGTTTAAGCAATAACCAGTTATTTTGAGTTCCTGCTTCTAAGAAGTATCCACATTTTTAAAATTAATAAGCAAATTTTTCAGAGCAATTTTAGGTTCTTTTTACATGTAAATGTATTTGCATTTTTAAAGATAGATTCTTGTTTAAAACTATGACATCTTTATCTAAAGGTAAGCTAAAATACTGCCACTGAAGGAAAGTCTTTTCTAAAGGCGTTGTCTCCTTTAACAAGGTGAACCCCTGTGTGCTTCTAGGAAAGTCTGAAACTCTCCAGCATCCTTTTTTTTTTTTTTTTTTTAAAGCTTTCACTATTTAATTGCACTATTTTTGTCATCATGGCTCTGTCCTGACACGTTATTTATAATTTATCATGTAGCTATTTCATTATGTAGTACTGGTTTAAAACTACATAAGAGCTTTAAGAAATAAGATAACTGTGTGTTTAGCATTAATAAATAATACATAAAAGAGTAATTATTTTGTGTGTGCCTGAGTCTGGAAATTGCTGTAAGTACCTAAGGTTTTTATTTAGCCTCGGTGCTATCTCGCCCTTAATTATGTGATAAAGAATGTATTTCTTACTAGTAACACTTGTTTTTCAATCTTTTATATTAGAACATTAGAAGGAAAAAAGTCTTCACCTTCATTTTAGAGGTTTTCTGAACTTATAACATCATATAAAGATACGAATAAAGACCCAGATGTTCTAACCTGGTTTCTTAAACTAACTCAGAGGAGGTTACAGATTTGTTGTGATTGATATGGCAGATTGAGACTTCTTCAGAATTTTGCTTTTAGGAAGTAGATCTGATCCACTTCCAACTGATCCTTTCCTATCAATCCAACAATGAAAGCAACCCTGGAAGGAAAATTGTTTGTAGTATCACTAGCTCAGTGCTTTAATGTTGGGTTAAGCCCCCAGAAATGGTGAGCTGGAAAGGAGAAATTATCATTTACCCTTTTATGTTCATTTGAATAATCATTCAGAACAGTAGAAAGGTAGAATATATTTAATTTGCTTATTATAAACTCAGGCCTTTGGTTTGAGATATTCTTTTGGATGGTTCTTGTGAAAATTTGTGCAAGCCTCTCAATTTCTATTTTAATTCATAATAAGAAATGCTTTGTGTTCTATATGCCATTTGGTGGTTCTTTTTAGTTTAAAGAATATTGAGTTTGGCTTGTGCATAACTATACATGTCCCTCATTAGCTGCCTTTGTAGCTAAATATAAAATGTCTCTTCTCTAAAATATGCTTAACTTATTGTATAGAGTATCCTTAAGGTCAAAGCATACATCCTTAGTTTAAAAATAATGTCTTTTTAGAAAGACATCTAAGTAAATGTGGATATAAAAGTTAGGTGTTTGACATTGACTGAAAGTACTGTATTTTTTTCCCCTTATGTAATAGTTGAAATATTTGAGTAAAAGACAGGTCAACTAATTGGTATGTTTTAACATTAGTTTGACTTTGAGACTATGCCATTGGTGGGAGAGACTGTTTTGCAACTTCTGCATCCCTAGATTCCTACAGACTGTGTTTTTGAATTCTGACCTGAATTGGACAAGAGTTCACTGTCAGAATGATATGCATAATATTTTGAAATATGCAAACTCTTTGGAGGCTGTTTTTTCTCTTATTATAAGACATCCATGTTGTTTCCTTTTCCTTAGAATTTACATCTCTACGTTTGGGGCAGGTTTATTCATTGATTTGTGCATTAATTCATCAGATACTTAGTAAGTACTTTCTAAGTGTGCCATACATAATCCTAGAGGTCAGGGGATTCAAGGATTAATAAGATTTGGTATTTATTTTTGGAAAGCTTCCAGTCTAGTCCTGACAACAGTCTTGGAAGTCTGTAATCACCATACAGTGTGAAGGTCACTAATAGAGATGTGTATAAGGTACTAGGGGAGCACAGAGAGGGCATGACTGTGCCTGGGAGTTTCAGACAAGCTTCTGGTGAATTAGTAGTTTTGTCTGCTTTGTCATGTTGTGTTCCTAGCTCCTCCACCTGTGTCTATCACAGTAGGTACTCAATGAATACTTGAGTGAATCAAGCATTGTTGCCCGAATGGAACTGTATCTAGTGTTCATTCTTCCCCTAGAGGAACTACTCTGTGAACTATAAGCCTCCCAAATGGATAAGAGCTTATTGCATTAGATAAACGACAAATTCTCAGAGGCCCCAGAGTGAAAGGTTCTATTTTTCCATGCATATTAACTCATTACTTGTTGTTAAACTTTCTGTACTTGAACAAATAGAGGAAACCCGTATTTCATAGTCTTTCTTATTCTGCCCTGAAGAAGATTGTAAGACTTTTTGTTCTTCTCTTGATAACCTGTGTTAAAATGTTTGTATTTTTTGCTTTGTTTACAGAAAAGCCAGGACTCTATTTGAAAAAAATGCTGCCCCGATTTTACATTTATCCGGCATGGATGTGACTATTGTTAAGGTAAGAATGGCTCCTGAATATTTATTTCACCCAAACAACTGCGTCTTATAACAACCTCTTCTCTTGGCTTCTTAGCAAAAATTGCTTGTCACAAGATCTAAGAAATTAATGTCGTATCCTGTTCTGACAATTAATAAACATAGTTTTGTCTTTTTCCAAATAGTATCAGCTTTTCATTTTCAGAATAGGATTGGATGGAGGCTTGGAGAACTTGATACCTTTCGTCTAAGAGATAGGATGTGGAATTACATCTCTTGGAAGATGAAAGTTGTTATAGCTGTAAGAATTCTTTTCCTGAAAATACACAACCTTCAAGTTTGAGTAATTAATTTAATTTCTTAGTAGTTCCACAAACAGGTAAACCATTTTTTCTCTGATAAAGAATTATCTCTGGTGAAGAGTTTTAAATGGTAAAGCTTTAGAATTTATGAGATTTCGTTAAGAAGAAAAGGAGGCAAGCATAAATTACAGGCAATTGTACTGTTTCGGAGATGCAGGACTCTACCTGTTGAATTTTAAATGAGATATATGTGGGTAAGTATACACATGTGTATATAGTGAAAACCTCTCTTACTGTGGTTATAAGTCTGTGGTTGACCAATTTCTAATATTGTACACTTCCAGGAAATCATAGAAGTTAAAAAGGATCGTTTAGTCTCGTTTACCATGCAATGTTGAACCCTGTTTTCCAACTTTTCTGGCATGATTTTCCAGTTGTTTGTCTCTGGGGATGGGAGAAGGGGGAAGAAAACTAACATATATTTGAGTACCTGTAATGCGGCAGGTAGGAGAAACCTTAGTATGGTTATGTGAGACTGATGTTTGTTTCTTCAGTGATTGGTGAAACTCACTGGTAAAACCATCTGGATCTGGAGCTTTCCTTGAGGGGAGATTTTCTCTTGTGTGTGTGTGTGTGTGTGTGTGTGTGTGTGTGTGTGTATGTAGAGACAGGATCTCACTATGTTGCCAAGGCTGGTCTCGAACTCCTGGACTCAAGTGATCCCCCCACCTTGGCCTCCCAAAGTATTGGGATTATAGGTGTAAGCTACCATGCCCAGCCTTTTTAAAATTTTCTTTATACATTAAATTTCTTTAACACTTCTAGAAGCATTCAGATTTTATTCTTGACTTAATTTTTGTAAGATAAATTCTTCAAGGAATTTGTTTCATCTAAATTTTCAAATTAATTGACATCAGGTTGTTCATAATGTCTTCTATTTAACTTAAATTTCTAGAGCATGTGTAATGTCTCATTTTCATTCTCAGTATTGTTTATTTGTACCCTCTCTTTTTCCCCTCAGTAATCTTGTGAGAGATTTGTCAATTAACCCTTGCCATGAACCGTTTTTTGGCTTACTGATCCTCTCATTTATATGTTTCATTCATTTCTGATCTTTTTTTTTTTAATTGTTTCCTTCATTCTACTTTTTTAAAAAAATTTTCTGCTGTGCTTTTTCTGACGTTTTAACTTCGTGGCTTATTTCATTTTTACCTTTCTTTCTTAGTGTATGTATTTAAGCTACAGATCTACTCTACTGCTTCAGCTGCATCCTATACTTTTTGATGCATAATATTTTTATTATTTATTTTTAAATATTTTCAGATTTTCCTTGTGACTTTTCTTGATCTACGTGTTTTTGAATTTCCAAATCTAAAGTTTTTCTGATTGTCTTTGTTAGTGATTTCAGACTTAATTGTATTTTGGCCAAAAAAATGAAGTCTATAAAATTCTAGTATTTTAAAGTTTGTTGAGATTTGTTTTATGGTCTAACATGTGCTCTGTTTTCATAAATATTGTATCTATGTCTAAAAATAGTATATATCAGTTATTGGGCATTATGTTCTTTATATGTTCATTAAGTCAAGTCTGTTAATTGTGTAAATTCAAATCCTCTATGTCCTTACTGATTTTTTCTTCTGTTTTAACTATATAAATTATCAAGAGGGGGTATTAGAAATCTCCCACTATAATTGTCGATTTGTCTATTTCACTACATAGATTTGTCCATTTTTGCATTTTGTTTTTTGAGACTGTTATTAGATGCACTAACGTTTCAGATTATTTCATTTTTCTTACATTTTGACCCAGTCATAGAATGACTATTTTTAGCACAAATACTGCCTTTTGTGATAGTCTATCTTATCTAGTATTACTGGCAATTTATACTTGCTTGCTTATTTTTAGTTTTTGCCTGGTATAATTTTATATCCCTTTTATTTTCATCTTTTTTCTCTCCTGAGATTTTAGATGTATTGTTGATAAAAGCATGAAAGCAGGATATTGTAAAGGCCATTTTCTCATCTTTTGACTTGACTGTTTAATTCATTCCAACATTCTATACCAGTTATTTATTGCTACAGAACAAACGGCATCACTGTTTTTCTGCTTATGATTCCATTGGTCAGCAGTCTCGCCTGGGCTCCTAGTGGCATGACTAAGGAAGGGTGGTCTTTGATGACTTTACTCACATGTCTCCAAGTTGATGCTGGCTGTCCTCTGGCTCGTGTAGTCTCCACTAGGTATCTTCACATGGTAGCTCGGTTGCCTGAAGTCAGTTACAGATATCCTCTAATTTTATCCCTTAGTACTTTTATATGTATTTTTAAACAAATAAGAATACTTTTATATTTATCTACAGTGCCATTTTCATACTTAGCAAAAGTAACGATTCTTTTATCATCTTACAATATCGAATCCCATCTTATACTATCAAATGTCCTGTGACTCATGTATTTGTAATTTTTTCCAATTTAAGATATTTATCAATCATATGCAAGTACTAATATGTACATTACATATACAGAAAATAGACATTTAAAAGGATGAGATTAAAAAATAAATAGAGGCCGGGCGCAGTGGCTCAAGCCTGTAATCCCAGCACTTTGGGAGGCCGAGATGGGCGGATCACAAGGTCAGGAGATTGAGACCATCCTGGCTAACACGGTGAAACCCTGTCTCCATTAAAAAATACAAAAAACTAGCTGGGCAAGGTGGCGGGCGCCTGTAGTCCCAGCTACTCGGGAGGCTGAGGCAGGAGAATGGCGTAAACCCGGGAGGCGGAGCTTGCAGTGAGCTGAGATCCGGCCACTGCACTCCAGCCCGGGCGACAGAGCGAGACTCCGTCTCAAAAAAAAAATAATAATAAAAATAAAAAATAAATAAAAAAAAATAAATAGAAATACTGATGTTTACTTTTTATGCCTCAGTAGAAACTACTGCTCTTTACAGGGTTTGTTTTCTTTCTTTTGAATTAGTTTTTACTTTGAAATAATCTCAAACTTACAAAAGCACAGAAATAATACAAATTCCCATATCACTTCACCCAAACTCCTCAAATACTGTATTAACATTTTACCATGTTTACGCATGCTCTGTCTTTACATGTATGTGTGTGTATATGTATGAATGTGTGTGTGTATATATATAAATATATATGTGTATCTATATAAAAATATATATTCACACACATTATTTTCTGGCTTGTTTGAGAGTAAGTTGCAGAAATAATGTTCTGCAGAAATAATGTTCTTTTGTCTCTAAATATCTATATCCTAAAAACAAGGGCACTCTGTTATATAACTGCAAGAACAGTTATCAAAATCAAGAAATTAGCACTCGTGTACTATTATCTTGTAGAATTAAAAAATTTTTTTTTGAGACAGAGTCTCCCTCTGTCACCAGGCTGCAGTGCAGTGGCACAGTCTCAGCTCACTGTACCCTCTGCCTCCTGGGTTCAAGCGATTCTCCTACTTCAGCCTCCTGAGTAGCTGGGATTATAGGTGTGCACCACCACACCCAGCTAATTTTTGTATTTTTAATAGAGACTAGGTTTCACCATGTTGGCCAGGATGGTCTTGATCTCTTGACCTCGTGATCTGCCTGCCTCGACCTCCAATTGTTCCATGAATGTCATTTATAACAAAAGAGAAAACACTTTTTCTTGTTCTGCATCCAATCTGGGGTCACATGTTGTATTTAGTTGTGATATTTGTTTAGGCAACTTTAAAAAATTCCTAAATTTTTTTTTAAGAACGTCCTTCAGTTTGGGTTTATCTACTGTTTTGTTATAATTAGATTCAGATTATGTAGTTTATCAGAAGTACCACAGAATGTTATGTCTTCCTCAATGCATAATACATGTAAGAAAGTCCTGTGAACTCTTTAAATTAAATTTTTAGCTTGAGATTTTTCAGATTATCCAGGTAGCACGCATTTGGGTTACTTATATAAGGACTGGCCTAAAGTTGTGGATTCTCAGGGAAGATGTTTATCCCTTCATTTAGCACCAAAGTGCAGAACACGAAGGTTTCTTTGCAGCGCCCTGGGAATCGGCTAGGAGTATGAGTGAGTCAACCTTGTTTTTATTCTCTGTAAACTGCACATGCAGTCTTTTGGGTCCTGGTTTATAGTGGGGTGTGGTTCTGTACTAGATTCACTAATCTTGAGCAGGTCCTGGGATTTTTGTTTGCTTTTCCTAGAACCTGGTGAAACTTTGAAAACCAACATTCAGATCTACCTGGTTTACTAGATGCACTCAAAACATTTACTGTGTAGGTGCTAGTTTTATATTTAATGTTCATTACTTTATTCTCATTTATTGATGCATCAAAGATGTTTTATTATTTTACTCAGTAGCTTTAATTTTCAATGGCAGGGTACCTAGCCTACCATTCTTTTAGAAATGGGATTGCAGCACTTCGCATAACTGGTTTTATTTAAATCACATAAAGCTCAGTGAAGTTGAATGTTATCTTTATTTTGTGAATGAGGAAATCGAAGATACAAACATCTAGAAACCTGCTCAGTTATACAATTAGTAGTGACAGAGCTCATTTAAACCCAGGTCTGTCGACTCTAAGGCATGTGCTTTCTACCAGTAGGCTTTGTCTCCCATTTGACATGAAACCTCCAAGACAACTTTTTTCATCTTAGGATAGCACTATTAGAATATTCTTCTTAATTTTGAGAAGAAATCTGTTTCCCAAAAGTTTTTACACATAGGTCAGTGGTTTTCATCTCTGGCTGAATATCAAATTACCTGGAAATGTTTAAAAATACAACTTATACCCAGGTCACACTCCCTAGATATAACTAATGTGGAGTGGAGTCTGTCTGTATTTACAAAATAATTTCATTCATTCATTCACTTGTTCATTTGTTTATTCATTCCCAGGTGATTATAATGTGTAGTTGGATTGAGAATCATTGACTTCAGACTTGGTTCTATCCCATGGGTTCATGTGAAACAAGCCTAATCTTTCCTCTGCAAAATAGTCTTTGGAATAATAAAGAATGTTATCCTAATGCTCCCTTGAGCCTTCTGTGGTTTAAACATTCCCAGTTTCTTCACAGGGGTGATGGTTTCAAATCTGTCACATTCCCGATTGTTCTCTTAGATATTCTCCAGAAGTGCCCAGAAATGAGGTATGGGCTATCTAAGGAAGAGTAAAGCAAGACCATCAAGTCTCCTGTTCCATATACTATTCTTTCAAACAGCTCAAGCTCAGACTCTTTTGTTGCTCTTGATATATCATACTTTTGAGTCATACTGGACTCATGATCTTGTTTGCTATGTACGATCAGGCCACTTTGAGCAGTTTTAGGTTTAAGGAAGAATTCAAGAGAAATCACAGAATACCTGTATTCCTTTTCTCCCCCGCCCACAATTTCCTGTATTATTAACATCTTGCATTAGTGTTATACATTTCCTACAATCGATGAGCCATTATTGATGCATTATCATTAACTCAAGTCCATAGTTTTCATTTGCATTTGCTCTTTGTGTTGCACAGTTCTATGGGTTTTGACAAATGCATAATGCATTGTGTTCACCATTATATTATCAGACAGATTAATTTCACTGCCCTAAAAATCCTCTGTGTTCTTCTGCTCTACCTATTCATCCTTCCCTGCACAGCTGATGTTTTTACTGTCACCACACTTTTGCTATTTTTAAAATGTCATATAGTTGGAATCATACGGTATGTAGTCTTTTCAGATTGGCTTCTTTCACTGAACAATATGCATTTTAGATTTCTCCATTGTGTTTTCATGGCTCATTAGCTCATTTCTTTGCTAAGCAATAGTCTATTGTCTGAATGTGCTACAGTTTATCCATTCACCTACTGAAGTATGTCTTGGTCACTTCCATTTTAGCAACTATGAATAAAATTGCTATAAACACTAACGTGCAGATTCTTGGGTGGACATAAATAAGTTTTCCATATATTTGGGTAAATGTCTAGGAGTGCTTTTGCTGGATAATATGGTAAGACTATGTTTGGTTTTATTGGAAACTGCCATTCAAAGTGGCTGTACCATTTTGTATTATTACCACCCGTGAACTAGAGTTCCTGTTGTTCCATATCCTCGTCAGTCTTTGCTATTGTCAGTGTTTTGGATTTTAGCCACTGAAACAAATGTATAATGAAATCTCATTGTTTTAATTTGCAATTCCCTAATGACATATAATGTTGAGCGTATTTCCATATGCTTATTATCCATCTGTAGATCTCTGGTGAGGTGTCTATTCAGATCTCTGCCCTTTTAATTGGGCTGGCTTTTTTTGTTGTTGAGTTTTAAGAGTTATTTATATATTTTAGATGCAAGTTGTTTGCTATGCATTTTGCATATATTCTCTCTCAGGCTGTGGCTTGTCTTTTTATCCTTATAATCATGTTTTTCATAGAGCAGAAGTTTTCAATTTTACTGAATTTTAATTTATCAATTTGTTTTTTCTTGCATGGATCTTGCTTTTGGTGATGTATCTAAAAACTCATCACCAACCCCAAGATCACTTAAATTATCTCCTATGTTATTTTACCTTTAGGTCTGTGATCCATTTTGAGTTAGTTTTTTGAAAAGTGTAAGGTCAGTGTCTAGATTCTTTTTCTGGGAGGGGACAACTGTTAGGCCACTTTTTTAATCCTTCCTCTTTTAGTGCATTTGGGATTTTTTTTTTAAGATTGGAGCCTCAAATATATTAATATTATCTTTATATTGTCTTCGAAACTATGGTCTGTCAAATCTGTCAAAATCTTTTAAAATTTTTATTCTTTTATTCATATACCTTTTCACATTTATTAATTTGTTTTTACAAATATTTATTTAGTGCCCACTATGAGCTAAGCCTTGTTCTAGGTATTGGGGATATAGTCTTAACAAAATAAATTCCCTGCTCGTCCTTCTGGTGATCAGCTCCCATCTTGAAGCTATTCAGGGGCCCACCAATCACCTCATTAGCACAAACTGGCAAGATTGAGAGGGGCTTGCCATGAATAACAAAAGACATTTTTATCACTCAGGAAATTCCAGGGGTTTTAGGAGCTCTGTGCCAGGAACCAAGGAGAGAGACCAGATATATATATATATATATATTTTTTTTTTTTTTTTTTTTTTTTTTTTTCTCCTGAGACAGAGTCTTGTTCTGTCGCCCCGCCTGGAGTGCAGTGGTGCAATCTGAGTTCACTGCAACCTCCACCTCCCAGGTTCAAGCAATTCTCGTGCCTCAGCCTCCTGAGTAGCTTGGATTACAGGTGTGCATCACCACGCCTGGCTAATTTTTGTATTTTTAGTAGAGATGGGGTTTCGCCATGTTGGCCAGGCTAATCTCAAACTCCTGACCTTGTGATCTGCCTGCCTTGGCCTCCCAAAGTGCTGGGATTACAGGCGTGAGCCACCACTCCGGCCCAGATATATAAATATATAATATATATATATATACACATATATCTATATATAATGCCACAGGTGCTTGAGCCCATCTGAAATCCAGGCATTTAGTTTTTATCTATTAGTATGTATAGTGTGATACCAATTGGAGGGAGTGTTTCCTATTTTAATATTAGTTGCATTATGTCTATTGAAATTTAGTGTTTGGTTTTAGAGGTATACATATTATTGGTGGATTAAATGGTTCATTTAAGTCTGTGTATGTGTCTGAGATCAAATGGTGTCAATAAAAATGGTAAGTCTTAGGCATTGTTTTGTCACTACTTTGAATCATACCTGTATTTCTTTATATATGGTCATAACAAAACAATAATAACCTCCTTTTATTTAGTGCAATACCAGTTATGAACAGTTACCTTACTAGTTGCTTTACAGACTGCTTTACAACTGTTTTACAGAGAAGCTATCATTATTCCCTCCCTCAACATACATAATTTCAGTGATGAGGAAATTAAGATCCATAGAATTTAAGGTCACTCAGTAAAAAGTAGAAGGGTTGAGATTTAATCTAGGTCTCTTGGGCTCTGACATCTGTGCTCTTGTCATTACATCTGCTTCTCCCTATTTGTATGTACAGTTGACTTCCTATAAAGGATGTAATAGAATCGGCACTGAACTGGAAATGATGCCTTTGACTAGCTAGCTGTGTAACAGACAAATTATTGGGTTCGAATTTTATTTTCAAAGTAAGGAGCTGACTAGATGGTTTCTGAGGTCCCTCTGGCTCTAAAAGTGTAAAACTGTAACAACTATACGTAATTGCTTTGATAGCTATTTTTTTCATGTCTATCAATTATGTAAAATTTATGAAGAGAGTCAATGTAAAACTTTAAAGAAGATATCCCACATTTTTAAACCTTTAACCTTGTGGCTCTAGGTTGATAAACTTATCAAAGACTTCCTTGGTATTTCAGACAGATTATGAGGGACAAGCCAAGAAACTCCTGGAACTGATGGAAAACACAGATGTGATCATTGTTGCAGGAGGAGATGGGACACTGCAGGAGGTATGACTGTTTTTCTCTTTGAAGCTATTTTGAAGGTGAGAAAAATGGAAATTAAATCCTAGAACAATGGTATGTTGTAATTTAAAGTAATTATTTAATTCATTCTTTTCGGATTGTTGCTCTCTAAAGCTAGGATGGCTTTAAATTTTTCTCATGCACTTCCATTTCATTGCTTTTTGTAAACCCTCTACCCAGCACATAGAAGGATTTTTGTATTATCATATTTAAGTTTGATAATATTAATATAATAGAAGAAAAAATGGTGGTGGATGGGATAATCTTGTTATATTTTGAAGACTCTTATGAAATAGTCCTGTTTGTAATGGAATCATTAGTTTCCATCATCAGGTATGTTTCTTATAAAATAAACAAATAGAGATTCACCTATCCACTCTCATGTCATTTCCATTACATATAATATTATACCACATTAATGGGAAGAGGTATACATGTTAAGATGTATGCATCTGCTTTTGTTTTAATATTGCATATTCTCAATGAGATACCACTATGTACCTATTAGAATGGCCAAAATTTCAGAACACTGATGATATCAAATGCTGGCAAGGATGTGGAGCAACAGGAACTCTCACTATTGGTAGGAATGCAAAATGGTACAGCCACTTTGGAACAGTTGGGTGTTTTCTTACAAAACTGAACACACTGTTAATATACAGTCCAGCAGTCATGCTCCTTGGTATTTACCAAAGGAGTTGAAATCCTGTGTCCACACAATTGCACATGTAGCGGCATTATTCTTAATTGCTAAATCTTGGAAGCAACCAAGATGTCCTTTAGTAGGTGAATGAATAAGTAAAGTGAGGTATATTCCGACAATAGGTATTATTCAGCACTAAAAGGAAGTGAGCTATCAAGCCATGAAAAGACATGGAGGAAACCTAAATGTATGTTACTAAGTGAAAGAGGATAGTCTGAAAAGACTACGTACTGTGTGATTCCAACAATTTGATATCTGGAGAAGGCAAAACTATGGAGGCAGTGAAAACGTCAGAGGTTACCAGACGTTGAAGAGAGGGATGAATAGGCAGAGCACAGAGGATTGGTAGGGCAGTGAAACGATTCATTATGATACTGTAAGGGTGAATACATTTGGGTTATATACACATTTGTTTAACACAAATTTTGTGTATTTGTTATATACAAATGTATAACTGTTATACATTTGTGGAAACCCCATAGATGTACAACACCAAGAGTGAACCCTAATGTAAGCTATGGACTTTGGGTGATGATAATAATGTGTCAGTGTAGGTCCATCAATTGTAACAAACGTGCCACTCTGGTGAAGGATGTTGATAATGGGCGGAAGGTTCACGTATAGGAGGCCAGGGGGACATGGGAAATCTCTGTATTTCTCTCAATTTTGCTGTGAACCTAAAACTACTTTTAAAACATAAAATTTATTAATAAAGATACCCTTAATGCTTACTTTGGTCCATTAAGGACAATAAGTATGTTACCCTGCAAGTACTCTTCTTTTCTAGCAGCAGAGTAGTGTATTCAGTATATTTTGGGAACCCCTGAAGAGCCCAGTGCAGGTGATCCCACTCACTGCTTAATTATTCAATCCTGTATACTATCATTTACATTCATACCTCATTTCTGATTGCCCGTTGTCCCCATTTGTTGGTTTTACCAGTGTTCAGGGATCAGAAGCTAACAGCAGAGTACTGTCCTAGGCTTGACTTAATTTAGTAAGCTTCTTTTAAAAAGGCTGTGCTAATGATGTTGTAATTGTTTTTATGGCTTTTTAATGAAGTGTGAAGAATATTGATAGCATGCCTACAAAGAAGGAAGTAGACCTCTCAACAGCCCCGTTTATTCCTGAAATTCAGTGAGGCAGGAGAAGATGAAGGGAGGAGACCTGGGTCAGGTTTTACTTTACAAAATGTTTTTAAAGAAATTGTGTATTTGGTATAATTACAGTCATATAAAAATATGTGCTGATTAGAAAAAGGATTGGAGGCCGAGATGGGCGGATCACGAGGTCAGGAGATCAAGACCATCCTGGCTAACACGGTGAAACCCCGTCTCTACTAAAAAAAATACATAAAACTAGCCGGGCGAGGTGGCGGGCGCCTGTAGTCCCAGCTACTCGGGAGGCTGAGGCAGGAGAATGGCTTAAACCCGGGAGGCGGAGCTTGCAGTGAGCTGAGATCTGGCCACTGCACTCCAGTCCGGGCGACAGAGCAAGACTCCGCCTCAAAAAAAAAAAAAAAAAAAAAAAGAAAAAGGATTGAAGAGAAATATATCAAATATAAACAAGTAATTAATAATTGGTTATCTGGGGCCGGGTACGGTGGCTCATGCCTGTGATCCCAGCACTTTAGGAGGCCAAGGTGGGCGGATCACCTGAGGTCCAGAGTTTGACCAACATGGCGAAACCCTGTCTCTACTAAAAAAACTGTGGACCTCAGGTGATTCGCCCACCTTGGCCTCCCAAAGTGCTGGGAGACGGGGTTTCATTGTGTTAGCCAGGATGGTCTCGATCTCCTGACCTAATTTTTGTATTTTTAGTAGAGACGGGGTTTCACCGGGCGCAGTGGCTCACGCCTGTAATCCCAGCACTTTGGGAGGCTGAGGCGGGCGGATCACGAGATCAGGAGATCGAGACCATCCTGGCTAACACAATGAAACCCCGTCTCTACTAAAAATACAAAAAAAATTAGCCGGGTGTGGTAGCGGGCGCCTGTAGTCCCAGCTACTCAGAAGGCTGAGGCAGGAGAATGGCGTGAACCCAGGAGGCGGAGCTTGCCATGAGCCGAGATCGCGCCACTGCACTCTAGCCTGAGCAACAGAGCATGACTACAAGACTCCGTCTCAAAAAAAAAAAAGTTAGCTGGGCATGGTGGTGGGCGCCTGTAATTCCAGCTACTCGGGAGGTTGAGACAGGAGAATCGCTTGAACCTGGGAAGCGGACGTTGCAGTGATCCTAGATCATGCCATTGCACTCCAACCTGGGTGACAGAGCGAGACTCTGTTGCAAAAGAATAATATAATAATGATGATGATGATAATAATAATAATAATAATAATAATTGGTTATCTGGTATGGTGGAATTATGAGAAATTTTTTTATTTAGGTATTTTTCAGTTTGTACAGAATATTGTCCTTCATATTTGTCAATAAGAACGATTTGTTAAGTGCACACTCTGAGTGTAGCAAAGTGCTTTCTTCCTGTAAATGTACTTTATAGCAGTAAACTAGGGTTTTCTGTATAATTGATGTATACATCATATTTATACCCATTTTATAGAACTTAAAACATGTTTTTACTAATACGACTTGGAGTTTTTATAATCATTTTATCTTAGCCTTTATTGTATTGTAGATCCTAGGTCAAAACTAAAATCTAATTTAGCGCTAATTGTATTGGAGAATACTATATGTTTTAAGATCCAATGCATCTTTTGTTTTGTTTTGTTTTTTTTGAGACGGAGTCTCGCTCTGTCGCCCAGGCTGGAGTGCAGTGGCCGGATCTCAGCTCACTGCAAGCTCCGCCTCCCGGGTTTACGCCATTCTCCTGCCTCAGCCTCCCGAGTAGCTGGGACTACAGGCGCCCGCCACCTCGCCCGGCTAGTTTTATGTATTTTTTTTAGTAGAGACGGGGTTTCACCGTGTTAGCCAGGATGGTCTCGATCTCCTGACCTCGTGATCCGCCCGTCTCGGCCTCCCAAAGTGCTGGGATTACAGGCTTGAGCCACCGCGCCCGGCCCAATGCATCTTTTAACAGAGCTTCTCAGAAGAAAACAGGAATAAGTTTATGGTCTATGAAAACTGAATCCAATTCTTTTATTATATAGGAAATACATATTGTTTATAATAATGTTTTATTATTACATTTGTAGGTTGTTACTGGAGTTCTTCGACGAACAGATGAGGTGAGCGTTTAAGAAAGTCATTGAAGTTTAACTTTTATTTTTCTGTTCTTTATTGCTCTTTCTTTTACTTTTTTCCCATTTTATATTTTAAAACGGGTACACATTTTGCTTTCTTGAATTTTAGAAAAGAAAATGCTGCTACCCATGTCGTAGAACACATATATTAACACATGGGGACTTTTCTGGTTTGGTAATTGATGGCATCCAATAACTTTGACAATGGTTATTTAAAATTTTGTTATGGAATATTTTTTTCAAAGAACTGTTTCGTCAAGAAATTGTGGCATATTCATATAGTGGGAATCATCTACCAGTTAAAATGAATGAACTAAATGTATAAATATCTACATGGCTAAATCTCAAAAGTATTGAATTAAAAAACAGCAGGTTGCCCAGGTATGTTATGCATTTCTACAATGTTTTAAGATTCAGAAAACAATACTATGTATTGTTAATGGATGCCTAGATATGTGGCAAAAGAATAATAATGTGGATGGAAAGGAATCACACCAAATGCAGGATAATGGTCTCCTCTGGGAGGGGAGAAAGGAGAATAGGTTTAGAAGGGACTTTCATTTTTCTATCGTTTTATTTCTTAAAACATATGAAGCAAAAAGGTAAATGTTAACATTTGTTAAATCTAGATTGTGGGCACATGGATGTTTTTGTGACATTATTTTATGCACTTTTCTACAATAGCTAGAAGATCCTTCTCAGTCCCTTTGGTAATAATACATTGTGCTCAGAATTGTTTTGAACCTTATAGTATCTATTGTATGTGTGGCATTTAATTAAGTTAGCTACTATGCCAGTACCATCTATTACTTGAACTTGTTTATTCTCTTTGCCTTATTTGTACTTAAGATAGTTTATAAAGCACTTTCACCTATCATTGGTCACTGTATAAATGGTAGACATTTTTAGTTGAATTTTATCTGCAACTTTATCAAATAATGTGACAACGTAATACAGTCTCTGTTGCACTAGTGCATTGATCTAATATCTTCAAAACCCTCATTATCTTAACCAAATTTCTTTCAAACAGTTGTCATTAATGAGTACTAAATATTTCTTCCAAATTCTGAGTCATTTTGTTGTCATTGACTGCCTTGTTTTAGAAATTACCCACCTAGCTTTCTTTGATTACTGGTCTAGGGATGTGGGAAAGGAGATGGGGAGGCAGATACAGGGTCAGTTATTTGTCATAGTAGACACACCTGTGCTTCTCCACTAAGCCTGATTTTCTGATCATAACAATAAAACTTTCTTCTTCTTTTTTCCCCGTAGGCTACCTTCAGTAAGATTCCCATTGGATTTATCCCACTGGGAGAGACCAGTAGTTTGAGTCATACCCTCTTTGCTGAAAGTGGAAACAAAGTCCAGTAGGTTGTCAATGTGGGGAATTAGCATTTGTGGGTGAGCGAGCCTGGGAATGAAAAATTTGTGTATATACTGTAACTGTTTTGAGTTTTGATAGCCTGAAACTTCAAATAAGAGGAGGACCTAGATCAGAGTTCAACCTTTCAGTTCATTGGGAAGTTTCCCAACTTGGTTGTGGGACTCTTATGGTAAGTCTCCAGGTCAGGTGGAGGTGAATACTTGATGTCCTTTTGTCAGTTGTGAAGGTAATATCCCTGACCCAAACCGTTTTTGTGCTTGTGCATTGTAAGATTCTTTAGTGAAGAGAGATTTGTGCTGATCATTTGTTTGCTTTAAGTATACACAATGACAAATAGCAAGTCCCTTGTGAAGATTAAACTAGTAGCCTGGCTTCATTATCTTGATATTTAAAATAGATAAAACAAGTAAATATAGCCACATCCTTTTCGGAATACCTAAAGTGGTAGGCAGTGTAGACAAAGTAGACAGGGAAAGCAGTGTAACTCTGACATCTAAATTAAATCCAAATTAAATTTAATTGTGAGTCTCACAGTGTTTTCGGGAGTCAAGCAAATTGTTGGTATCACTCTTCTTTTTTGCTTGAAGGCATTATGTAAACAAAGCTCTGCTCTTTCAAGAAGTTAGGAATCTTGAATTTGAGCTTTGACAGTGATTAATAACATCACTTTGAGCAAACAGTTGTCAAGAAGACTCAAATAAATGGAGAGAGAGCTGAGAGATCGGTTGCCTGATGGTTAATGTAAGCTTTGTGACACATTGGAGGAAGTCAATAAATAAATATTTATTGCATGATTTAATGAAAATTTTCTCATGATTTTTCTGGTTATAATCTTCTAGAATAAAAATAATAATACTCAAGTGATTTTCTGTTTTGGTTAAGGAATTTTTTTTTCTGCTTTGGAATTCTTTGATTAGGCTGGCTTTTGTGAATTTATTTTTGCTATTGTAATTTTAGGAGTCAACTATATATCTTTTAACAATTCTATATTTTCTTTTAATAAGCACCTTGGTCCAGTTTTCAAAATACTAGGCATACACACATAGATATATGTCAGACCTTCATTCAAACTTCTTTCATGTTTCAAACCTTAATATAATGGGGATTATTCTGTTATTCATTAGCCATCCTGAGGCCTAACTATAGGAGAGGCCATTTCAGTTGGCCATACTTTTTTTTCCCAGTTTAGAATTTCTGAGGGGGCAGTAGATAATGACAGTTAATTGCTCATATTTTTTGCTTCTCCAAGATAAATCCTGTCTGATTCAGGTGTTGGTTAAATTAGAGAGCTTATCTTCCCCTGTGTCAGTGTAGATTTTTTGAATTGCTTTAGTCAATATTCCAAATAGCCTATGTCATTGATCCAAGGGTAGACCATTTTCCTGGGAGAGCCCTTGCCTGTCCGAAAGCTAATTTATAGAGCGTGGCAACCCCCAGGGTCTGAGAGAGTCTTCAGTTTGGGGGAACTGATTTTTCCCTTGTAGTTAAACTGCTGTTGTTGCTGCTGCTATTTATAATTTAAAAATTTATAAAACTTAATTTATAAGCATGCCCCAGGGCTCTTAGGTAATCAAGTAGGTCTTTCCTGAGTTCCGAATTCTGTAAGCGTAACAAAATGGCAGGAGCCTAAGGCTGTTTAAAAAGAACAAGCCTTTGCTTTTTGCAATGCTGTCAAGATTTGTTGTACCATAGTTACTACAGAGGAAAAAAAAGAATTTTGAATTAGGAATGTTGCAAGTAGATAATCCGAAAAGTGCTATTCCATGCTACAGTGCTGCTTTATTTAGAACTTTTAGTTATTGGCAGGAGAATGATAAATTATAGGTTGTGATTTTAGCTGTCTTCTGCCAAGCAATTTAGGAAAAAAATTTAATATAAAAAGACTTTTTGAGTTACAACAATTTTTTTTTTTAAGGTCAGCCTCTCAAGGCATTTACTAAATCAGTGTGTTAAATACTGTTCAGAGTAAGTACAGTGCTTTAGGATCCTTTCTAATAGCTTTCTTCAGAGTTAATATATTCATATCAAATTAACTTAAACTTGTGAGCGTGCTACTTACTTTCTCCTAAACTGAAACTCATATTCCAAACTGCTACCTACTACTTCCCAAGTAGCATCTGTATTGGAGAGAAAAAATGGTGTAAAAATGAGTTGATAGAGAAACATGAGAAAGTATAATAGTTTCAGCTAGAGTTTAACCCAAGCATTTGAGTTAACGTGTGTATCTTGGGATTTTAAAGTATCTTAAGTTGTACCTAACTTTGTTAGAAACTCTGGTTTAGGTGGATTTGATTCCTTAGGTGTTTACATTTAGTCCTGAGCACATTGATGGGGAGGCCTGTAGAGCACCCAGATTTTAGATGTGGATTTTTTCTTTGGGAATCCATTAATATCCATTTGATACCTCCAAAGCAGCCTTACAGGTTAAGTTAGCACATCTTTGGAGACAAATTTCATTTTGTGACATGCTGGCTTTGTCCTCTTGGTAATTTCATTCAATCTCTCTGAACCTCAGTTTCTCTTACCTGTGTTTACCAAATGCACACTAGTAGTACTTCAGAAGATTGTTAAAAAGCTAGAATAGGTCTAGTTAGGTAAGTGTAATTATGCCTAGTAGACTTTATTCATATTTATTAAAAATTCATTTGGGGGGACAAACAGTAAATAACAAGTTGACTACAATTACTGATTCTAGATGCTATAATTAAAACAAATATAAATCAAAACAGATAAGCCTCTATTCTACTGCTAACTGCTTCACCTGGAAAAGTTTTTTTTTTTTTTCTAAAGGAAAGAATGTTTTGTAGTCATTCAAATCAGTTACCATGGGACAGCAACAATTTCTATGAAATTAACAGTATCAACCAGTTCTGTACATAGCAGAATAGATTAGGAGGGGCCTTGTTTGTTTAGGAACTGCCCTTTTTAAAATGGAAATTAAAGTACTTTCTAAATGACTTCTACTTGTAGTTGTACTTAAACTCCAGACAAAATAATAATTTTACTTTATTAATAATAGTTACCATATTTATTTTTCCAAAATATAGCTGTGTAACAATAGAGGCAATAGGACACTAACACTGATATACCTTTACAGAAAACATGAAATACTTATGGATAAATCTAACCAAATATGTGTAAGATTTATATGATGGAAACTACAAGTCACCAAAGAGAGAACTCAAGAAGACCCAAGTAAACAGAGATACTTCTGTGTTCATGGATTGCAAGGCTCAGTACTGAGATGTCATTCTCTCCGAAACTGATCTATACATTCAATACAATCCCAATCAGTGTTTCATAAGGCTTTTTGTAGAAATTGACAAATTGATTCTAAAATTTATATAGAAAAAGGAAGTAAAATAACCAAAATAATTTTGAAAAACAACAAAGTTTAAGGATTTACCCTATCTATTTCCAGTACTTACTCTAAAGCTACAGTGATCAAAACAGTGTGGTGTTGGCAAAACAAGAGATATAAATCAGCAGAAGAAAGAGTCCAGAATTAGACCCACACACATATGGACAATTGATTTTTTAACAAGGGCATCAAAGCCATTCACTGTATAATAGAAAAGACAGTTTTTTTCAACAAACAGTATTGGAACAGTTGAACATATACAGAAAGTAAACTTCAATCCATACCTCACACTATATATAAAAATTAGCATAAAATGGATTGCAAACCTATATATAAAACCTAAAACTATAAAAATTCTAAAAGAAAATCTTTAGTCATTAGGGAAATGCAAATTAAATCTACCGTGAGATGCCACTATGCATCTATTAGGACAGCATAAACAAGAGAAAAAAAAGCAAACAAAAACCCATCAAATGCAGCAACTGAAACTCTTGGATATCATTTGTGCAAATATGAAGTGGTAGCCACTTTAGAAAATGGTTTGGCAGTTTCTTATAAAATTAAACAAACATATACTTACCATAGGAGCAGCAATCACACTTATAGGTATTTATTCAAAAGAAATGAAGACATTTGTCCGTACAAAAACCCATACATGAATATTTATAGTAGCTTTATTCCTAACTGCCAAAAACTGGGAACAATGCCAATGTCCATCAACTAGTGAATGGTAAACAAATTCTAGTACATCCGTACAATGGAATATTGATAGTCTATTGATACATCCATTCACAAACAATAGTGTAAATGAATCTCAAGCTCATGCTAAGGAAAAAAGCTGAACTGGAAAGGCTCCATACTTTTCGATTCTATTTTATGACATTCTGGGAAAGGCAAAACTCTAGAAATAGAAAACAGTAATTGTCAGGAGCTGAAGGTGCGGGGAGTGGGTTGGCTACGGAGGGTTATGAAGGAACTTTTTGGGATGTTGAAAATGTTATATATATTTGTTATGGTGGTAGTTATATGACTGCAGCATTTGTCAAAATGTGTAAAACAGTGTACCTAAAAGTATGAATTTTACTGTGTATATATCATACCCTAATAAATCTAACTTTAAAAAAGAAGTTACACTTCCAGTTTCCAGTTCCACATGTAAGGAGCTTGGAAGTTGTCACTCTGTCCTAACAATAAATAAAAAGCTGAACAACCTGAAAACTCAGCAACTCTTCTTGTATCTGAAGGAGAAGGGAGGACATAGGGCAAACTGCTGCCCCCAAGATTGGAGAGACGGGTGAATACAGGGGATTTTGACTTAACGAAGACACATACTGGAAACCACTTTGGAAACCAGTGCCAGGGTAGGAAAATCTGAACTGTAACTGATAAATTGCTGAAGCTCAGTGTGATTAGCTCTGAGAGGATTCCCAGTCTCCTGGGATCCAGTCTTAAGGAGTCCCCCACAATATTGTGAGCTATACCTCCAGGAGCTCAAAATAAATATCAGAGAAAAATCGCCTTATACTTCTGGCACTGGTGGGGAAAAGGAACCATTTTGAAATGTGCCACAGTATTCTGTTCTTCTTAACAAGGCCTGTCCTCAGGAGAAACAAGTTAACCAGAGCCCAACCTGCTGGAGCATTATGAAGGTTTAACTTACTGGGGAAGGGAAATACTTAATTCTACTCAGCTGCAGCCTTGCATGTGGGAGAAGGGAAAAAGCCAATTCCAGCCCACTCTAGCCATTCTGTCCCACCTAAGGGAAGAGAAAAAACTGAGAAACACTTTATAAAGTTCAAAGTCCAGAGACATAGGCTCATTAAAGCCTGAGACCTAATCATTGCTTCCCCTCCCTTCACACATTACCCCTACAGTACTAAAGGCCTATTTACTAGCAGTTCATTATACCTGGTATGTCATATCAGATTACCAATTATAAGGCATATTAAAAGGCAAAAAATACAATTCAAAAACACAGAGCAAGCATCAGAGCCGGATGTGGTAAAGATGTTTGAATTAGCTGACTGGGAATTAAAACAATGATGATTAATATACTAAGGAGTCGAATGGATAAAGCAGACAGCATACAAGAACAGATGGGTACTATAAGCAGAGAAATGGAAGCCCTAAGAAAGAATCAAAAAGAAGTGCTAGAGATCAAAGATACTAACAGGAATGACGAATGCCTTTGATGGGCTTACTAGTAGACTGGACGTAGCTGAGGAAAGAACCTTTGAGCTGGATGATATCTCAATAGAAACTTTGAAAAGCAAAAAGCAAAGAGAAAAAGGAAAAAAACAGAATATCCCCGGGCTCTGGGACAACTACAGAAGATGTACTTATAATGGGAATATCAGAAAGAAAAGAAAGAGAGAGAAGAAATATTTGAAACAGTTTAATAACTGATAATTTCTCCAGATTAATGTCAGACACCAAACCACAGATTCAGCAAGCTCTGAGAACACCACACAGAATGAATACCAAGGAAATCACACTGAAGCATATCATTTCCAAATTACAGAAAATCAGATAAAGGAAAAAAATCCCAAAAGAAGCCAGAGGACAAAAGGACTTGACTTTTAGAAGAAAAAAGATAAGAATTATATCCAACTTCTCCTCAGAAATCATGCAAGTAAAGGAGAGTAGAGTGGAAAATGTAAAGTATTGAGAGGAAAAGGCTACCATCCTAGAATTCTGTACCCTGCAACATTATCCTTCAAAAGAAAAGGAGAATAGATTTTCTGAGACAAACAAAAATAGAGGGAATTTATCTATCTTGCAAGAAATGTTAAAAGAAGTTCTTTGGAGGGAAGAAAAATGGTAAAGGTAAAAAATTTGGCTCTATGTAAAGAATGGAAGGCCACTGAAGAAAAAAGTAAGGTAAAATAAAATCTTTCATTTTTCTTAATTGATCTAACAGGTAACAGTTTGTTCAAAACAACAGTAACAACAATGTATTCACTTGTGCATGCTTATGTATATGTCATATATGTTTTTAAATATAAGTGAAATGACAGCAATGATACAAGAGAGAAATTAGAATTATTTTATTATATCAAATAAATATACTCACACTACCAATGGAGTGATATAGTGTTACTTGAAAAGACTTGGATTCGTTGTATATGTATATTCCAACCACTAACAAAAGTTAAAAAGGAGTGTAACTGATATGCTAAGACAGGAGAGAAAATGGAACTGTATAAAATGTTCAGTTAGAATCACAAAAGGCAAAAAAAAAAAGACAAAAATAGGAAAGAAAAGGGTAACAACTAGAAAAAGCAAATATGGTAGATATTAGTGCAACTGTTTCAATAATCTCTTTGAATATCTGTGGTATAAATGTACAATTAAAAGATAGTGATTGTCAGAGTGCATAAAAAACGAGACCCAGTTTGTATGTTGTCTATAAGAAACTAACTAAATATAAAGACACTTGCAGATTAAAAGTAAATGGCTGAAGAAAAAAGTACCATGTTAACATTAATAAAGAGAAAATAAGGTTATCTATATTAATTTCAGACAGAGCAGACTTCAAAGCAAGGGAAGTTATCAGGGATAAAGAAGAGCATTACATGATGATAAGGGGATCAGTTATTCAAGAAGATGAACCAGTCCTTTAAGTGTATGTGCCTAACAACACAATGTCAAACTACATGAGGCAAAAACTAGTGGAACTGCAAGATGAATTCACTACCATAGTTGGAGACTTCGAGATCCCTCTATCAGAAATGGACAGATCCAGCAGGCAGAAGATCAGTGAGGACATAGTTGAACTCAACAACACTATCAGTCAAAAAGTTACAGTTGACACCTAGACTCCTTCTTCTAACAACAACAGAATACACATTCTTCACAAGCTCACATGGACCATTCACTAAGATAGACCGCATTCTGGGCCATAAAACACACCCTAACAAATTTTTAAAAATGGAAATCACACACTGTCTGCTCTTAGGCCACATGGAATTAAACTAGAAATCAGTAACAGAAAGATAACTAGAAAATTCCTAAATCCATGGAGATTATAAAACATGCCTCAAAATAACACATGGATCAAAGAAGAAGTCTCAAGAGAAATTTAAAAATATTTTGAACTGAGAGAAAATGAAAACAGAACTTATCAAAAGTTGTGGGATGCAGCAAAAGCATGGCTTTGAAATGTGTAGCATTAATTGTATATATTAGAAAAGAAGAAAGATCAATAATTTAAGCTTCCCCCTTTGGAAACAAGAAAAAAGAGCAAATTAAATCCAAAGTAAACAGAAGAGCAGAATACAGTTGTCCCTCAGTATCCATGGGGGATGGTCCCAGGACCTTCCAAAGAGACCAAAATCCACAGATGTTCAAGTCTCCAATATAAAATGAAGTACCATTTGCATATGACCTATGCACATCCTCCCATATACTTTAAATCACCTCTAAATTACTTATAATACCTAATATGATATAAATGCTACGCAAATAATTGTTATACCGTATTGTTTAGGGAATCATTACAAGAAAATGTCTAGTATTCCGTATAGATACAATGTTCAAAAAAATAACTTTCATCCAGTTGGTTGAATCCATGAATGCAGAACTCATGGATGTGGAGGGCTGACTGTAATACAAATTAGAGCAGAAATCAATGAAATTGAAAACAGGAAATCAATAAAAGAAATCAATCCAAAAGCTGGTTCTTGGAAAAGATCAATAAAATCAGGAAGTTTCTAGTCAGGCTAAGAAAAAAGGATACAAATTACTAATACTAGAAATGAAAGAGAGGACATCACTGCAGAGGCTATCGCTTGTAATACTATGGACACTATAAAGATAATAAAGCAATAGTGTGAACAACTCCATACCCAAAAATTTGATAACTTAGATGAAATGAACCAATTCTTTGAAAGACACAATTTGCCAAAACTCACACAGGAAAAAATAACCTGTAGGTGAATGGATTAATAAAGTGTGGTACATTCAGATAATGGAATATTATCCAACAATAAAAAGAATTGAGGTATCAAGCCATGAAATAATATGAAAACACCTCAAATGCAGTTATTAAGTGAAATAAGTCAGTCTGAAAAAACTACATATTGTATGATTTTAATTATATGACATTTGGAAAACACAAAACTATGGAGACAATAAAAAGATCAGTGGGTGCCAGGGGTTAAGGTTTGGGTATAAAAAGCTGGAGCACAGAGGATTTTTAAGGCAGTGGAAATGCTCTGTGTGATACTCTAATGGTATATACATGTCATTGTACATTTATCCGGACCTACAGAATGTACAACACTAACAGTGAACCCTAGTGCAAACTGTGGACTTTTTAAATTTTATTTTAAGTTCTGAGATACATGTGCAGAACGTGCAGGTTTGTTACATAGCTAAACATGTGTCATGGTGGTTTGCTGCACCCATCAACCCGTCATCTGGGTATTAAGCCCCACATGCATTAGCTATTTGTCCTGATGCTCTTCCTCCCTCCGCCTCACCCCCAAAACAGGCCCTGGTGTGTGTTGTTCCCCGCCCTGTGTCCGTGTGTTCTCATTGTTCAGCTCTACTTACCAGTGAGAACATGCAGTGTTTGGTTTTCTGTTCCTGTGTTACAAACAGTGGACTTTGGGTAGTAATGATGTGTCAATGTAGGTTCATTAATTGTAACAAATGTACCATGTTGGTGGAGATGTTGATACTAGGGAAGGCTGTGCATATGTTGGGGAGCAGTATATGGGAAATCCCTGTACCTTCCCCAATTTTGCTATGAACCTAAGACTGCTCTAAGAAAACAAAGTCTTAAAAAATAGTTTTTAAAAAATCACAGAAGTTCTTTCAAACTTAGATAATTCAACTTGCTTAAGTAAGCATTAAGGAAAAGCTGTTAGTTTCTCCTTAGTTTGGATAATATTGATATGGACTTTGTGTGGTTATTCTTTCTCATCATTCGTTCTAATTGTATATTGATGCTTGTATCCCACCATTAAAATGCATTGACTTGGGACAATCTGAATATCAATAAGGCAGATAACTCTAATGTATTAAGATATATCAAATATATTTAAATCACCAAATGAGGTCATAGTGATACTAGGTAAATAAAAATGAAAAACTGGTCACTTTTGGAGGATACTAGGAAATCAACTTATTTTGAAAACTGATTTTTAAAAAGTTTAAAAAGTATTCTGACTTTCTTATATGACCAACATTTCAGGATATCCAAATTATGAATGAGGGAAAGTTTCTCTTTGCAGACCAGATAATAAACTAGAAGGAATAATAGAATTAAAAGATTACCAGTTTGCAAGTCTTAATTACTCTAGGCAATGATTACTGATCACCATCACAAAAGGAGAGTCAAGCAGATACCATGTACTTCGTGGTGGAAGTACATACCACCATATGGACTATTTTTGCCAAAAGCTTAAAGCCAAATATGTTACAGATTTTCTCTCCTAGACAAGGTTTTCAGAAAATACAGGGAATGGAGATGCATGTTAATACCATAGGGATTCAATCAGTAAAATCCAAACTTTAGAAACTCAGTAAGATAACAACCTGTTTCCTGAAGTAGAGAAGAGAAGAGGAGAGGGACTCAATAAATTTCTTGAAGAGACCTGAAATCTATAACCCAATTGCAAGTAATACATCTTATTTGGATCCTGATTTGAACAAAGAAACTAAAATACTTATGAATTAATTGGGGAAATTTGAATGTTGACTAAGTTTATTTTTATATAAATGAATTGTTTAATGTTTTAGGTATGAAAATAATTCACATTTTTTAAAAAAAGTTTTTGTCTTTTGGAGTACATAATAATTTATCGATGAAGTGTTAAAATATCTAGGATTGCTTTAATTGATACAGAGTAGCTGGCAATGAGTGGGGGATATAGAAGGAAATAAGATTGGCCATGAGTTGGTCATTGTTAAGGCTGGATGAGGAATGTATGGGTTCATGGTATAATCATTTGTACTCTTGTATTTGCTGGAAATTTTACAGAATAAAATGATACATTCAGCAAATGTTAAATGCCTATTATGTGCCATGCACTGTGCTAGGTGTAGGTTTTATATTGGTCAATAAATGGGTGTAACGTATCACTAACCTTGTAGAACTTTCGATCTCCAGAGGAGACAGATGGTAAAGTAAATAAAGAAATACATATCCTAAATTGTGATCTGTCTACTGTGGAGAGTTATGAGTGCAGTTCAGTGATGGAGGTTAGGGAAGGACATCCGTCTAGGCTGGCTGGGATAGGCCTCTCTGAGGTGGTGATAGTTCAGCTCAGATCTGAAGGAAGAGAATAGCCAGCCATGCGCAGAGACTGCAGACTGTTTCCAGGAGGGGCGGGCACGCTGGGCAAGGAAGCACTTGGTGTGGGTGCACTCGTTTGCTCTGAGAGACAGCAATATCTTACTGTGTAGCCACTTGTTGATTCAAAATTTCTTTTGTGCACTATTGTATGTTTATGTGTGTCTAACCTTAGATCTAATAAATGACAAACTCTAGAACTGCTTCTCAGCCTGGCATAGTTTCACATGTGCTACATGGATGTCAATAGTACATGCCTTTTGATGAATAATTTTTTTAACCTATAGGCTTTCCAAATGACTCTTAGAATGTGGATAAGAACAGTCTGTGTTCAAAAGAATCAGCAATTAAAATGAAGTGCATCCTAGTAGTCCTGGAAAATAACAGAAATATGTCTCAGGTTCTGGATTATATTTTGCTAAGATAACTATAACAAGTCCTGCTCTTTAGTTACCCTTCTGGCTGTTAGAGCAAGAATAAATACTGTTTTTGGAAATGCCTGAATTTTTTACAATGAATAAAAAATGTTGTTATTATTTAAGTATCATATTCTCCAATGGTAAATAGGAGTCAGACACAATGTAGAGATTCAGTAAATGTTAAATGAATAAATGATCGGTGTCTTGTATGAACTTCTCCTTGCCAAAGCTTTCTCTTTGAGTCCCTATAAACTACTAGTACTTTGGGCAAGAGGAAGAGAGAGAGAGGGGGAGAGAGAGAGAGAGAGAGATGTGTGTGTGTGTTTGTGCATGAGTGCATGTGGCAGTGTGGCGGGGGAGATGTTGCCTCTTTTTCACAATATGATCATTTCCTTCTCTCTTTTAGACATATTACTGATGCCACACTTGCCATTGTGAAAGGAGAGACAGTTCCACTTGATGTCTTGCAGATCAAGGTAAATCTTTTCATCACATATTGAAAAAACTGTGAAAGTAATACTCACTTACATTTTAAAGAAAATAAACTGTAGCAGTTCAAATGAGGTCATCATGAAAACAATAGTTGCTCTTCCATTCCTACCCCAAGTATTAGTCCCCAGAGAAAATTAATTTTACCTGTTAATTCTAGTTGTTATTACTAATATGCTGTCGCTCCTATTTTTAAAATGTGGCTAAAAACATAATATTTACCATTGTAGTCATTTTTAAGTATACAGTTCAGTAGTGTTAAGTATACTTAACTACTTTTTTTTTTTTTTTTTTTTTGAGACGGAGTCTTGGTCTGTCGCCCAGGCTGGAGTGCAGTGGCACAATCTCAGATCACTGCAACCTCTGCCTCCCGAGTTTAAGCAATTCTCCTGTCTCAGCGTCCCAAGTAGCTGAAATTACAGGCACCCACCTCCACACCTGGTTAATTTTAACTACTTTTTGATTTATCAGTTTTAGACCTTATCTTTGACCTCTTTGTTTTACAGGCATACCTCATTTTATTACACTTCACCTTATTGCATTTCACAGATATTGTGCTTTTTACGAATTGAACGTCTGTGGCAACCCTGCCTGCCCCAAGCAAGTCTACCAGTGTCATTTTTCCAACAGCACGTGCTCACGTCATGACTCTGTGTCACATTTTGGTAATCCTCATGATACCTCAAACTTTTTCATCATTACTATATTGTTATGGTGATCTGTGATCAGTGATCTTTGATGTTACTATTGTAATTGTTTGGGGCACCATGAATTGTGCCCACATATAATAGCAAACTTAATTAAATATGTGCGTTGACTGCTCCACCAAACAGCCATTTCCCTACCTATCTCTGTTCCCTCTGACACAACAATATTGAAATTAGGCGAATTAATAACCCTACTTAGCCTCTAAGTGTTCACATAAAGAAGAGACACCTGTCTCTCACTTTAAATCAAAAGCTATAGATGAGTCCAGGCACGGTGGCTCACACCTGTAATTCCAGCACTTTGGGAGGTCGTGGCAGGCGGATCACTTGAGGTCAGGAGTTAAAGACCAGCCTGGCCAACATGGTGAAACCCCATCTCTACTAAAAATACAAAAATTAGCTGGGCATTAAAAAAAAAAAAAAGCTAGGAATAGTTATGCTTAGTAAGAAAGGCATGTTAAAAGTTGAGATAGGCTGAAAACTAGGCCTCATGCCAAATAGCCAAGTTGTGAATGCAAAGGAAAAGTTCTTGAAGGAACTTATAGTGCTACTACACTGAGCATATGAATGATAAGAAAGTGTGGCCCGGTACAGTGGCTCACACCTGTAATCCCAGCACTTTGGGAGGCTGAGATGGGTGGATCACCTGACATTGGGAGTTAGAGACCAGCCTGATCAACATGGAGAAACCCCATCTCTACTAAAAATACAAAATTAGTTGGGTGTGGTGGCACATGCCTGTAATCTCAGGTATTTGGGAGGCTGAGGCAGGAGAATTGCTTGAACCCGGGAGGCAGAGGTTGCGGTGAGCCAAGATCGCGCCATTGCACTCCAGCCTGGGCAATAAGAGCGAAACTCCGTCTAAAAAAAGAAAGAAAGAAAGAAAGAAAGAAATTGAAGTAGCCATATTGCTGATGTGGAGAAAGTTTTAGTGGTCTGGATAGAAGACCAAATCAGCCACAACATTCCCTTAAGCCACAGCCTAATCCAGGGCAAGGCCCTAACTCTCTTCAATTTTATGAAGGCTAAGTTAAGTGAAGAGGCTGCAGAAGAAACGTTTAAACCTAACAGAGGTTGGTTCATGAGGTTTAAGGAAAGAAGCCCTTCTCCTAACATAAAGTGCAAGGTGGAGCAGCAATTAGCTGATGGAGAAGGTGCTGCAAGTTATCCAGAAGATCTAGCTAAGATGATTGACAGAGGTACCCGTACTAAACAACAGATTTTCTGTGTAGACAAAACAGCCTTTTATTGGAAGAATGTGCCATCTCAGACTTTCATAGCTAGAGACGGGAAGTCAATGGCTGGCTTCAAAGTTTGGGACAGGCTGACTCTCTTGTTAAAAACTACTGCAGCTGGTGACTTTTAAGTTCAAGCCAGTGCTCATTTACCATTCCAAAAGTCCTAGGGCCTTTAAAAATTATGCTGCATCTACTCTGCTTGTGCTGTGTAACTGGAAGAACAAATCCTGGGTGATAGCACATCTGTTTACAGCATAGTTCACTGAATATTTTAGGCCCACTGTTGAGACCCACTGCTCAGAAAAAACAATTCATATCAAAATATTACTGCTTATTAACAAGCACCTGACCACCCGAGAGCCCTGATGGATATGTACAAGGAGATTAATGTTTTCTTGCCTGCTAACAGACATTCATCCTGCATCTCACGGATCAAGGAATAATTTCAACTTTCAAGTTTTATTATTTAAGAAATAAATTGTGGACCAAAGGTCATCAATAGATGAACTACAGTTTTGGCAACAAAGTGAGACCCCAGCTACAAAAAAAACTTTGTAAAAAATTAGACAGGCATGGTGGTGTGGGCCGATAATCCCAGCTGTCATAGATAGTGACTCATCTGATGTATCTGGGCAAAATAAATTGAAAACCTTCTGGAAACGATTCACCATTCTAGATGCCATTACAAACATTGATGATTCATGGGAGGAGGTCAAAATAACAGTGTTAACAGAAGTTTGAAAGAAGTTGATTCCAACCTTCATGGATGACTTTAAGGGGTTCAAGATTTCAGTGGAGGAAGGAACTGCAGATGTCGTAGAAATAACAAGAGAACTGGAATTAGAAGTGGAACCTGAAGATGTGATTGAAATGCTGAAATCTTGTAAAATTTGAATGAAGAGTTGTTTCTTATGGATGGGCAAAGAAAGTGATTTCTTGAGATGGAATATACTTCTGATGAGGATGCCGTGAACCTTGTTGAAATGACAAAAAGGATTTAAAATATTACATAAACTTAGTTGACAAAGCATTGGCAGGGATTGAGAAGACTGACTCCAACTTTGGGAGAATTTCTGCTGTAAGTCACATGCTATCAAACTGCATATATCCTGCAGATAAATCTTTCATGAAAGGATGAGTCCGATATTGCAAACTTCATTGCTGTCTTACTTTAAGAAATTGTCCCATCCACCCCAACCTTCAGCAACCACCACCCTGGTCAGTCAGCAGCCATCAACATAGAGGCAAGACCCTCCACAGCAAAGAGATTAGGACTTGCTGAAAGCTCAGATAATTGTTAGCATTTTTAAATTCAGCATTTAATGTTAGCATATTTTTAAGTTAAGGTACATGCTTTTTTTGACGTAATGCTGTTGCACACTCAATAGACTAGTATAATATAAACATACCTTTAATATGCACTGGCAAACCAAGAAGTTCCTGTGACTCATTTTATTGCGATACTCAGTTTATTGCAGTGGTCTGGAACCGAACCTGCAACATCTGTGAGATATGTAAGAATTGCTCTCTATCTACTCGCAATATAGTTGTATTGCTATTTTTAGTTCCTTTATTTTATTTATTTATTTTTTTGAGACAGGATCTCACTCTGTCACCGAGGCTGGAGTGCAGTGGCTCGATCATAGCTCATTGCAACCTCCAACTCCTGGGCTCAAGGGATCTTCCTGCTTCAGCCTCCTAAGTAGCTAGGACTACAGACCCACACCACCATGCCTGTCTAATTTTTTACAAAGATTTTTTTGTATAGATGGGGTCTCACTTTGTTGCCCAGGCTGTATGTAGTTCATCTATTGATGACCTTTGGTCCACAAGTAGTTCATCTACCTCCTATGGTTGTCTTGAATATTAAAAGAGTTAATAAATATAAACAAATATAAAATACTTAGGATAGTGATTTTTACCTGTGTGTATGGTGGCCACCTCTTCCTCTCATGCCCTCCCAAAGGTGAAACTGTTCTCATATCTCATCACCCTATTAGAGTAGCTTGTCTTTTTTTGAATTCATGTTAGTTGGTCATCTTGAATCTTAGCTCTCTGATAAGCTTTTTTAAAGTTATGATTTTGTAGATTATCTGGCTTTTTCTCATTTTTAGGGTGGGACAGTGTTCTTTGTACTTTCCTACATGCTAGGTGGGAATAGAATTTTCCATTTTTCTTATTAATTGTGTAATGTTTTCTTACTGATTTATACATGAACTGATGAATTGTATTAGACATATATTTTTTAAAAAGACTTAGAAGCAATGATACCTAATAGCAGTGATCATATTTGGCACCCAGAAGGTGGCTTTAAATACCATTCTCAATAAAAATAACCAAGGCTCTGTGAAGGGATGGCTTTCGCAGGGCAATAACAAGGCAAGAAAGTACTCAAAAGCTGATGGAGATATCACAAAAGATGTAGCCTTCAGGTGTCCTACTCGCCAATTTTGGGACTCTTTGAATATTACAAAGAACAATAATGCTGATGAATCATAATGCCTTAAAAATGAAGAGTCCATGAGTTTCCAGTGATATTTCAGGATTGCCAGTTTGTAAACGCAGAAAGAATGATAGAAAATCTCCATTTTTAAAATCACCTGTGTAATGATTGAGGTAGAGATCATCAGTGAATACTAAAACCATTGGATAAAAGATTGTTGGTAAACAAAGTCCACAGTCTCAAGAGTATATCAGGTTACTTAATAATTTAAAAGGGAAAATATACTTTGATAGTGGAGAAATCTAGCATATGTTACTTTAACCGAGTGATCAAACTTAACATCGCGAATAATGGATACACTGACGTCGTCTGCCTCCCGATGTGATATATTGAGAAGGATATAACATCACCTGTGTATTTTGCTGCGCAAAGTATTAACTAACTGAATATAATCATGAATAATTAGACAAATCCAAATTCTAAAAACAAAAATTGGACTCATCAAAAAATGGCAATGTCATGAAATCCAAAAGAAGGTAGACAGTCTGTTCTGGATTAAGGAATACTAAAGAAATAACTAACTGCAGTACAAGAGCCTGAATTGGAAAAATGAGAAATAATGGCAATCCATAAAAGGCATTATTGGAACAATTAGAGACATTTTAGTATAAACTGTATCTTAAATATTATATATCGATGTTAGATTTCTTGAGAGGGACAGTGGTGTTATGGTTATGTCTGTGTGTGTTCTTGTTCTTAGGAGCTGCATGATGAAATATGTAGTGGTAAAGGGTCATGGGTCTGCAATTTATTAGCAAATTTAACATCACTGGAGAACATATACACACAGATAAAGCTAATATGGAGGAAATGTTGGCAGTTGGTGAATCTAGGTGAAAGGTATAAATGGTGTTCATTGTACTGTTTAAAAATTGTTTTGGTTTGACACTTTTCCAAAATAACTTTGAGGGTAAGAAGGTCCAGTAGCTATTGTCAATTCTTGATCAGCGTTCTCTATTAAAAAAATAATTTAAATCTTAGAAAACAGGACAAGTATTCTCACTTGGATAGTAGTTACGTAGTGACTCCTTTTTCATCTAAACTTTTATTTTTTTTCTGGAAAGGGCATATTTCTAGGAGGGCAGAGCTGCGAAGTTAAATAACCCTATAAACGGTGAGCCCCGTGTTCTTAGATTTGGCCTGAGAATGTACCAGCTACATTCAGGATGAACATCTTATATTCATTCAGGTTCCCTGATATTTATGAATGAAGGGTCCTCACTGTGTCATGATTCCAAACTTCAATCCTAAAAAGTTGCTGTTAGTTACATAGAGCTTGCTGTAAGTATATTTACAATTGGCGAACCCATGAGCTTGCCTTTTATTTTCTTTTCTTCTCGTGCACTGATGTCTGGACTCATCACCATGACCTCATTGATCATGATAAAAGTGATTTAAATTGCAGTTGATCTTTTAGCATATAATAAAGCTAACTTGTTTTCACAACATGGGATGGCTATGCTGAAATTTCAGTCTAGGAAAGGTACTAGAGATTGTTATCTATGGAGATATTATTTAAAATACTGTTATTACCAAAGGAGGTGGATCAGGATACATCTCTTAATAACTGAGTGATTTATTCTTTCTTACATATGTGTTAGAAGTAATCCATCCCAGAGTATCTGAGATTTAACTGGAAATTCTTGCTGTGCTTTGATTGATTGATTGATTGATTGATTGATTGATTGAGATGGAGTCTCACTCTGTAACTCAGGCTAAAGTGCAGTGGTGCAGTCTTGGCTCACTGCAACCTCCACCTCCCAGGTTCAAGCCATTCTCCTGCCTCAGCCTCCTGAGTAACTGGGACTACAGGTGCGTGCCACCACACCCAGCTAATTTTTGTATTTTTAGTAGAGACAGGGTTTCACCATATTGATCAGGCTTGTCTTGAACTCCTGGCCTCGTGATACACCCACCTCAGCCTCCCAAAGTGCTGGGATTACAGGCGTGAGCCCTGAGCCCGGCCTGTGCTTATATTTAAATGTCTCTTATCTCCTTTATGTTTTTCTTTGAAATATACTGATTTTGTGAATTGATGAAACCAGTATCAAATTTACCACAGGCTCTGTGTATTGATGACACAATCCAGAAAGAAAACTCTGAAAATCAGTTCGTAGAAAACGTGGTACAACAGTCTCTACTCTGGTTTCTGAGGAACCCAACTAAGTTGGATACATTTTCTCTTTTTTCCTTATTTTCTGAAAATTAATTTCAGAATATGGGGAAAAAGATCATAGAAAAAGCCTTGTACTATAAGCATGACAGCTAAAGCCTGATACCACATTTTTCTTCTTTCAAAGAACAATCCAACCTTATCAATCATATGTCTGACGATTCTCCAAAGATAAATAGTTCTTGAAAACAATAATGCCTTCTATTTAGCTTTTAGATTGTTCAATCTGTGTTCACATTTCACTTGAATCTCCCGCTCAGTGAGGAAGTTGAGGGTGAGATTCGTATCCTCCTTTGACAGGTTAGGAAAAAAGAATCCTTTGATTATGATGAGTTGTGCTGGAGATGTAACTAGAATTGAGATTTCCTTTCTCATAGTCCATTGGTTTTTCCACTTAACTGCTTTGTCCAGGTGGCGTCATACTTGGCACCATTCCATGATTTTTGAAGGGCAGTTTTCCCCATATAGACATCTATAATGCCTGATACTTGACTTTAAAGTAGTTACTGGGAAGGTTTATAGAATTCTTTCTAGCTTTTTCTTTTTGTTTTTTCAACTAGATTCTTAAGACCCTCCCAACCCAGAACCAATTGAGGCACAGAGGGGAGTTCGTGGGGAGTTAGAACCTTTCCCTTTTCCCTGTTCGCCATTCCTGGCTAATTACATGGACTCCTTCTTTTTAGACCCTGGCCTTGTCATTCTCTTAAGATGATGCTTGAAGCTGCTTCAGAACTCCTTTAGAACACCTTCTACTTTCTTTATCTAGGATCCCTGAAATTTCCAGATTAGGCATCTATCTAGTTTATGGGACTTGCTTTCTTTTCGGTGTTCCTTAAGCATTTATTCCAACCTGCTCACTCCATTATTTTCTTCCAGAAACCCTAGGCCATTTTCTCCCAGGGATTTAGAAGAAGTCTTTCTAGAGAAGTCTGTGAATTGGGGCAGCACATCTCCTTTGCTGTGAAGATCTGCCTGTGTGCTTGTTTTTGTTTTTGTTTTTGTTTACTGACCCAACCATCTCAAAATTTGACTGCCTACCCAGATCTTTAGTGGGTTAAGATATAGTGGGACTTTGTCTATTGTTGGCTTCTACTTTGTCCATCTGACCTTCCTTACTTTTTCTGTGTTCATGTGTACCCCAACAGGGACTAGTCTCTCCATGGCTGGTCCTCAGGCCTCTTCTGAATCTTGACAGTCCAGTGCCCATCTGGAATACTAATTATTCTCTAGATCTGCTCACACATATTCTGCCTTGCTTGCCCATTTCCTGTTACCCAGAGCCATTCTCACCTTTTGCTAGGACACAGCACTCCACATCAGTGGAACTTTGGGGTCACAAGGCTTTTTATTTAATTCTAACGGAATGTTCCTAAAAAATTCTTCCCCCGAGATGAAGAAAGAGAAAACAGGGTTAGAGGATCAGTCAGCAACTCTCAGTACTTAGCACTTCTTCCCTACACTGCATGCTTTAGGACAGCATTTACCAAGAAATATTAATTATACAAAAATGTCCTCCCACAGAAGGGTTGCACAGTTGACAACTTAGGAAAGCTGTATATTGTGCTTCCTCCTTTGGAAATGTGTAATGTACATTAACATAGTAAAGACTCAAAGAAGAACTGCAGTAAACGTAACTTGCTTCAAACCAAATAAGTTTGGTATTTTCCAATTTATTTCACCATGGAATCTTCTGTCATCAGCAGCAGCAGCATCATCCTCCTCAGACATAACACTTGTTAACATGTTATGAAACATTTGGGGAAATGATGCTATACATATATACTGTTATTTCTCTCCCTTAGACTAGAATCACTTTCTTCTCTCCTTTGTCTTCTTTCCAGTTCTTTCCAACCTCCCCTAATCTAGGTACCTTGTTTTTTAATTGCTGGCCAAATAGTGCAAAATTTGCAGTTAGATAGGAGGAATAAGTTTTGAGATCTATAGCACAGCAGGGTGACTATAGTTGATAATAATGTACATTTAAACATAACTAAGAGAATAAACTTCAAATGTCTCACCACAAAAAAGGGTAAGTAAATGAGGTGATGAATATTTAATTAGCTTGATTTAATCATCCCACATTGCATACACATGTCAATCACATTGTACCCCATAAACATATACAAGTGTGATTTATCAATTAAAAATAATAATTTGTTTTGTTTTAAAATTTATATTTTCCTTGACCATCCATCTCCTTAGCTCCCCCCACCCTCTGCGCAGTTGTACCTACTTCCATGATACTCAGTAGGTATCTCAATATAAATCAGAAGCCTGGTATATGGAAACTTACCACACTATTATACTTACTTAGCAATTTTGTTAAGGTGAAGGCGTTAAGTGGGATTTAATTCAGACAATATTTAGATTCAGTTCTAGATGACAGAATTAAGAGAGACACTGACAAACAACAGAGGGAGCTGGGTAAACAAGATAATGAGGCTGTAAAATCATGGCGGAACAACGGAAAGACTAGACATGTAGCTTGGAGAGCATAAAGCTAGCGAGGAAATGTGAGCACTTCGAGGCAGGGAGTGTGTTAGTGTGTTCACCTGTGTGTCTGCAGTTTCCAGCACCATGCTTGGCTGAGTAGGGGTTCTGTCAATACCGAATGGATGAGTGAAAACATATCTGTCTTCAGATACATGAGAGGTGACGTTTGTGAAATTCCAGTGAGGGTAGGGATATTTTTGGCTCACGTAAAAGCTTTATGAGGTTATTCTGTCACCTCATTTTATGATTAAATATAGTAATTTTAAAATTTTATGTATTTATCATAAATTTTACTTACTGTTGGCCACTCACTGCTAGCAGGTGAGGATACAGTGGTGATAGCCCCTTTATACACTCATAGAAGATAATGTAGAGAAGGTTGTTTTAGTATTAAGCAAAAGATGACCTTGTTTTCAGAGGTAGAAGCCCATGTTCAAAAGTTAAGTGACTTGCCTAGGATCACTTAGGTATTCTGTGAGGATTCTCACTTCAAAACAATTGGTTTACGTTATTATACCATTTTATAAATCTTTAATGGTCAGCATGTAACATTCCTAAGAAATAATACAGTCTTTAAATGATCACTTATACTTTGATAAAATCATCACTTATTACACCCCAAAATTCTGGAGTCATCTTTGACTCCCCCATTCAGGCAGGAAGTCATGTTGGTTCTATCTTCAAAATATATCCAAAATCAAGCATTTCTTCTTGCCTCTGTTCTTACCACTCTGGTCCTAGCTGCCTTCATCTTTTGTCTGGATCATTCCAGGAGTCCTCTAACTCTTGTCATTCCCTCTCCCCTCGCCTCCCTACGATCTGTTGTCAGCACAACAGCCAGTGTGTGGTCAGGAGTTAGAGCATGTCGCTTCTCTGCCCAGAGCCCATCAACAGCTTTCCATCTCTGAATAACACCGAAGTCATTCAAAGTCCTTCAAGGCCAAACACAGTCCAGTCCCTGTGACCTCTCTGGCCTCATTTGGATTTCTCATGTACTTCAGGTCTCTGTTCAAATGTTACTGTATCATTGATATCCTCCATCACCTCCTCATATTAGTAAGCAATCCTGGGCATAGTGGTTCACACCTGTAAGCCCAGCACTTTGGGAGGCTGAGGCAGGTGGATCATCAGAGGTCAGAAGTTGGAGATCATCCTGGTCAACAGGGTGAAACCCCGTCTCTACTAAAAGAATACAAAAATTAGCCAGGCGTGGTGGCGTGCACCTGTAATCCCAGCTACTCAGGAGGCTGAGGCAGGAGAATCACTTGAACCTGGGAGGCGGAGGTTGCAGTGAGCTGAGATCACCCCACTGTACTCCAGCCTGGGGAACAGAGTGAGAGACTGTCTTAAAAAAAAAAAAAAAAAGGCAAAATAAAAAAAGTCCTCCTTCCCCTCAGTGTCTTTGGGCTGTTTTTTCATCGCACTCTCTCTGCTTCCTACTGTTTCTAGCTACTTTATTGTTGGTACATAAAGGAATGATTAGAGAAAAATCTTTTTCCTTACCATTCCTTCTTGGTTGCTGATGCCCCTGTGCTGGCTGTCTTACGGGTTCATGTGTGAATTCTTTGGGATTCCTCCCCATGGCATACATAGTTTTCTGATGTTAGAGATCTGTTCTAGCTCCACCTTTTTCAACTTCCTGCAGAGAGCATCCAGGCTTCGCTCTCTCCACAGCTTCTGACTGCTTGGATACTATCATCCCTGGGCTAGGCTCTTAGATGGGATACTGTCAAGATGACTCAAAGGCCTGTTACCTTCCACAGTATCCACTAGGCACCCAGAAAACTAATATGTCCTTGCTGTACCAGCCAGTGAGTTGCTGCACGTTCTCCTTTTTTCTCTGCCATTTCTCTCTGGTTCCCTTGTGCCTTGCTAAAGCACGTACAGAGAGTGAAAATGCAAGTCTACTGCACCTGCAGATCCTCGACAAAGGGATGAGAGGCCAGCGTCCTTCCCTTGCAGGCTTCTTTTATTGTGTTTGATTCTCCTAGAAATCTCTTTGATTCTCCTAGTCATTCCAAAGCAAATGATTTGCTTTTGGCATAGTGGAAACGGGAGTGAAAGTGGTGTTGGGGGAAGCACTCTTTCCCTTGCGGAGAAGACGGCATGCTTTCTCTAGGCAGTGACTTGCACTGCCAAGGATTTACCTCCAGTTGCTACTCTTCTGCTTGCACTGGCTGTGATGGGAATCAAGCTGGTTCTGCCCGCTTTTAGCAACTTCTGTGGACTCTTCTGTAGCATTTGGTGGCTCTCTTTAGAGTGTGGGGGCACTGGGTGCCTGTCAATTTTCAGCTCTTAGACTTTAGATGAAATTCTGAGCTACAGGAAAAATTCCATTTAGAATCCTGGTACCTAGATTATTGATAATTTTTTAAGGAAGATTCAGGGTGGAGTATAAACTCTTAGAGACATTTGGCTGTATTGTGTATTTTTCCTATATGTTGCTTAATTCACTGATTTATTAGAAATTCACTGATTATAATATGCAGTATTTGGCCATAAAACATTGGACTAACTCCAAATCACTTTTTATTTTGACTTTTTCTAACACATATTTGACTGTATTTTCAGATATTCAGGTGAAACATTCTAGAGTACCAGGATTCTGATCTGACTTGAGAGCTCTTGACCCTATAAGGAAAATGCAGGCTTAAGTTATCTTTGCCTTGGACAAGTACAGGAAAGAAATTCTAGCTGACCTGACTACTGATTGGTTCAAGAAGTAACATAGTACTCCCAAATTTACAGTCCAAAGTATGACAGTATGTTCCCCTGCCAGCAGATTCATGAGACCTGATGTGTAAAACTTCCCTTCATTTACAGTGTGGCTTATTCAAGTATTTTTACTGAGCACTCACAGGGTTAATGTCTTTAATGTTTGAGCAGGCTTTTTAGAATTTTGGTTTGATGAAAAGTAGGCCATGAACATTTGCTGAGTACTTACATGTAAAGAGTTCCAAGTGACTGATTGTAATCATGAATTTAAATGAAATGTGTTTAACTTCCAGGGTGAAAAGGAACAGCCTGTGTTTGCAATGACCGGCCTTCGATGGGGATCTTTCAGAGATGCTGGCGTCAAAGTTAGCAAGTAAAGGATTACTATATTGATGTGTGATGTTTTTTTTAAAAAATCTTATTCTGTCCCTGCCTTTCAGGTTTTAACTCACAGAGATCTTCTGGGAATAAATTTGGTGGGCCTTGAGGTTGAATTGTGTGTGAATAATGGAGGTAGGAACAATCAGGTAGAGGTTTATGTCCTGTATGCAGAAAGGCTGGGGAAGGTTGCAGCTTCCTCAACACTAGCTGGGCAGTAGCTGAAGAGGAGAAGGGTGTGTCTCTATTTTTAGGTACAATATTTGAGCATAGGTTAGGCTCAAGCTAGGCTGTAGGGAGAACTGGATTGCCTGTCATTCTGCAGCTGCTTAGCGGGCTACCAAGTGGAAGGGACTGCCTGGGCTACAGCCTTACGGAGCTGTTGCAGTTGGACGACTTTTCCTGAGAGGTATTTTTGTGAAGACCTCACAGATTGGGAGACCACAGGCTGCTGCTCTTAGAGGAGGAAGAAAGGCGGCGCCTGGCTGTGCCGTGAGGTGGGAGAAACAGGCCTGTTGAGGAGCTGATGAGAGGGCCAGCACTGGCTTTTCGTGGGAATTGACTTCTTTTTGGAGAATCCATTGTGTGCAAAGAAACTCTTGGCTTGGAGAGAGGGTGTGTCGTGTTCCATCTGCTGTGGAGAGGTAAAGTTAGGCAAGGGCTTGCTGAGCAGGACTAAAGGGGACACCGTGTGAGATTTGCTTCATACCTGGTGGGTGGTATTTTCTCTTTACCTTTTCTTAAAATCGAGGGCTTACAGTTTGAGTAAGTTTAAATGAATTGTGGCTGATCTCACACATAGCTCTCAAGAAATTGCTCTTTCACTTGATAGGCCAGCCTGCCAGGCTTTTTTTTTTTTTTACAGAAATTTCTCTCACTTGTTTCACTTTTATTATTCTTGCTAATGAGATTCCTGACAGTGCAATGTCAAAAAAGAGACATTACCATATTATATTACACTTTGCATTCTGAAGTATTTCACATCTTTTTATTTGCAAGTGTGCCATGATTATAGGGTTCCACAAATTACCTTGTGTTTGATCTGAAATCTCAAATCCAGCAGCTCACCAAGAGAAACTGCTTAGCTTTCCCTAAAAAAGTCTGGTTAGGACAAATTGCTTTCCAAAATGTGTTAAGCAACAGTAAAGCATAGTACAGGTCAACACTTTTAGGGCTACTTTATATACTTGCCCCATATCTTGATTGGTTTCTGAACAAAGAATTTTAAAATTCTGATTGTCATTACGTGCTGCCTTGGCTAGGCCCATCCACTGAGTTGCTCTTTGTATTAAGAAAGAAATGGTAGAGATAGGAGAAATCATTTCCTAGCTGGCTACAGAAGACTACAAAGACAGTGGCAAAATGTACTATTGGTAGAGATGAAGGAAACTGAGGAATATGTAGAAGGTAACTGCCTGAGTTGAGATAACCTTCTACTTGACTAACTAGGGAAAGAAGCAAACTATAAAGTAAATTTAAAAAAAAACAAAAAAAAATCAGATGATCAGGGCCTCATTAGTAGTAGCACAATATCAACCTAAATAATCATTTAGAATGTTTCTGCATTCCCTCTTGGATTATATCTAAGCTCTTTGTTATTCCAGGCCCAACTTACTCTGTCATCACCCCTAATTATGAAATTATGCATCTTTACTTCTAAGCTTTTCCCTCTTTCTCTGGCTGTTATCCTGTTTCCCATACTCTAAGTTTTGTACCCTGACTTTATTCTGTGCCATTCATTTTATAAGCATGGCTGCTCCAATAATTTTAGGCCCTTAATGATTTTTTGTCTCTTTTTGATTCCCCTTACCAATAAGCACTGATCAGTTTATGCTTTTCTATATAGTCATTCATTGTTTGCTTTTACTTATTTGGGTCTTATTTTCTCAAATCATAAGCTCCCAAAGTGGGAAATTTATACTTTATATTTCTTCTGTTTCCTCCACATTCATAGTGGATGCTAAATAAATGTATATGATCAGAATCAATAGAGAGCAGTTAATGTTGAGTGATTTGTTAACAGAGATAAGTTTTAAGAGAAGAATCTACTTTATGCCATTTTCTAATTCCGATTAGGTGTCTTCCTCTCTCCAGTAGCTTTTATGTATTTAGCAATAAGCAATAGATTCTCGTTATTCCCAGATTTAACATTTGCCATTTTAAAGCTGTATAACATGAGTAATGTGAAATTATGCTGGTTTACACTTTTTAATTGAGTGTGCATATGTGCATTTGTTTGTGGGAGAGGACATGGTGTACAGGATCTAGTCATTTAGCTTGGGATCAGCACATCAGAGCATGCAGTGTTTGCATCTTCGTGTGGCTGTATCATCCTTTACTCATAGCCCTTTTGAATGTACACTTGACCCGTTGTATCCATAGATATAAACAAATGCAGATAGAAAATATTTAGGGAAAAAAATATTCCACAAAATTCCAAAAAGCAAAACTGGAATTGGCTGCACACTGAGTACTGTGTTGAATCCGTGCAAATAAAGTGATGTGTAGGCATCGTATTAAGTGTTATAAGCAATGTAGAGATGATTTAAAATATACAAGAGAATGTACATAGATTATGTGCAAACATGGCATTTTCTATCAGGGACTTGAACATCTGCAGACTTTGGACTGAGGGACAACTGTATACCGAACTGTATTCTATGGCTTAAAGGATGTGTTTCAAGGATGTTGTGAATTTAGTGACTCAGGGAGCCTGGTTATATATCTCTCATAAATTGCAAGGATCTTTACTGTATAACTAACTAATTACATGTAACTTGACAAGGCATCGAAATGTGGATTTAAAATTGGATGTAATACTCTTTTATACTAAGCCATAACCTCCTAGCTACCAGAATAGCCACTCATAGCAGAGATGTAATTCTAATGTATTGTCTGCCATGAATGGTATCTATCACATGATAGTTCTTTTGATATTCTTATCAGATTTTTATCTTGGTCTTTTCACAGGTACTGGTATCTTGGGCCTCTAAAAATCAAAGCAGCCCACTTTTTCAGCACTCTTAAGGTAAATGTGATTTACAATGTAGATATTTGCTGTGTTATTTTGTTGTTTCTCTGTAATGCAGATATTTGGTATATTTTTTTAATTCCTTGCTACAGATGAATGTGGCATGCTTCAACTCTAAAACAGGGCATGTTTGATTAAATGTAAATACAGAAAGCATTCCTGTTTTGATAAGCAATCACCCCTCATCTACCAACTCATTCCCTCTACTTCCAAACCTATATTTAATTTCTCGTTAGCATTCTAATTACCTTTGCTATTAATTCACTCTCTTGCCAGACAGACCTTGAACATAATGCCATATGTCCCGCTGATTATTTGTATGCTTGTCTATGTTAGTACCTGGAAATGAATTGAAGATTTGCATCTGAATATGTAATATCTAATTGTACAGGTTTGTGTTTATATCAGTAGGTTTCAAACTATACTAGCTAAGTATGGGTGATAGTGACTGTATTGGAGAGTATAGGTATGGAACATTTCCATTATCAGAAAAATTTTTGTTGGGCAGTGCTACTCTATATGATACAATAGAAAATACTGGCATAGAGAAAAGCCTAACAACTTTTATTAGTGAAAATGCTAATAGAAAAGTTATCTTTAACTGTGGACTACAGACTATATTCAGCTTTTATGCAAATCAAAATGGTATATTCACAGTTTGGCTGGCCAGTCTGAAAATTGCCAGATGGGGTTGGAATGTAGTGAGAAGTTTGGTTCTAATGTTAATATTCAGTTATTGAGTGTTTTTCTAATTATAAAAGTAATACATGTGGAAACATAGCTTCCTTTACCTTTTAAACTTTTGGAAAACATAGCTTCCTTTACCTTTTAAAAAAATTCTGACTGGATTAAAAAATTAAATGTAAAACCCTAAAATCACTAGACTACTAGAAGTAAATGTATATAATTTTAAAAATGAACTTGGCAGGGCAAGGTCTTTATATACCAAGGGCAAACTGGATTAGTAAAATCGGTTATTCCTCGAGGGAATAATTTCATTGGTGGAGTTCTGAGTGCATTTAGGAGGAAACAGAGTAGCTACATATTTAAATGGAATATAAACTGTTTCCACCATTTATTCAGCAAACAGCTGTTGATATATGCTTGGGATACAAAGTCAAATGAGACAGGTTTCCTGCCCTCAGTAGAAGTATTCATATGCTGGGAGGGAAGTGTAAGTAAATCAGCAGTTAGGCCAGTGCTGTGAGAGACAGACAGAAAGACTAAGACGGGAGCAGAGAGGAGGGGCATCTAAATCTAATGAGGGTCAGGAAATTTTCCCAGGGGAGGTGACACTTACACTAAATTTTGAAACATTTAAAGGCTGTGTGAAGTCACAGTGGTGTGACATGGCCCTTAATTATGATTAATGCAGTAAAATGGCAGGAAGTGAAGCCAGTGGGTTAGGTAAGGGCAGGTTATGGCGGGTTTTGATGTGCAATTTGACTTTTATCCTTAAAGCAATGGGGAGTTATTGAGTCTTAAGCAGAGGCATGACATGAGCAGATTTGCATTTTAGAAAAATTGTTTTTTTCTAAACAGAAGAACAGATAGGATGTAGGTAGCTCAAGTCAAGGACATTAGATAGAAGATTGTTAAAGTAGTCAGGTGGGAAGTAACGTATAGACTAAGGAGGTAACAGTGAGTATTGACAGTAGAAGACGGATTAAAGAACTGTTAAGTTAGAACCTCAAAAGTCAGAAGAATATAGGATTATCAGATTTCTGGTATGAGGGACTAGAGTTTGGTAATTGGAGTTTTCCACTGATGTTGATAATATTAAAGAGTAAATCAAGTTTGTGAAGAGAGATGAAATTTTCAGTTTAATCTATGTAGAGTTAACATACCTGTGGTACAGACAAGCAAAGATACAATTGTGATTTAGGTCTGGAATTCAGCAGAGAGGTCTGGATTACAGAAACAGATTCAAATGTCATAAGTGTGTGAGCGGTGTTGAAACCATGGGTTGGGTGAAATTACCATTCAGTACAGAGGGCCAGGAATATCCCTAAGGGACATAAACATTTAAAGAACTACCAAAAATGACTAAGAAGTGCTAAGAGAAAATGCAGGAGAGAATACTAACATAGAAGCCAATAGAAGAGAGAATTTCAAGAGAAAAGTAAGAGTTTCAAGAAGCAAAAGCAAAGACTTTAAATATACAGACAAGAGAGTATCCAACGAATTTGGCAGCCTCCAAAAGCTGGACAGCCTCCAAACTGTGGTGGCTGAAGCCAGGTTGAAGAAAGTCAAGACATAAAAGTGATGTAAAGAAATGGCAAGGACAGGCTACTCCTTCAAGAAACCTGACTTTGAAGAGAAGGAGATAGGGAAGGCAAAAGCTGAGAGAAACATGGGATCAATATGGAGTTTTTAAAAGTGGAGAATATTCATGTGTTTCTAGACTGAAGAAAAAGAAAAGAATGTGAGGAGGTGAAGAGAAGGGAGACAGAAAGCATGACTGAATTGGCAAAATCCAAGAGCAGATAGAAGGGTGTGGGATCCAGAGTCCTGGATTGTCCCTGGACAGGAGAAGGGACACCTTTTTTCATTGATACAGGAGAGGAGTAAAGGGTAGGTCCAGATGAAAATGAGATTAGAGAAAGTTAAGGTATTCTCACTGACGTCCCTGATATTCTCACTGAAATATAGGAAGCAGTCATCCTGTCAGAAAGGCGGTGGGTAGTGGTATGGGGGATTCTGAAGAAAGATGAATGGAGGAGGAGGCTTAGGATTATCAAGTAGCATTGAAGACCTGAGGCTAACGATTTGTAGACACGAATGCTCTTTTGGGTGACTGCTTTTCCCTATATTAATACTCAGCAGGAATATCATTTTCTCCTCTAGTAATACTGAGCCATGATGTACGAGTGCAGGAACTTAGTGACAAGGCTGATCCAGAATTGGGGCTTTCTAGGACATATTGTAGAAGAATAAAGACACAGGAGGGCCTGGAGTAAGTGGAAAAAGAAAGCGATTGAAAGTAATTGACTATCAGTTTGGCACTGAGGGAAAATGAGTGGTCAGGGAGTAGAATCCTCAATGTGATTGAAAACTTGGGGCAGTTAGGTCTTCAGAGGCCCACAGTAAAACCCCTCTCTTCCTCTTTTTAGTTTGAACCAAGGTGTGAAAACAAATGCAGGAACTAGGCAGATGAAGATCAAAACATCATCTTTATAAATGTCAGCAGGAGTGGAGGACAGAGCACCGATACGTGGTCTCTATCTGATCTCCTAATACTGTGAGCTGAAGGTATCCATTGAAACAGCTCCTTCAGGGCAGAGACCACCACAAGAAGCTAATTTTCACCACATGAAAATTAGAAGAAGCAGTGAACGTTTGAGACAAGGACAGCTGCTGTCAGAGAGAAAGGAAGGGGCTGGATCCATGCATTGGTCCTTCTAGACTTGGGGAGGAATAAGTGGTGGAGTGAGAGAAGCCAGTGTTGCTACTGTTTTGTAATTCACCACCTGGAAACTTGAGAACAGGGAAGCATTTCACCCTAAGAGACACAATGGGCACAAAAGAATCAACCAGAAGAATATGGGATATGATTAGAGGGTAGGATCTCAGAGTTTTAGATTTCCAAAGTGAAATAGTTCTGGGTGACATTAGGGGGCAGGATGTGGCCATGGAAATGGGTGGATGTGGTGAACTGGAGGTGATGTCAAGGGCTGAGAGGCTAGGGTATGGTTTTAATTATTCATGCGGTCAGGATGTGATCCAGGATGACACTGGACTTGGGATGCCAGGACGCAGAGGACAAAAAAAAAAAAAAAAAATTAGAGTGTGAGGGTGATGGGCTTTGAAGCAAAGTGAGAAGCCTTGGGCTGGATTGTGAGCCTGGGCTAAACCATTCTGTCCTGTGTGTGGAATAAGATTCCAGAAGTGAGGTAGGTACTTGATGCAACTGGATTTCCTCAGTTTCATTTTGCATCACCATCTGTAAGCCAAAGATGAATTTATTACAGATGACCCTATGTTCATTCACCCTCTCTTTGGACAAGTGTAAATGGTGATGGTTAGTCCATTTTAGGGGGAGCAGTGGAGGCAGTACTTGCTGAATTCATGGTTTTTAAGATCTAGCTTTAAGAGGAAAAGAAAGCTTGAGGATTCCATGCTCCAAATTAGCATTCCATCCAGTGAGAGGAGATTATTAATTCACTTGTTAGCAGGTATAAAGAGACAAATAAATAACCTTTACTGAGAGAAACTCCCAGAGTGGAATTGTATATGCATAAGAAAATTTTCTCTCTCTACATTAAAAGGAGTGGCCTCAGACTCATCAAGCCTCTATCTCATACACGGGACCTACAGAGAGACCTCCCAGTGAACCAGAGGAGACCCCTGTACAAAGACCTTCTTTGTACAGGAGAATATTACGAAGGCTTGCATCCTACTGGGCACAACCACAGGATGGTGAGCAATGTGGCGACTGAAGATTGGAGGGCCCTGGTCAGTTTAGGAGTGCCCTAAAGTAGACCTCCAAAATCAGTTTTAGAGACTTAACTAGAGCAGGAGAAGCCTTTCAGGAATCACTGAATTGATCCTTCTGTGTGCCACCAGAGCATGCCCAAGCAACGTGCCATCAATGGGCATAGCAGTCTCTGTGCACAATCTTTCTGTTAATGTGACTGCTTTTGGTAGTGATGTTTTAGGCACAGAGATGCCATTTTTACCTCTATGTAGAAGAAGCATGAAATAAATAAAATGAAGGCAAAGAGTCAGCAGAAAGGCTTGAGAAACTGAGCTGAGCAGCTAGCAGCTGGCCGTCCGTGGTGGGTGGGTAAATGTTAATGGAAGAAACTGACCTGTATCTAATGGATTCCCACAGCCCTTTCCCAAGAGGTGAGCCCAGAGGTCTGGAAAGATGTGCAGCTGTCCACCATTGAACTGTCCATCACAACACGGAACAATCAGCTTGACCCGACGGTAAGTGTGCTTTTTTTATTAGAAAAGCATTTGGTACCTAAGAAAAGTGACAACAGCTATAGAATGCTCCCACTAATTCAGTTATTTTTATTTTTACCCTGTGGAGATAGAGAGGGCAGGGTCAGGGGAAAGAGGATACGGTGTGCCTTTAAGGAATAACAGCAATGAGGAGAAGCTGCCACCTGCAGGAGTGGCATAAATGCTTCTGGGGCTCTGATCACATGTTCTGCTCATTGCTTAATTGGCATTCAGAGAACTTAGGGCAAGAGGGCTTTAGAAATGCAAATTAACTATTCCCATTTGTCACTGGAAAAAAATTGTGGAATTTTTACTTGAGTAAATATCCACGATTTTTGTGACAGTACTAAATATGTCAAATTAGATCCTCAGGAGAAAAATACCCACACACATACATCTGTATCTATATCTACATATGATTTATTTAGGCCCAATCTATAGGTATGCACTATCCCATATGTCAGCTATTAGCCACATGTGGTTAGTTAAATTTAAATTAATTAGAATTAAATAAAATGTAAAACTTAGTTCCTAAGTCACACTCACCACATTTCAAGTGCCCAACAGCCATATGTGGCTAGTAGCCACCATATTGGAAATCACAGGTATACAGCCAGCCTGTCTGTCAGTGCAGAAGGTTCTGTTGGGTGGTCCTGCTATAGAAAATACACCCAAAAGTATTGAAATAAAGCAGGCATTGGCAAACTGGTCTGCCACCTGTTTTGTATAGCCCAGAAGCCAAGAATCTTCTAATTTTAAATGATGCAAAGAAAATCAAAAGAAGAATAATTTTTGTGAACAGAAAAATATGTAAAATTCAAGTTTCAGTATCCATAAATAAAGTTTTATTGGAGCACAGCCACATTCGTTCACAAATATATTGTCTGTGGCTGCCTTTGTGCTACAGGGGAGAGCTGAGTAGTTGTGACAGATTGTATGGCCCAAAGCCTAAAATGTTTATTATCTGGTCACTTACAGAAAAAGTTTACTGACCCTGTTATAGAGAAAACCTTGGTAATTTATATTAATGAGAATACCAATAGGAAAGTAATTGTTAACTGTGGACTAATTACATTCAGCTTTTATGCGAATTAGTCTGTTCACAGTTGTCTAGGCCAGTCTGAAAATTAGCAGATGGAGTTGGAATGTCGTGAAAAGTTTGATTCCAATATTAATAGAGTGATAAGTTTGATTCTAATATTAATATTCAGAGTATTGAGTTGTTTTCTAATTATGAAAATAATACATGTCCATTGCAAAACATTTGGAAAACATAGCTCCCTTCATCCTATAAAAAAATTCTAGTTTGATTAAAGAACTAAATGTAAAATAATAAAATGATTAAAGTATTAGGGTAAATGGCACATGTTTATACCTATGTAACAAGGCTGCACATCCTGTGTATGTACCCCTGAACTTAAAATAGAAGTTTGAAGTTAAAAAAAGTATTAGGGTAAAATCTAAGTGATTATCAGTATAAACTTAAGGAAGACAAAGCCTTTCTAAGCATGACATTTAAGGCAAAAATCATACTGATGCATTTGTCTTTTTATTTAAAAAGACATTCTAAACTTTTAAATGACATATTGGGAAAAGTATTATCATGTGATAGACCAGGAATTCACTTTTCTTATAACAAGCTCTTAGGATAAAGCAATACGAAATGGGCAAAGGACTAATATAAAAAGTGAGCAAGGGGTAAGAATAGAAAATTCATAAAAGAAATAAGCATTTGAAAAAATAGCTTAGATTTGCTGACTATTTACTACATGCTAGGCACTGTCCTAAGAATTTTACATAGTATGCAATCCTTATAGGTAGATTATCTTTATCTGCATTTTATAGGTAAGGAAACAGAGTGATTTCGGCAAAGAAATGCAAATTAAAACAGTAACATTGAATTGTCATGACTAAAAAGCATGTTATAGATTAAAAGCTTGGTGGTGTGTTTTTGTGATGGGAATATAAATTGGAACATCCTATCTCAGAAACTGGGTATAGTATCTATGAAGTGTCTAAAATATATGCATACCTTTGGCCCTATTAACTGTATTTCTAGGAATTTATCCTACTGAAAATAATCTGATGAATATATAATGTAAGCAGTCCTTTTTTACATAATGGAAATCTGAAAAACACTGGTGAAAGTGGATATATGAATGCTACAAACAAAACAAAACAAAAAAAAATTCTGTTCCAGAGGAATTTAAAAGAGAAAGATAAAATTTCTAATTATACATTTCCTTTATACCAAGTCTTTAATAATATGTATTCCGAGTATTTTGTTCATGTTCTTTACCATTGTTCTTTTCTCTGATGACTGAGTACCAGTGAATGGATTGAGTTCAGTGAGTATGTGATGGCGATCAAGATTAGCCACACTCACAGTGCCAAGTGCTTTTTATCTTTGTGCCTATTATAAAAGTATACGATACTGTGCTGCTTATCACTAGTAGTGGCAAATTCATTTCTTTTTTGCACAATTCTTTATAAAAATAAAAGCAAATACAATACAATAAAGGCAATGTAGCTGCCATGTAATAGCTCAAAATGTTCACTTATTAAAACCAGTACATTCAGTGTATGAAAGAAGCTGTAGGAGTGTAGAATGTGTGAAAATTAGGATCTCTTATACAACTATGCTCACTGTATTTATAATAGTAAAATATTTGTAATGAACTAATCAGACTGAATAAATTTTGGTACATTTATTAAAAATCATGTCTATTTTATATATGTATTATTTTCTATCTATTGACATGGGAAAAAGGTGAAAAGATTTGCAACATAGTTCCATTTTTCTTTCAAAAGGAAATACCCCCACTTATAAGTGAGTTTTGTGAATGATGGTGGTAAAGCTCCAATTTTATGTTCTTTCCAAATAGAAAGTTGGTGCCAGTTGTCCAAGCACCATTTATTGAAATCTCCATTTTCCCCCACTAATCTTCAATAGATCTCTGCCATACATCATGTCTATATACATGTAAATGTTTCTAGTCTCTTTCTTCTATTGTTCCATTTTCTCATACTTATATTAATACTCTGCTTCTCTTAATTATTACAGTTTTATAATAAGTTCCATGTTTTTCTTTTTTTTTAAACAGTCTCCTGGCTATTCTTAGCTCATTTGAGTTCTATGAATATTTTAGAATGTTTATTAAATTCCACATAGAAATGTTATAATATTGATCTCACTGCATTGTACCCATAGATCAATTTGGAGAGAAATGACATTTCTACAATATTGACTCCTCTCGCATATGAACGGGGTGTATCTCTTCATTTGTTTAGGTCTTCAATGTCTTTCAATGAAGTTTTATAGTTTTCTCTAGAATATCCTGTCTTTTGCTGGATATATTCCCAGTTATCTTAATTTTTATGCTATTCTAAATAATCTTAAAATTTCATTTTCTGATTTAGTAGATGGACATATAATTGACTTTTTACATCAGTGCTGAATCAGCAACCTAATTAAATTATTATTAATTATTCTAACTTTCTTTCAGTGAATTCTTTCAAATTTTCTATAGATTTAGTCATGGCCAATGCAAATAGTGCAAGTTTTGTTTTCTCTCTTCAAATATTTATCCTTACAATCCTTCATTTTACTTAGATCACTGGCTAGGACCTCAGTACATGGTTGAGTAGAAGTAGCAGTAACAGGAGTCCCCATCGTCTTTCTTATTTCTGATTTAGAGAGAAAGTCTTCATTGCTTCATTCTTGTATTTAATGTGTTTTCTTTTTTTATAGATACCCTTTATCAGATTAAGGAAGTTCCTTTCTATTCCCAGTTTGCTAACCATTTTTATCTTTCATGTTAAATATCTTAGATATTTAATTTTATCAAGTACTCTCCCAGCATCTATTGAGATAATAAAGTTTCCTCATTTAATCTGTCAAAGCAATAAAATGAATTGATTTTTGAATGCTAATGTGAGACTTTTGGCCAAGATGGAGCAAAAAGCACCAGCTTTATATCTTAAACACCTTAAACAGTAGACAAAATCTATGAAACAACTGTATGAGACATTGGTATGAGACAAGCAGCATAGGACAGGGAGAGAGAGCAGGGAATCGAACACAGTGAGCCTGACGCTTGCCCCAGCTGACTGCTGGAGAGAGGCCACTGCCTGTGGAGAGGGAGCCCACACAGCCCATGGCCCCCCTCAGTTGAGGGGCCTTTGAGAATTCTGAGAAATCAAGGCAGCTAGAATTGCAAGGAAGGATACAAGAAAGCCACATGGAGAGGAGAGCCGCACCCAGAACCAAGCTAGAAGTTTATGGAGGTTTCCTCTGGAATCTTCAGCTGAGTACTGACAGGTGCATGCATGTGAGAAACTACCACCTGAGATGGAAGTTGAGTTAGCAATGAGCAGGCGGGACAGTCTCGGGAGCGTCAGTCCTTTCACAAAGCCAGGAATAGCTCGTGTTCGAACCAAGTAGAAAATCCTCTTCAGACATGGGGCATTGGGTAATGTCCTCAGAAAGGTATCGCCTCACTAGTGAGTCAAAATTAATTCTAGACTAAAGGCTGCCCTGTTCCCGGTTAACAAAGCTAAAGGTTGGCTGGGCGCGGTGGTTCAAGCCTGTAATCCCAGCACTTTGGGAGGCCGAGACGGACGGATCACTGGGTCAGGAGATCGAGACTATCCTGGCTAACACGGTGAAACCCCGTCTCTACTAAAAAATACAAAATACTAGCCGGGCGAGGTGGCGGGCGCCTATAGCCCCAGCTACTCGGGAGGCTGAGGCAGGAGAATGGCGTGAACCTGGGAGGCGGAGGTTGCAGTGAGCTGAGATCTGACCACTGCACTCCAGCCTGGGGACAGAGCGAGACTCCGTCTCAAAAACAAAAAACAAAACAAAACAAAAAAAAAACAAAGCTAAAGGCTCACCTCCAAAGAACCACAGTTTCTTTATAGGTAACTTAATTGTGCTTCCAGAACAAAGCTTTAGAACAGGGGTCAGCAAAGGACAGCCCACAGGCCCGAATATCCTGCTGCCTGTATTTATACAGCCTTGAAGCTAACAATATTTTTTACATTTTTAAATCATTGAAAAAAATCAAGAGTATTTTTCTGTTACGTGTGGAAATTGTCTTCAAATTTCAGTGTCTGTAAGTCAAATTTTACTGGAACACAAGCACGCTAATTCATTTGAGTGCAGTCTCTGGCTGCTTTCAGCCACCATGGCTGGGTTGAATAGCTGAGAGAGACCTCATGGTCTGCAAGGCTTCAGTGTTCACTCTCTGGCTCTTTACCGAAAATGTTTCCTGACCCTGTTCTAGCTGAAGCGTGGCTCTCCCCTGGGCTCTGCCTTTCCCACAGCCTTTAAGCAGTAGCTGTGTTTTCTTTCTTTTCCTCCCCTTGTATGCTGGGCCTGGTGACTGGTGGTTGTCCTCCTGTCTCGTCACTGCTTTAACCCATTCTTCCTTCTCCTCTCTAACTCTCCCCCCAGCCCCATCTCTCAGTGTCTTATTGTCAGAGCAGATCATTGCTCCTGGGAGCTCCTGAACCCTGGGCCATTCTTACACATTTATCTATAATATTAATTCCTAGCCCACTGTCTCCCTCTCCAGTACTACTCCTGTCTTAATTCTCAACACGGCAGCCAGAGTGATCCTATTGAAATGAAGCCAGAAGGATTGCTGTTTTTCAACTCTGGTTGCATATCAAATTTGTATGTAGAGCATTTAAAGCAGCACAGGCACCTGGGCTCTCCACACCAAGCAGCTGATTCCATGCTGTGATGTGAAGCTGATGTACAGTGAACACTGAGATTGCTGGGATGGGCTGAAAGCTTGGCCTGCAAGGGAAGTAATCCTAGAGACTACAACAGTTAATAATTACTAGTGAGTGACAGAATGTCCAGAACCTCCCACTCTGAGTTTTCTGTTTGCTTATGTAGTAAAAAAAAGCCAAGCAATGGAGATGAATTTTCTGTAAATTATACCTCAGTAAAGCTCTTAGTGGAAAAAAAGAAAAAGACTGAGAATAGGTTCAGAATTAAATCACTACAAGTAGAGTCCCCTATCTGTACATAGCTTCAAACTATGAACTATCAAAGCTGAGGATGACAACAGGCTGCATTAGCCAAATTTTAAGAGTAATGACGTTAGTGTTCTTAACCTTTTTAGAGCAAAGAAGATTTTCTGAATATCTGCATTGAACCTGACACCATCAGCAAAGGAGACTTTATAACTATAGGGTAAGTGGACTGGGGTTCGTAAGAAATGAGGCTTGTGGTTTTCTCAGATTTTACTATTCACAGTGCCCCATGAAGTCTAAGACAGAGATCCAGCCAAAGCCTTGTCTTGTTTGGGAATTTCGATGTTCGTTCTTTCCTAGGGGCTGACATGTATAGTGCCCCTCTCCTGTGCTGGCTGTCACTGTTCATTTTGTGGGGATCAGAATGTAAGAGCAGTCTTTGTTTTTCAATTGAAACCAAAGAATTCAATGGAGCATGACACAGCGTCAAGAACTTTGGTTTCAGGGTCAAAGAGCTGAATGCAAATTTTGATTCTGCCACTTACCCGACGTCATGACTCGGATCATTTAGCATCTGAATCCTTTCCCCGTCTACAGAATGAAATAACACAATCGTCTCTGCCGATCTCAGGACCGGCGTTCAACCTTGAGTAAGAGAATGTGTGTCAAGTCTTTTTATATTGTGAAGCACTTCACAGTATCCATTACTGTTTATGTCAGTTCACCATGTCCTCCTATTCCCAGGGCCTTCATGGAAAACTGGAAAAGGTATTGAGTACTTTGGGCATTTCCCAGGCCTTTTTCCCTTTCCAACACAGAATACCCTTCCAAGTCCTGTGATTTGTTAAGTCCTACCTCTGCCAGAATTGTATTGGTTAAGAACACTATAAATCAATCCTCCTTCAGAGCATCTGAGGAGCTGGTGTGTTCCCATGCCAACTGGTAATTTGCTCAGCTCTGCTTTTCTGTGCTTTGTCTCAGAGCTCCCTCTCGTGCCCACTTAGGGATCACACATTTCTGTTGCAGCGGCCTGGTCTCCATGGCTACTTCATTATCTACACAGGCACATAAGTTTGTTGTTCTTGCCTTTGGCATAAATTCTTCAGAGACTGAATAGCTGATTCTGCAGCCTTTGATTTTCTTGCTGTATCTATAGGAAAAGGGAAAATCCTGTTCCTTCTACAGAATGTCCAGAAATCACACAATCTTCATTGACAGTTTGGCCAGCGAGACCAGCAATATTCAAATTTCCTTTATGATACAGGGATCCAGAAATAGAGACCCCAATTCTATTGCTAAGGTTAGGCGAAGCCACTATGTTCTGCACTGTTAGCACCAGTGGCAGCCACAGTGTCCTTCTGTTCTCTACAGGAAGTGAAATCAAGGAATGTCTGTTTCCTCTGGACATCTGAAGAGAACACTGTGAAGTTGCATTAGAAAACTCTGATACCATTTCGTAGAATTACTGTTGTTAATGAATGATAAATAATGGACTAGTTTACCTGGATTAGCTTTTACTGTATTTCCACTGCCTAAAGGACATATCTGCATGAGGTGGAGTGTGTGTCTGAATATGCGCTGGAAATTTTACTCCATAGTCACTTAGTCAAGGTAGATATTGTATGCCAAATAGACTGTGTTATAAATAGAGTCATCCCACAGTATCCTTGGGGGATTGGTTCCAGGACCTCCCTCAGATACCAAAATCCAGATTCTCAAGTCCCTTCTATATAGTGGCATGGTATTTGCATAGACGTATGCACATCCTCCCTATGTACATTAAATCATCTCTAGATTACTTATAATACCCAATACAATGTAAATGCTATGTGGATAGTTGCTGTACTGTATTCTCTAGGGGATAAGAGTCTGTACATATTCAGTACAGTTGCAAAAATAGGTATTTTCTATCCTCGGTTGCTTGAATCCACAGGAGTGGGACCCACAGATAGGAAGGGTTATCAGAGAACTTCTAAGACTAGTTGTTCATATACATAAAAATATCTACATTAAAGTAAAAATATTTTCTCCTTCAAGTAATAAATCACAAGAAGTACCCAATGCCAGAAGTTTAGTACTTTTCCTAAAGAATTGAATTTCATTCTAATTTTTAAATTTGAGACTAACAATCTAAGAATTAGTTACATGTGGAATGATTATTTTTAAATCAATTTTTAAATCAAATTAAGAGCATTTCGGAGAAAGTCATAACTTCATGCACAGTTCTCTACATTCAGTCTAGAATGTATCACAATGCTAAGAAAGAATCACTGTGGAAAAATTATTTACAGAACTCTATGGCTTAATAGACCATCTGTCTACTTATGTAACCTCATAAAAAGGGGGAAAGAAGTTGCTACATTGTTGCCACCTAATGCAGTTGCCATCACTGGTCTTAAGCTTGCTTTTTCCTGTGCCCACAGAAGTCGAAAGGTGAGAAACCCCAAGCTGCACGCCGAGGGCACGGAGTGTCTCCAAGCCAGCCGGTGCACCTTGCTTGTCCCCGAGGTGAGTGGGGAAGGGGTCGGTAGACCCACAGCATTTGATTCGTTCGTCGTCGGCCTGCCCCTCTGCTGTGTCCCATCCTTCCTCTCTGTTAGCTACCCCACACACTTAGGCACGTATTGTGTGCCAAGCATTTTGCCAGGCTCTGGGTCATATTAGTGGGGAGCTGAAAAGGATGGCAGAATCCCCTTCGGAGTCATGGATTTAGAGTTGGACTCTTGAAGACTCCCATCGTTTTCAAGCCAAGGTTCTTCCCTAAAGTGGTTTTTAGGTCTCCTTTTATTTTTCCATACGTAAATAACGCAGAAGGTGACTACATTAAGACAGAGAATTGTCTAGCTGGCAAATGTTAACAGTTGCTTTTACTTTAACATTTTATATAAAGGATCTGGAAGCAGTTTTCAGTTCAACACTGAATTGTTCTGTATTATGAAATGCCATGCTTAGAACAACCCATATTAAGTGTGAAAAAAATGGAAATAGAATCTGGAATTGGGAGGTTATTCAACTGGCAACACGGAAAAAAGGAGGCTCTTCAGATAGCCTTTGAAGACATGTGGCCATTATATTACTGTATTCAGACAAGACTATAGGTAAAGAGAAGGTATCTCCATAGTGACTGGCATCACAGTTTCGATATAAATATTGAATTAAATGCATGAGTTATGGAAGGGTTTCATAAACTCTGTAATGATATTAATGTTCGTATACCTTAGGTATATCAAGCTAAGCAAGTCTTAGAGAATAATGAAAATGATCCAGCAGATATAATAGCTTGTCATAAGAGAATTAGCTGTCTTTCTCTATTTTTATTTGAGAAGGATTAGCATAATATAGAAGGACTATGTTTATGAGTTCCTTAAAGACGTTGCAGGACCCTTGCCTTTTAATACATATTTCAAAATTATAACCATGTTGTTCAAATCCCAGAATACTCTGGGAGGAGATGGGGCTAAAAAAAGAAAAGAAATCCTTTTTCATGGATGGTAGAATTAGGATGTCTCTAGAACCAGCACTGTGCCATCATAGAGTAGGCACTGAATGTTTTTTGTAAAAGAACGTCAGGGGAACTCCTCAAGAGAGGATGTTGTTTTCCGTAATGAACTTGTTCTGGTGCTGTTGTGAGACCCCAACGCCAGTAGGCCACTGATGTGGGTTTGAGCTGTTCTGAATATTCTCTTCTCCCCAGGGAGCAGGGGGCTCTTTTAGCATTGACAGTGAGGAGTATGAAGCGATGCCTGTGGAGGTGAAACTGCTCCCCAGGAAGCTGCAGTTCTTCTGTGATCCTAGGAAGAGAGAACAGATGCTCGCAAGCCCCACCCAGTGAGCAGCAGAAGACAAGCGCTCTGAGACCACACTTTAGGCCACCGGTGGGACCAAAAGAACAGGTGCCTCAACCATCCCAACAGTGTCGTCAGAGGGTCCCCAGGGCATTTTCATGGCAAGTACCCCTCTGCCCCCACTCCAACAGTGCTTCCCAAAGTGTGCTCTGTCACCTGCTTTGCGATCAGCTTCCATTAGTGCATGTTTTATTTCGGTGTGATGGTCGGCGCTCCTAAACACGGACTTTCCTCAGGCTGGCTCAAGATGGAAAAGGACTTTCTTCTGTTTTCTTCCAAAGTGCAACCACGGTGGAGAGCCCACAGTGGGCTGAGCCTGCCTGCGCCCCTCCATTTCTGTTCTTTGACCGTGCTAGGAATTCCAGGAAAGTACATTCCTTCCCTGGCGACCTTTTCCTATTTCTAGGCTCCTTCACGGGTGCTGCTGTTTTGTGAGCTCCGGCTCCTGTTTAGCTTTTATTTCATTTCTATCCTCAGTCCAGAAATGTAGGCGAGGTTGTTTCCCTCTCCAGCCATGGCTACAATACTGTAAATTGCTAGTTTTTATTTTTTTAAGTAGTGCTTCCTAAATGGTTTGCATGAGAGCCACCTGGGGTACATGCTGAAAATTGATTTATTTGGGGTCCACCCCAAACCTAATAACCCAATTTGGGAATGGGGTCCAGGAATATGCATTTTTAAAAAGTCAGCAACCCTTCCCAGGTGATTCTGTAGGTTGTCCCTCAACCGTACTTGGAGAAAGTGTTTTAAAGCAGTGGTCCACAAAGTATTCTGCTCACGTGCCCCCCAGAAGTATTTTGAAAAATCATGTATCCCCTCATCCATCTAAGCTGACATCTAAAATTTTTCATGGGAAGTTAAATAGTTGACAAAGTATGTATTTGCTGGTGTCGTGTAAATATTGGTATTCTAAAATAAAAACTGTTACATCACTATTTTAAACATATCCAGTACAATTTAAATATCATAACAATTTGACACCCTTCATTCATTTATAAAAATAAATGAGCTAGTTCTTTAGTAGTTGAACATTTCAAATTGGCTTTTCTCCTTCTGTATTTCTATACTACTTTTCAGCCAAGAATCCTATCAGAATGTAATCTATTATGCCTGCCATCTTTTAATCATTCACCCCATTATCTTGTCAACAAAAAATATAAATGGAAATAAGTTTTTTTAGTTCTTGCTTTATCTCAGTCCAGAACAAATGTTATCATAATTAAATGTTATCATAATTATTGGTATATAATGAAAACGGTATTAATATAATTCTTTGATGATTAAAAGTTGTTTCATTAGAATGTTCTTGATCCTAATTAGTTCATTTATCCAAGAATACATGAATGTGGTTTACAGCTGAGATGGGGTTAAACCTCAGCTGTAGTCCTTGTTTCATTTCTTTATAGATGTAAGCACATAAAATCTGTGGAACAGAATTGTTAGCAATGTTGTACCGTTCTTGGAATTCCTTTGGAATTTCGACAAAGATCACAGTGCTCTATCATCAAGAATTATTAATGATGATCTGTCAACTAACAACTTGATTAGATTCTCCTTTAGTCTGTTGAAAGCAGAGAACTAAAATCCACCTGATTTGCCAGGGCTTTGCCAGCCAGTCATTAGCACCATTTTTACTACCGCAGACATTTTCCTTTGTTCAGTGCCCCTGAGGTTCTCACACTCTAGGGGGCAGTGCACCACAGGAAGATCAATGAGGGAGGATTGTGAGGGGGAAGGGGAGGAAGCAGAGCTGGCAGGCCTTAGCTGCAGGCTCACTCTCAGGCAGATCCCTTTTAAGATAGAGGACATACACCATGCCCCCACATCCCATGGAGATAGATAGGAGAGAGACCAATGCTTTAGTAGATTATAGAATAGCTATGAAAAGTCCATGAATGAAGATCACAAAAAGGAAGGCTTTCTTATTTCACACTGTATTCTTTAGGGTGGTAAAAGTTCTGCTTTTAGCAAAAACATAACAGATGGTTCCAAACATCAGCATAAAGATCACTCATCCCATACCACCCACAGGTAAGAAGGAAGGATACTGTGGTATATGAAAATAAAAGTTGTCACCTGAGCCGAGAGCGTTTAGCATATCATGGTTCTGTAACAGTTTCAAGGACCAGTGCAGAATCTGGCTTTCTTCTCTAATTGATAGGCTACCAGTGTGTGTGTGTGTGTGTGTGTGTTCATTTTATGGTTCTAATCATAATGGTACATATAATTAAGGAAGGGTATGGAAGCCACTTTAGAATCTTATTCAGTTTTAAATATAAATATGCCTTGTTTCCTTGATTCAGGCTCTTTCCTGTGAGGGCCTGGCTTCCTTATTGTTGACTGCTTTGTTCTTTGCCTTGTCCTTCCCTATAAAGCCTGCATGGAAGACATTTAACAGTGCAACTAAAAGAGAGTGACCTGAGTGAGGCTTGTCAGCCAAAGCTGGAATGCTGAGCTATCTAGAGGAGAACCTAATAACCCAATTTGGGGATGGAGCCCAGGAATCTGCATCGGGAAGTCGGCCACCCTTCCCAGGTGATTCCATTTAGTACAAACTTTTTGACAGATTAATTTCACTCAGATGCAAAGATTAATCCCAGCACTTTAGGAGGCCAAGGCGGGTGGATCACCTGAGGTCAGGAGTTCGAGACCAGCCTCGCCAACATGGTGAAATCCCATCTCTACTAAAAATGCAAAAATTAGCTGGGTGTGGTGGCAGCCGCCTATAGTCCCAGCTACTCTGGAGGCTGAGGCAGGAGAATCACTTGAACCCGGGAGGCAGAGGTTGCAGTGAGCCGGATCACACCACTGCACTCCAGCCTGAGTGACAGAGCAAGACTCCATCTCAAAAAAAAAAAAAAAAAAAAAAAAAAAATACCATAGTTGCTTTCTGTAAGATAGAGTTTAAGATAAAGTTGATAAAGCTTTTTTCCTTTCCCTCACAGCTGCTTTGCACGTATTTGGATGCAGTTATATTTCCTAAGTGCCAGTGCTTCACATATGTAACTGATGCATCGGTTCTCACAACCACCCTAGGAAGTAGGTACAGGTTGAGCATCCCTAATCTGAAAAGGTGAAATCTGAAATCCTCCAAAATCCAAAACTTTTTGACTGCCACCATGATGCTTAAAGGAAGTGCCCAGTGGAACATTTTGGGGTTTGGATTTATAATGCAAAGATTCTAAAATCCTAAAACATCTGAAATCTGAAAATACTTCTAAGTCCCAAGCATTTCAAATAAGGGATACTCAGCCTGTAATAATATATGGTTACATAGCTCAGAAAATAGGAACCTGGCTTTGAATCCAGGCCATTTGATTTACAGAGTCAGTGATAGCAACGTACCCTATACTGGTTCTAAATATATACTCTAACTCCCCAAAAGGTTAAAAATGAAACAAAAGTTTAGAATATACATACACCAAACATTATATATATATACACACACACAAAATTTTAAACTGAACTTTGATAAGAGAGTTTGTAAAGTAAAAGGGTGGTGGTCTCTGTGGGATTCCAGAAGTTTCCTGATGTAATTAAGGGTACACAGCCCTGTCTCTTCTGGGTGGCATAGTTATTCCCAACTTTGTTTCCCATTACCTGGAGAAAGTCTGTCCAGACCGTGGCTTCCAGGACAGGTAGCAGCTCCCCAGTCTCCTCCATCGTCACTGTGAGTGAAGTCAGGTTCAGCCCCCATGGGCTCTGCTCATGGGGTGGGCCACCATTCCTTCCTACCACAAACCACTTTTCTCGGACTGGAGAAGGGACTGCAGCACACACGTTCATGTTAAAATGTGAACTTTAATTGTAAAAATCATTTTCTGTAAATATAGTTATATCAACCTCTCTGCACACAACTTGGTTCATATATATACAGATATGATATTCATAGATGTTATTTGTACCACAGAACAAAATCAATGCAAGAAACATTTACTCTTAGCTTCAGGATTAACCCCAGCTTTCTTTAGGCCTTAAAATTACCACCACTGGAAACAGAGAGCACGGCATACCTGGGCACACCAGTATTCAGGGCAAAATTTATGAAGTGTCTTACTAATTTCATAATATGAGGTAAAGACCCGAAACAAAAATAGATTCAGTCTCTTGTATTGCTATAACTCTTAGGCTGGGGTATTAATCAAAATAGGATTTTTACATTTAAGGCGACAGGGAGGCTATGCTGATTCTAACTCAGAAAGAAATGAGAAAACAGTTTTTCTAAGGCTACAACTATTTGTTTAGGCTTATTTTCCCAGACCTATACAAAAATTCAGTCAACAAGCTTTGGGTAAATAAAGGAAATTCATTTTGCTTTCCTCTGCTCTCTGTCCCTGAAGTCACTCATCCAGGTTGGCTGCTCAAACGCCAAGAATCTCCACCATTCTTCACTTGACAGCCTTCATGGACACGTTAGACCCAAATTTTTTTTTTTGTATAACACCATCTTAAAATTTTTCAACATACTGTATCTTTCTTTAGTTTACCCAAAGGAAGGAGTTTTCACTCTAATGTCAATATATTTGCAACCATCCAACTCAATGACCTCTGCGTGGACTGTTCACTTTGTGGATCATCTCTGGCTAATTTAAAACATCCTGCCTCATCCCCACATTCTCTGACTGGCCTTAGACAGCCAAGTAAATTTATTAGTCTAAATAAGCATTCTACAGCAAACATAAGTAATTCACACCTGGCCTGCTATGAAAATTAAATTTTCTGAATTTAGATCATATTAGCTCTAAAAGCCCCACAGTATGCTAAAAATCAAGAATAAATTCTAAAAAGATGAAAGCAAGGCTTTTTTCTCCATCATTTCTTTATAGAGCACTAGAAAATTCTTATTCCCCTTCAAAATTTGCAATTTCATCCAACTGCCCCTAAATTCTAGTTCCAAAAACGAATTAAAGTGCCAGTTATAACACTACCTCCCACTCCCACCTCTCTCAAGAGGCCTAAAAATAAGAATGATGACATTTACCCTTTTTTGTACTAGAGCTTTACTTAAGGTTGGTATTTTTATGTCAACCTTCCTAGGACTGTCAAGTCTACCTCCTAAAGAGCATGTCAAGATTTCATAGCACAATCTCCTTATTCACTCTCCAAATTATTTACAAAGTAAAACTTCTATGGGGTCTCAGCCACCACCAGATTACAAAACTGCCCATTTCTTCTAGAATAATAGTTTTAAAATTTCCTTCCATTTCAGTATATGCATACTCAGTTCATCACATAGTAATATCAATAAAAAAATAAACTTCCATTTCTTATAAGAAAAACATTAACTTAATTCACAGTTAGCCTTTTCCCACAACACTCAAGACTCCAGTAGCTTCTAGGAACAGAGGTATATTAGTAATAAAAATGGAATATTAAAAATCCATGACTTGGGAGTAAACGGAGCCCTTAACTCCTCCTCTCCCCCTACCTGAATCAGAAAAGGGTTTTCCTGAAATGAGGGGGGACGGGACTGGGGTCAGCAGGATTCTCACCTCCGTATAACTACAAGGTACAGGGGAGAAGACAGGAGGGATGGCCATTTGGCAGAATCCGAGCCCACTAGCTTGGGATCTATTAGGGAGATAAAAACCTATGCCTGGCATATTGGTCCCCAATCTAATTTTCTTGCCCATGTTAGAACTGTCATCACACTAAGGCAAGTTCACTGCCAAGCTGAGCATTATCCTGTTTTATTCATCCACCTGCCCACTCCTCCTCTACCTCTGCAAGGATGACCTATACAGGGACTAGAGAAAGCATCTCCATCCATTCCCCGGGCTGTGCAGTTTCAAAGGGAAATAAATGGTCCCTCGGGTCTCTGCCTCTTCTCAGAGGGTTGATGTCCTACAACTGAAAGCCTAATTCATTACTGCCCTTTACAAAAGCTTCCCTGAAGGCCTCAGTTTAAAGGTGAGTGATTTCATCTTTTATTGTGTTTGAAGGGCTTTCAATGTATCAAGACTGAGAGCAAATTCATCCTTATAGCCACCAGAATGAAAAACAATGATTTAGCCAAGATTTAATTTATCTTCTAGCTAAAGTATCATCGGTAGTTACATGATCAACAAATGTTCACATGTGGCATCTGGAAGCATGTGCACCTGTGTGCTAGCTTAACTTTCCTGTCTTGACTTTAAAGTGGAAGAAAACAAGGTAAGTTATAGATGCAAGTTCCTAAACTAAACTACTTCTATTGATACATCAATGATTTCAGCTTCCCTCCCCCTAATCAGATGGAGGCACAGATGCTATAATGGATGATGGATATGGAAGACAAAAGCCTTCTAATTCATTGCAATCATAATTTACTGAGGACTGTAAAGGTCCCAGGTGGGACACTGACACTGGAATTGTCTCTACCAGGCATAGGGAATGTTTCATGTTTAAAGCCCAAGCACATTCTAAACACATAATTTGGGCCATACTTTTATTCTGGTAGGGGATAAGCCCTACCATTTGGAACTCCTTGTGGAGAGTCCTAAGCCAGGAGTCAACTGGACATTTTCCCAAAGGCTGAGTAGTAGTATCTGCTGAGCCCACAGAATTGAAAACACCCCCTTGAACAGGCCTTTGTCATATTTTACATGGACACCAACAAGCCCCAAACCTGAATTCTCCTCCCACCTGGAATTTCTTCTGACTTACTCAGGAACAACAGGGCAGCCCAGCCAGCGTCTCAGGTCAGCAATTATTTCTAAACTGGCATGTTTCGTTTCACAGTATGGCATGAGATCAGGCTGAAAGCGTCACAGGAGAACTAGGCCTGCTCAGGCAGGCGAGGGCTGAGGCCCAGCAGGAGATAGTGGCAGAAGATATCACACCACAAGTTTCCAACCCTCCTCCAGGAGGCCAATGGTAATCATAATGCCCACCCCTAAAGAGCTTACAGACCTAGAAGTCTGTGAATGATGTTCAGCACTTTCTTCTAAACAAAAGCAGATGGTTTCTCAGAAAATATTTCACTGCCTCACTGGCACATTCTCCTTTGTGGCCACCCATACCCTGGCCCTCTGCATGAGCGGGAGGGTGGACTGAGACAGAAAGGTACCAAGAAAAGCACAAAGTTAAGGGAACCCAGAAGCCCTGACTCACCATTCAAAGGAAAATACAGGAACTTCATTCTCACCCTGCTACGTTTACACCAGCACTTCTGAGCTTGCAGTTAAACCCGCAGAGTGTTTGCATATAGAAGGCTCGGAGCAGAAATGCCTAAAACAGCTCCTCCTGGCAGATTCCGTAATTCCAGAAAAAGGTCTTCCTGTGTCCTCTAGGAGAATCAGACCTTTCCTTTCACTCCTGCTCCTGCCTCTAACCACCTACGCCCAGCTTAAAACACCCTGAACCTCAGGATACCACGAAAAGTAACCATTAGCCTTAAGTTAGAAAGGATGCCTCAACCCTTGAGAGGCAAGAGGAGAGGTTGTGTGTAAAGGAGAAAAAAAGGTGAGTCTTCAACCTCGAAACACAGATGTTTTTTCTTTTGTAAACATCCACATTACTGAAATGACAGCAACCAGTACTGCAGAGGAGAAGTGTATTAGCTGTACAGTTTACATTTCAATGCCCAAACTTATTTATATATTTACATAAAGATGTTACCTTGATTAATCAATGTCTGTTTGCATGTCCACGTGTGAATTTCTTCAGTTTTGATATTCCATATGAAGGAGCTACAGTGAAAATACTTTTGAATAAAGCAGTGAACCCTAAGAACCTTATCTTGAGATGAGATGTGTGACCCACCATTTGAATCTTATTTCTCTCTGCTGTGTACGTTAGTCTGGCTGGGTCTTGGTCACAGACATAGATGCACTGACGGCTATTCCCATAATCGAGCCAGGCGGGAAGGGGGAAGAGGAAGACATTATTTGTCACCAGCAACCCAGTATCCCAAGTCAAAATTCTCAATAATGGCCAAGAAGGCCTAAACTCAACCCACAGGAACTGGCTTTCTAACTGGTTGACAAACACGTAAGCTGCCCTCCTGCAAAAGCCAATCAGAGGACAGGCAGGTGAAAATGGGACCCAGCCTAGAGCAGAGCACTTCAGAAGAGAATGAATAAATCCATCAGTGATGCTCGGGGCTTCCTGACCACTGTCCTGGGTGAAGGCACTGCCACGTTTTCTCTCAGCAAATCTGTTATGTCCCTGGATCCAATGATTTAGCCTAAGGAATGTCACCTCTGCTAAAGAGAAGTGTGTTTGTGAGGGGTCCAAAATGATGAGCGGTCTTGTTAGCATCATGCTTCACCCTCTGAGTTAACCAGCTCAGATCCTTGCTAGATTTCGGAATCCAGTAAATCTGTGTTGATCCAGAGTTGCTGCTGCTAATGCCTCCAGAGAACTCGTGTCCAGATGAAGAGACTTAGAGTGACTTCTCCATCCTGTTCGAACTTCAACTGCTCTATCCTCCAGTAGCCCAAACTTCAGCCTTTAAAAATACCCCTTACTCCAAGAGCATATTGAACCCTTAAGAGACTAAATTGGAAAATTAATTTGCTTGCAAGCTCCAAGGCCAGCACTGGCCCTTAACAGTTCACCAATTCATCCCAAGAGGAGGGGTTTGGAGAAAGAGGAACATTACATTGCATGGCCACCATGAAGTTACTTTGAGGAAGGTTTCAAGGCTTCAATCTACAATTTTAGTTTTAAGCTCACTGATAAGCAACTTCTGTCATTCTGACCATAAGATAAGCTCACATTTGGTGTCAGAAACATCCTTTTTTCCTTCTTTGTGGTCCCTACTCAAGTAAACAGAGAAGACATAAAGTTGCCCCAATGAACAAGAAAAGGGATTTGATCCCAAGACTCCTAGAGCTACTAAAAACTTTAAAAGATCATCCGGTCTAGTTTCTGCCTTTAGGCAGATGAACATCTTAAGGCCACAGGGAACAGATGGTTGTCTTATTCTCAAATACATCAAGGGACAAAGACCGCACAAACTTTCTGAACAGTCCATCCCAATATTTCCAGAGCTCAGCCCACTCCTAGTGATACAACTCCTATGACCAAGCCCAAAGGACCAGCAGCTCTGGGAGAAAGTGGCGGATTTCAATATCCTAACATGGCAGGACACTAAACCAAGGCGATCTCACCTTATCTCTAGGGAAAAGGGCAGAAAGGAAATTGCAAAAATTATGTTTGTTGGAAAGTATAAACAGTATTCCTTCGTGTCAACTTAATAAAAAATGAGGCCCTCTGGGGTCCTGGGGTGAACTCCAGGCTGCTGACATCCCACATGAAGCGGCTCCCGGTCCTGTTGGCTCCTCCTACGGGCAACAGGGGTTGTCGATGACTAGCATGACATCAATGCCATAGGCCTCCAGCAGGTCCAGGAGAAAGCTCCGGTCTCCTTGGGGGTCTAGGCCCATGCCCCGGGCATGCTCTGCTGTCAGAGTTTTATCTTGACTGGCAGACACCTCCAACAAAGTCTGAAATATCCGGTTGTTTTGTTCTAGGAAAAATCTGCATTTAGAAGACAAGACACAGGAAAGGAAGGGGTAAAAAAAACTCACTAGATAATCCACATATGGGGAACCAAAACTATACTGTTGTTTAATGTACTTTTCAGTGGATTCGCAGGTATCTTAAAACAAGAAAAGAGTAAAAGTTAAACAATTATTCAAGTGCTATTAAAGTTAGCAAAGAAACCATTTGGCATTAATTATGGTGTGATTAGGGAAATCTCTAAACAAGATGGCCTGTCAAAATCCATTTTCCTGTTGAGGGAAGTGACCGGGGTTTAAACACAGCCTGAGAAGAGCCCCCCACACACTGCTTTTCTCTTTCTGCTTAGTCATAGGAGGAAGCAAAAATTCAACAACAACAACAAAATGAACATGAGCCAACATTACCCTTGGGTGTTTGCTCTCCCTTGATGACTCTTTGGGAGGAGTGAGATGCACAGATCAAGATTTAAAAGTCACTGCTTTAGAGTGCTTTATGAACAAACAAGCCCTGTTCAGGACAGTGCTCACTGTCTAGTTAGACTAGACACTCCAGCCCCATATAGCTCTCAGGTCTGCAAAGTGTCCGGTGCCTGAAGTGGCCCTGGGTGCTCAGGAATTTCAGACACAGTGGCACAGGTCATACTGGATGAGACAGTGGCTGTGCTCAAGTCTCAGATACTTTCCACCGAAACAGGATGTAGGTTTTAGGAAGTCCACTATTAGAATCACGGTGCTGCACCTTTGTAGAAATGCCCACATTAAGTTTTCAACATCAAACCACAACCTCACCCCTGGAAGACCAAACAGGAAGCTGGGAGAATTCAGTTCACACCACAGAAGGCTACTTCACCCAGCTGTCTAGGAATGCAATCAGTGCTGTGAGGTGGAAAGGCCCTGGTTCCTACACCTACGGGGCAAAGAGATTTCATTTGATTCAAGAATTAAAATTTCAGATTATCCCATAATACTCAGTGCAAGGAACTACTCTATTCAAAGGAGGCAATGGAAATGAGAAGTCCCTGAATCCTGAGGGACAAACAACTTCTATGCAGTGGACATCCTTGATGTAAAAGCCCAACAAGAAAAGAAACACTTAAGACTCCTGTTTTCTCTTAAGGGCCCTGCTTCTTTCCGTAAGTCCTCTGGAAAGAAGTTCCCCCAATGGCATTTCAGGGCTCAGGTTTGCCTCTGTAAGGAGCCTGGCTCTAAGTGCCCTTGGCAGCAATGAAGGGCATCCCTGGTCTGCAGTGAGTGACATGGGAGGGATGCAGGTCCCTCAGTTAGTGCTGAAGGGATCCTCAGGGAGACCCCACGCCTATGGCCCCAGGACTCACAGCACGAAGAGGTCCTCTTCACAAGGGTTGTAGTCTTCTTCTACTTCCTGGGAGTACAACAGCATCTGCCTGTTGGGAAGGAGATAACCATGAGACTCTGGTGCAGGTGCCAGGACCCCAGTCACAGGTGAGGCCTCAGTCAGGCATCTTCAATGGGCCACCAGCTCCCAGGAAGCAGCACCAGCCAGGAAAGGGATCAACAGGGTTTGGACTCAAAATCCCTGGGGTCCAGGGCCAGTTCTGCCCCTGGTCATCTTAGGCAAGTAACAATCTTTCCTAGTTGTCTATCAGTGGGGGATGATGATAACATTATTTCATAGGATCACCTGATTATTGAGAATGATCACCCCATTATTTCATAGGATCACCTGATTATTGAGAATGACATCAGATACATATAAGCAAGCTTCTAATACAGCGACCAACACAATGAAGGTGCTCAGTCAAGGTGCTTCTAAGCCGCACACACAGGTACATCTAAAGGTCACGTGGAGAGCATCTGGCAGCTAAGGTAATGTCCACGGGTTCCAAAGTCCATGAGAAGAAAGAAACCAGCACCGTGGATCTACTCCCCTCCTATCAGGGCAGCATACAGAGAGCCTGGCCTCTTCCACTGCAGGGCTTCCCTTCGTTTCCATCTCCATCCCAGGCAGCAGGGAGACTGGCAGAAATGTGTCAAGGGAAGGGGCAGAAGACAGGTTTTGCAGAGACCCCCACGCTGGAGCTGCCCTGAGGAGGGTGGAGCCCCTGGTTGTTCCCTTGGCTGCCGCTACCTCTGCTCATTGAGCCGGCGGTACTTCTCCCTGTCAGCGCTGTTGATCTTCAGCAGCGGCTGCAGGTGGTCGTGGTGTGTCTTCACATTCTGGTTATCCACGTAGACATCATACAGCTCCCGCTTCTCCTCAAATATCTTCTCTGTGGTGCCTGTGGAACCCGGGGTTAGAGAGGTGGGAACCCACCCGACCCCACTGGGAAGCAAGGCGCCCAGGAGCCCCGTGTCTGGGAGGAGCAGGGCTGGGACCTGAGGGCAAGATGAGGGGAAGGCCCCGTACTCACAGGCCACATAGGACACCTCTACCTCCAGGCTCTCGATGTCGGCCACGTTCACGTAGAAGAAAGGCTTGGACTCAGGAATGGTGCCCCCGATGCCAGGCAGTGAAACGTTGGCCAAGCAGCAGCAGCAGTACACTGTGGGGACAGAGGAGGTGAGCGGGGAGAGTCTGCCCCTCCACCCCCTTCCTCCCTTGGAGCCTGCAGCTCAACACCTCTGCTCTAGGCTATCTGGTGCCTCAGGAGCCAGGTGGTCCTGGCATTCTGAGGAGACTGAAGGTAGCAAGCCTCTTTAGGTCCCACAGGAGAAACTGATCCCTCAAGGTGACGTCAGCAACATGCTTCCCAAACCCAATAAACATTTCTCAGTCTCTGTCTAGCTGGTGTTGCTTAGAATTGGACCTTGCCAGAACTCCGGCCTCTATAACCCTTGTGTCTTCTGGTTCCCCCTTCTGCCTGTCCCTCGCCAGTACTTTCTGTCCTTCCACCTTTCTGGTCCACCTCCTGTGTCTGGAACACCCCTCCACACTTGTACTTTCCCCAGGTAATGCTGTCCCTCTCAGATATGAGTGCAGAAATAATCTATCTCCCTCAAATCTTTATCTCCAGCTCAAATGCCCACAGGTCCTGACCCAGCTATGCAGGGTGGGCAGACACCCCTGCTGTGAAGGTGTCAAGGCAGCACACCCTCATCACATCCCACACTAACCTTTTCAAGCCAGCCCCCGGCTGCTCCTCAGTCCCCCATCTGGTGGCCCCACCATCCTTGTTATCCTAGACTCTTCCATTGTAGCCTCACACACATCAGAACCTTTACAATCCAATCTGACAAGTTTGGTCTAGTTTCTCTAAAATACATCTAGAATGCATCTTCTCTGCTTTAATCCAGACCCTAATCTTTGGCCAGGCCACTGATGTGTCCTCCAACCCATCTTCTACATTGTCACCAGCGTTCACAGCCAATCAGGTCACTCCTGGGCTTAAAACCCCATCCCCTTGAAGTGGCCCAAACTCTTCCAAACTTGATCAGTGACAGAAAGACTCAAGCAGTTTCTGCTCCAGGGATTTAAGCAGCACCCCTCACTCTGGCTTCTGGTTACCTCTATAGCACACCACGCCCACAGGCGGGGGAGAAAATATCAAAATGCGCTTTCGAAGTAAGGCAAATTTCCAGAGGATGAGGATCTGTTCTCCAAAGAACTTTATAAACTGAGACATGCAGCCAGCTGGGTGTGTGATCTGAAAAAATTGAGGGGAATAGGGAGGAGAAAGTGTGAGGAACAGCTTGTTAGAAATATAGCAAAAGGTATCTAATCCTTGCCTCCGAAATTCTGAAGTCCATCCAAACAGATACATTAAAGGATGCTTATTTCCACACAAAATGTTGTTTTTCACTTTAAAAGTCTTACTTTTAAACTGGATTTCTATAATACAACAGGTCCCTGATACACTGATGTTTGAGTTTAGAGATCATTCTTTTACTCAGGAGAACAATGCAAAGAAAACAAAGCTAAATTTAAATTTTAAAAAATTAGAATAAAAGCATCTCTGAAGACACATTCTGCTTCAATAAGAAAACTCAACTCAAAAACATTACTAAGCACTGTAAGTAATAACACAGTGAGCAAACAGTCCCCAGTCAGATCCCAAATCTACAGGACTACTACTGTGCAAAGTGAGGTGTCTGCAGAAGTCACAGGTAGGAAGGAGCCCCTGGCATAATCCCTGCTACACTTCACCTCTGACCACTCTTCCTTCTTTTTTTGAGATGGAGTCTCACTTACTCTGTCACCCAGGTTGGAGTGCTGTGGCATGATCTTGGCTCACTGCAACCTCCACCCTCCTGGATTTGATTTTTCTACCTTAGCCTCCCAAGTAGCTGGGATTACAGGCATGCACCGCCAAGCCTGGCTAATTTTTGTATTTTTAGTACAAACAGGGTTTCACCACATTGGCCAAGCTGGCTTTGAACTCCTGACCTCAAGTGATTCACCCACCTTGGCCTCCCAAAGTGCTGAGATTACAGGCGTGAGCCACCACGACTAGCCCCACTCTTCCTCCTGACACTAACTGGCAACCCCTGAATTGCCTTCTGGGAACCCTGAGCCAAGGAGTATCATAGGGGTTAAGAGCATAAGCTCTGATCCCAGGAAGAGCTGAATTCCAATCCTGACCCTTGCCATTTACTAACAGGGAGATCTGGGGAAAGTTAGCTAATGTTTTCAGTTCACTATCTTTAACTATGAACTACGGAATCATCACCTACCTTGTAGGGTTATAAGGACCACCTGAGACAAAACATGAAATAGCACATAAAAACAACCAAGGCTATTTTTAGAACAGAAAGGCTTCAAACCCCAGGCCTTGTAAGCTTTGTGAAAGGTCACTTCCAAGCCAAAGTGCCAGAAGTAAGAGCTCATCACCCATCAGGGAGGCAGGCAAGAGCACTTCTGAGAGAGGCACCGACTCCCAGGCTGCCTGCTAGGGTTTAACAACCACCAGCCTTCGGGGGCACCTACACCCGAGCCTCAGGGCGGCCTCTGCACTCTGCCTGTCCAGGTCAGGGCTGTCTTGGGCCCTCCAAAGCTGCATCTGCAGTACCCGGAGAGGGTATCCCTTTACAAGGCATCGCTCCTGCACTGATGCCATCCCCTACCCCATGCCAGGATAAAGGCAACCCTGTGCTGAGCATGCCATTTGCCACCATTGCCTACTCCTCTGCCACCACATCCCAAATCATGAGGAGGAGAGGCACCAAGTGACCAAGGCTGGTTGCATCCCTCCAATCACTATCTCTCATCAAAGTCTTAACAGCAACCAGATAGGAAAGGGCGCCAAAGCACGCCCCGGTTCCTCCCAGCTTTCCCACTGGTTATCTTCAAGCGTCCAACTTGTTCTTCCACCACATGGAGGCCAGGCAGGGCTCGCCCAGCGTATATTTTATAGGTTAGTGGGAGAAACAGGTAAACAAGCATTTAAAATATAGCCTGATGGGAGCCGTGATAGGAGAAGAATGGGAGTTGGCGGAGCAAACCAGAGGGTGCCTCACCCCACTCTAGGAGAGACAGAAAAGACTTCCTGGAGGAAGTGATGTTGAAGCTTTGACATAAAGATGATATCTGAGGCTGGGCGCTGTGGCTCACGCCTGAATCCCAGCACTTTGGGAGGCCGAGGTGGGCAGATCACAAGGTCAGGAGTTCAAGACCAGCCTGGTTAACATGGTGAAACCCCATCTCTACTAAAAATACAAAAAATTAGCTAGGTGTGGTGTCACGTGCCTGTAATCCCAGCTACTTGGGAGGCTGAGGCAGAAGAATCGCTGGAACCTGGGAGGCAGAGGTTGCAGTCAGTTGAGATTGTGCCACTGCACTCCAGCCTGGGCGACAATGCAAGACTCCGTCTCAAAACAAACAAAACAAACTAAACAAACACATGAATCTGAGGGAAGGTGTTTACATACAAAGGCCTGCAGGTAAGAGGGAACATGGCCCTTCTTGGGACCTGCAAGTAGTTCAGGTCCTGTGCCCAGGCCCATGCCAGGAAGCACTGCCCATAGGACCACCTCTTCTCTTCTAAAAGAGTCAGCTCTAGAGACTTCTCACCCCTCCTCACTTTACCAGGCTCACTGCACATGCAACAGAAATTTCTCCTGCTTTCATTGACATCTCTTTCCCTTTTTCCAGCCTTGTTTCTCTGTAGCTTTTACAGAGATCTCTTTCCTTGATGTCTCCAGTGTGTACCTTCATGTTTTCCCTCCAACCTTTCAAGTCCATACTCCATCCTCTTTTCACTCTAATTTCTTTTTACTCCCTAACCTCTGTCAGCTCAGTCTCCATAGCAGGCTCTGATAAGACCCATGCCTGCCACTAGGGAAGCCCTCCACTCCTGGGGCCCAACCCTCCTCCCCTATATCCCTCTCCCACTCCCCCACGTTCCTAAGGGGAGCATTTAGCAGGCACATCTGGATCTCTCAGAGAGGTCTTCCTCTTCCCTCTGCTTCCTTTCCAGTTTATTTTCTTTCCCTCTGAAACAGTCCTATATCTGACTCCTACGTTAAAAGTCTACTTCTTTAAAGCTTTTTTTTTTTTTTTTTGAGAGGGAGTCTTGCCCTGTGGCCCAGGCTGGAGTGCAGTGGCGCTATCTCGGCTCACTGCAACCTCTGCCTCCCGGGTTCAAGCAATTATCCTGCCTCATCCTCCCAAGTAGCTGGAATTACAGGCGTGCGCCACCATGCCTAGCTAATTTTTGCATTTTTAGTAGAGACGGGGTTTCACCATGTTGGCTAGGCTGGTTTCGAATTCCTGATCTCACGATCCACCCGCCTTGGTCTCCCAAAGTGCTGGGATTATAGGCATGAGCCACTGTGCCCAGACCAAAGTTTTTCTTTATACGTGTGTTCATGTTGTAAAAATTCATTGAATTATATACATAAGATTTTTGAACTTACTTCTATAAAGTTTTATATTTCAATAAAAAGCTTAATGATATATATACATTATTTTCCATACATGATAATCATATATACTATTTTTGAACTTATTCCTATAAAATGTTATATTTCAATAAAAACTGAAAGATATATTACATTATTTTCCATCCATGACAAGTATTATATCATACATGCTATTTTTTTTTTTTTTTTTTTTTTGAGACGGAGTCTCGCTCTGTTGCCCAGGCTGGAATGCAGTGGCGCGATCTCGGCTCACTGCAAGCTCTGCCTCCAGGGTTCACACCATTCTCCTGCCTCAGCCTCCCGAGTAGCTGGGACTACAGGCACCCACCACCACGCCCGGCTAATATTTGTGTCTTTTTTAGTAGAGACAGGGTTTCACTGTTAGCCAGGATGGTCTCGATCTCCTGACCTTATGATCCGCCTGCCTCGGCCTCCCAAAGTGCTGGGACATACATGCTATTTAAGTGTCGTCATTTGTTTTTTCCTGGCCCTGCCTTTTTTATACATGTAAGCCTTGCCCTACCCCATCCCATACTTTACCTCATCCCAGGGAATACATATCTTAATAAGCTTGTATACACCCATCAATACTTTCCATGTTTATGTCTGGGTGTGTGTGTGTGTCTATCTAGACAGAGACTGTGACTGTTTAACAACAGTGTAATTGTATCACATGTACAGTCAGCCGGCCCTCTGTATCCCGATACCATATCCTCAGATTCAACCAACTGCGTGCAGATAAAAAATATTTGGAAAAATAAATAATAATAAATATATGTAAAAATCAACATAGCATAACAACTATGTGCATAGCATTTCCATTGTATGAGGTATTATAAGTAATCTAGAGATGATTTAAAGCACAGAAGGTCCCTGATTTACCATGATTCAACTTACCAAGTTTTCAATTGTATGATGGGTTTATTAGGAGGTAGCCCCATGGTAAGTCAAGAAGCTCCTTAAGACTTTGATGGGATTATGGTTTCTACTGAATGCGCATTGCTTCCACACCATCATAAAGTCGAAAAATCATACATTAAGTGGACCCATTGTAAGTCAGGGACTGTCAGCTGCGTTGCCAGCATTAAATGCACTTTTGACTTACAATGTTTTCAACTTAACAATGGGCTTAGTGGGGTGTAAACCCACAGTAAGTTGAGGAGTATCTGTATATGGGAGGATGTGCATAAGTTATATGCACAGACTACACCCTACTATATGGGGACTTGAGCATCTGCAGATTTGGGTATCTGAGGCAGGTCGCCTAGAACCAAGGCCCTGCAGATACCAAGAGATGATGAGTTTTCTGCACCTTGCTATTCTCACACAAATGAGATCTGGTGGTCCTTCCATGTCATCTTCTTATGCTCTAATTCACTATTCACCACAGCTTTCAATACATAGGCCTTCTAGATTTCTACCACTGTGAACAATGTTGAATTAAATATTGTTACACATACATCATTCTGGTATATAGATCCTGAGGAGTAAGGGTGCTGAAACAAAAGCCACGTATGTTTTATTTGTTTATTTATTTAGAGAAGTCTCACTCTGTCGTCCAGGCTGGAGTGCAGTGGTGCGATGTTGGCTCGCTGCAACTTCTGCCTCCCAGGTTCAAGCAATTCTCCTGCCTCAGCCTCCCGAGTATGTGGGATTACAGGTGCCCACCACCAAGCCTGGCTAATTTTTGTATTTTTAGTAGAGACAGGATTTCACCATGTTGGCCAGGCTGGTCTCGAACTCTTGACCTCAAGTGAGCTGCCCGCCTTGGCCTCCGTAAGTGCTGGGATTACAGGCGTGAGCCACCGTGCCTGGCCATGTTTTTTATTTTGATGTGCTGACACACTGTTTTGTAAAAAGAAGACACTCCACATTTGTATCTGCAAACATGACGGTACCCTCTTCCCCGTATCTCCTAGGGTCTAACAGTTATGTTAATGAGCTGTCCTCAAAAGCATGGGCAGTTTTCTTTTTTCTCCCTTAGTCCCTCATCTCTGAACTCTTATGGGGAGGAATATGAGTGCAGTTAGGTCACATGCAGGTCACCTCCCTGTAGATTTGGAGATAATTCCAAGAGAAATTTGACTCTGAAGGAAAAAAATGGGTCTCAGTTATGAGCAGACAGAAAGAGAACAGGACTCAGGTCAGTGCAAGCCCAGAGTACCTCCAATGGCCCTCTGACCATTTCTTAATGATTGTCTCTCAGCCTATACCGTGGGCTTGGGAAACCTGTAAGGACAATTCCTAAACTCACACGCCAATTGGCTTCCTGTTAGAGTTCCTCAATGGAGAACAAGGATTGTAGATTGAAAGGCAGAAGGAAATCTCTTCAGCTTCTTGCTCCAGCTAGTATTTCTCCAGCAGCAGAAGACACCCATGACTCCAGTCTCCAGCTTTCCTCAGCATGCACAGCACAGGTGCAGCCACACCTCCTGAGAGGTCCCAGCATAGATGCGCAGTGCCTCCTTCAGTGATCTAAGTACTGGCTGTGCAGGGACCCCTCCTGCAGGCTCCCACGGTTTTGATCATTCTGCTTCTCTTGCTTTGTTACCCCAGCCCTAGGGGAGGGTGGAAGGCAGCCTCTAAGACAGTCCCCAGTGATACCCACCTCTTGGTATTTACGGCCTTATGCGATCCCTTCGTCCTCTTAATTTGCTTCTAAGAAAATATGGTGACATTGCAGGGCTGTCACTTCCATGATTAGGTTACAAAGGGTTCTGACTTCCATCCTGCTAGTACACTCTCCTACTGGCTTAGATAAAGCAAGCTCGCATAGTGGAGAGACCCACATGGCTAAGAACTGAAGGGAGCCCCCAGCTAACAGCTAGCAAGGTACTGAGGCCTTCAGTTCAAAACAGTCCTCAAGAAATTCAATCCTGCCAACACCCACATGATCTTAGAGGTGGACACCTCCCCAATCAAACTTTCAGATGATCCCCTAACCCTGGCTGATACCATCTCATTAGAGATCATGACATAGAGAATCTGGTTAAGCCATGCTGGGATTCCTGACTTACAGAAGCTGTGAAATAATAAATATGTACTGTTTTAAAACATTAATTTGGGGATAATTTGTTCCACAGCAATAGATGACTAATACAGGGCTTTAGGCTATTGTCTATGATTACTAATATATTGGTTACCTATTCCTTTTTTACTCCTTCAGCCTTCCAACTCCTATATTACTGATTTCCTGTATTAAATTAGTTTGAAATACCTAGCATGGTCTCTTTTCCCGGTAAGTCCCTAATTGGTACTTATTAGGATTCAAGTTCCAAGGTCTACTATTTAAGGCTCTCTACAATCTAATTTCAGCCTAGTTCTCCAATCATTTCCCTCATGCCAGTTGACTTAATCCCAGCCAGACTAGTTTGCTCATGTCCCATGAACTTGTCTTGCATTTTTCCGTGTCCACATCTCTGCAAAGACAATAAAGTGGGGCAGGACACATGCACTGGCTGTGGCACTAGACCTCTGTTTAAACCTTGGCTCTAACTCCTATTAGCTATAAGACCTAAAGCAAGTCACTAGCCCTTTATAAGTTTCAGTTGCTTTCGCTGGAAAACAAGGATTAAAAAAACATTTACTTTTATTTTAGAGAATGCTGCAACAGGTATAGATAAATAGCTGGCACAATGCGTAACTCCCAGAAGGTGCTAAGAAAGTGACAGACCATGGTTCTCACTGCTGCTCACACCTTTCCTGGTTCTGGAATCAGCATTCCTCACTTTCCACCTAGCCAAATACTCAGGGACTGCATCCTCTCTCCTAAGGCATCTTCCCAGAGTTCTCCCTTGGACTCTTGGCATAATTTCTTTACCAGGGGAGCCCTAGGTTTCCATGGAAACACCCTGCGGCCAACCACAGGGGACAGAGAAGAAAGAGAAAGAGGAGATTCATGTTCTTAGTCATATTTGCACCGTTCCAACACCTAACGCTTCTCTGGGTGCTTTGCTAACTGTAAATAGGCATATTCTAGTACCAAAGCCAAAGTACTTCAGAAACAAATACAAAATGAAGTAACATCAAAAGTATATTCACTAAGAAATGTCGTACTTATATTCATCGAACTCTTCATCTCTAGTTCAAATGTCTGGTGTTAAAATATCAGAAGCAATCAACAGAATTAAATCCATCTTTTCACAACTGGCCTATCATGCCTTTATACTATGATTACAGAAGTGTCTAGAAAGCATATTGTTTAAGATAACTTGCTTTATGTTTTAAACAAACCAAATGCTTATGTTGCAACTCTGCTCTATGAAAAGTATTTTGTATGATCCAAAGACATAAATTTTTTATTCATTAAAAATTAATCAACAGCTACCATTCCCAGATACAGATCCAGTATCACGTAAGAAAAGGAGGGCCAACCTCACCTTCATCTCAGGGTACATGTATCGGTGGATGGAAGGCAGCCAGTAGACAGGGGGCAGGCTGCTGCCTCTGCCGGGACCAGCATGGAGCACCCCTTTTTTGTCCTCATAGAAGGCGGCCAGATGAGAGTAATGTCCTGGCATCTCCAGCTGGTGCCTGCGGAAAAACACACACATGCATACATGCATGCACACACACACACACACACACACAGACAGTGAGAACAGCCCTGGTCATAGCTCTGCTACCACTCCTACCCCCCGCCCACATCAAGGGCTGTAACGCTCAGGGGCAAAGGCCCTGACATACTCCAAAGATCCCCATTTGGAGGCTGCTCAGGTCACCTCCTTTGATGCTACAGAAGATCCTTAGGAAAAGTTCAAACATGGGCCTGAAACTCCCTGACAGCACCATGGAACACATTCTTTTTCTCATGGGAAACAGGCAGAATTAACAGACTATGACTAATGTCTATTGTTCTTGAGCAAGGTACGCTGGAGACTGGGTGCCACTTCCCAGAGAATGGCTGCTTCCTGTGTGAAGGGCCAGCTTGGAAGCCTAAAATTCCCTGCTTAAAGCCGCTCTTTGTTTAGAGAACTCACGCTTGCCTGCTTGCTTTGTTGTTATGGAAGAATACGGAGAAGCTTACCCCCAATGTCTCAAATAAGAGAAAACAATTATTACTGGATATCACCAGGGCTCATAATTTCTGCATTAAGTATAATAATAAAGAAATAAAAAGCATCAGAATCTCTTCTCTGCCCGCCCCACTGGCTCGGGTCGCAGAGCCTGGTTGTGGCTGGCCCTGCTGGCTGACCCCAGACCCCAGACCCCAGAAAGCAGCACCCTGGGCCATTTGGACAGTGGAGAATCCTGCCCCCCAGTGGAGCTCAGGAGCACTGTGAGGACTGTTTGTCACTATGTTTAATGGGGGTGTTATAAGTTGAATTTTGTCCCCACAAAAAAGATGGGGCCCCAGCACCTCACTCAGAATGGGAACTTATTTGGATAGCATCTTTACATAGGTAATGGAGTTAAAATGAAGTTACTGGAGCCGGCCCTGGTCCAGTATGAATGCTGTCCTTATAGAAAGGGGACTTTTGGACACAGAGACACACACACACAGCAAACAGCGGGTGAACATGAAGACAAGAGACTGGGATGATGCATCTACAAGCCAAGGAACCCCAAAGATTGCCAGCGTCCACCAGCAGCTAGGGGAGAGGACTGGAACGGATTCCCCCTCATAGCCCCAAAGGGAACTCACACTGCTGAGACCTTGACTTTGGACTTCCAGCCTCTAGAACTGTGAGACAGTATGTTTCTGCTGTTTCTGCTGTTTTAAGCCACCCAGTTTTTGGCACTTTGTTATGCAGGCCCGGAAAAGCCCTAATTGAGGGAGGAATAAAAGGCACCAAAACCCTCTTAGCCCATCGTTATTTTCTCAGTGTCCTACAATTTCCATCAATCAATGAACAAAAAGCAAAATACAGCTTCACTGAGCAAGGGAAACATCCCTAATTATGGTTGGCCCTGGAACAGCGGTGATTAAAAATAGGCATTCCCCGCTGCCACACTGCCTCTGCAAACTGCCACAGTGGCTTACCCCAAACTATGACACAAACTGTTCAGAGTCAAGATTTCATCAACCAACTATAGCCTTCCATTCTCCAACCATCTCCACTCCAGAGTGACTTACAGCTCTTATGTCAAAGTGATGACAACAGACCTTCAGACAAATTTATATTTTAAAAAGGAAAAAAAATCATCACTATATTCATAAAATGATTACTAATATAAGATGGATGATAGCTCCAATTTCAGGGCTTCTATGCATTTTAAGTTTTGACAAGGAGGTAGTCCTCCTATAACAAATAACTAGTTGGGAGGAGGGTGCTTATAATCATTTAGCTCACTTTTACAAATGTTCATGAGCTAGACAGGAAACCCATGGTCTAAGCTGTGTCTGACTATTCTGAAAAGATGGCAATTTCAGATACTTTTTAGGGATGTTGGTCAAACTGATCAAAGTTTGATTCACAGAAAAATCACACAAAGGCAATTATGTTCAAAGGTGTTTTTATTAGGATGGAATTTCCCTAAAAAGAACACTGAGAATATTTTATTATATTTTAATACTATATTTTTCTGTGTTAAAGGGGGCTGTGTCAGGGGTAATTTATATTTTTTCATTCAAAGGTATTTCATTAGGATCAAATTTCCCTAAAAATACTGAGAATCATTTCATTATATTTTTAATACTACATTTTCTGTGTTAAAGGGGGCTGTGTCAAGGTAATATTTTTTCATTTTCTAGGTTTATTGTTTGCTGATTTGCTGCTCAATTGCCTTTTCTGTTTGACTACATTAAACTGTATACTTGAATCACGATTCTAAAGAAAAGTTCGGTACAAAAATTAGAGTCCTTTAGACAATGAACTAATATGAGGATTCTGTCCTTTTACTCAGATATTACTGACTGATGGGACCGAACAAGGCAATAATATGGAATCTGAACATAGACACAAACATAAATTGGCAGTTCCTGGATGAATGTTAAGCAACTGTTGTATGAAAGCCTTAAAATTTAAACACACTACAGATTTTGCAACAAACAAGATTGTCAAACCACAGTATCAAGAAAGACCGAAAAGTACTGAAACAAGACTCAGAGTGCTGGAAAAGTTAGTCTTCAAAGATGATGTCAAAGGAGCCCCTCCTGGTGAACTTACCTACAAGAATGCAGAAATTGAGAAACCACCACACTGAAATGTATGCCAAACCACCTATGGAAACCATCCAAGAGCCGTGACACTGTAAAAACTAGAGAACAACCTCAATATGTATTATTAATCTGAAGCCATAGGCTGCTGGGCCAGAGACACTGGGATTCTCCTTAAGCCCACAGCTCCTTCACTGATAAAACACAGCCATATGTGGCCATGCAGATGCCCAATGATACTGACCCTGCCTGTCCCTACCACACCGCCAGTAATTCATCCACAATCAGAATCAGAGATGCCTTCGTGCGACAATTACACTTCATCACTCTGGTGTGTTAATTATTGGTCTGAACAGGCCGGGCGTGGTGGCTCATGCCTATAATCCCAGCACTTTGGGAGGGTGAGGTGGGCGGATCGCTTGGGGCCGGAAGTTCCAGACCAGCCTGGCCAACATGGTGAAACCTGTCTCTATTAAAAATCCCAGCTACTGGGGAGTTGAGGCACAAGAATTGCTTGAACCCAGGAGGTGAAGGTTTCAGTGAACCAAGATCACACCACTGCATCCAGCCTGGGTGGCAGAGCAAGACTGTCTCAAAATATATATATATGTGTATGTGTGTGTGTGTGTGTGTGTGTGTGTGTATTTACGTATGTGTATATATGTGTATATGTGTGTGTGTGTGTATATGTATGTATCTGTCTGAACAAATGGCCTCCTAGTTCCTGGCTTTGCAAATGCAGAAAAATAAGCACCCCCATTTTCTACTGCTGGTGCAGGGATACAATGGCACCACCTTATGAAGCGTAACTTACAGCTTGTATTAAATTGTACATTGTATATATCCTCTGATCCAATGATTCCCCTTCTCGGATTGTGGCCTAAAGAACTATTTCTAGATGTGAACAGTCATTTACTCATAAGGATGCTGATGTGCACCGTGGTGAAAAAAATAAGGAACACCCTAAAACCCCAATAACAGTGAAACAGTTAAATAAATTGTGATGTATCTATATATTGAAATGCTGTGAAACCACAATAATATTGAGGACTATAATTCATGATACACTGGAAAGGTTAATTTACCAAGTTACAAAATTTACATAATGACCTCAATAATCCTTTTTTTTTCCTTTCCCTTTTGGAGACGGAGTCTCGCTGTGTTGCCCAGGCTGGAGTGCAGTGGCGCGATCTCAGCTCACTGCAACCTCCACCTCCGGATGTATTTATCATCTAGCTTCAATAATATTTGATCCATCTGGTTATACCTATACCCTATACCCTACCATCACCACTTTTTTCCTAGAATGTCTTAAAGAAAATCCCACCTCATAACATTTTGTTGATAAATGATTTGTAAGGCATCTCTAACTGATAAAATCTGTTTAAATAACTAACACATAATCGCCATGCCATTATCTCACCTAACAATAATAATGCCTTAATATAAATATCCAGTCCACATTCAAAATATAGCCACTGTCCCCCAAACGCTATTTCACAGTTGATTTGGATCAAGATCTGAGCAAGGTAAAATGTGGTTATGAGTCATAGGCCCGTTTATTCAACAACAGTCCCTCTTGCCTTTTCTAATTTAATTTTTAAAATTATGAAATAGTTCTCCGATATCTTCTGATTCACAAGAAATAATCGTTAAAAGACTCTTTAGAGATACTGAGGGCAAAAATAGGTTTGGAACATCAGAAGTCAGAAGAAATACGAAACACAGATTAAGTGCTGCAGAAATGAAGACTAGTGAATTCATGTAAAAGCGGCTGCCATATTCAAGTATTATCCTAACCTAGACCTGAGCTTATCTAACTGTGCTTCCTTCTTTTCCTCATACTGTCATACAAGTCTCTTCTGTTACCTATAGCCATCTTTAATCACCAAGCCGTAAAACCTTTCTAGCTATGACTCAAAATCTAGAAGCCATAAAAAGACGAATGAATTCAAAGAAAAACACCTATATGACAAGAAGGTAATGTTAAAAGACAAATGATAAAGTGTTATGTAAGTTTTCAATTTATATAACAAAGAAAAAATTTCCCTATCATAACAAACTCCTAGAAATTAATAAGAAAAGGCCGGGCGCAGTGGTTCATGCCTGTAATCCCAGCACTTTGGGAGGCCGAGATGGGTAGATCACATGAGGCTGGGAGTTAAGAGACCACCCTGACCAACATGGAGAAACCCCATCTCTACTAAAAATACAGAATTTGCCAGGCGTGGTGGCACATGCCTGTAATCCCAGCTACTCGGGAGGCGGAGGCAGGAGAATCGCTTGAACCCGGGAGGCGGAGGTTGCAGTGAGCCGAGATCACACCATTGCACTCCAGTCTGGGCAACGAGAGCCAAACTCCATCTCAAAAAAAAAAAAAAAAAAAATTAAGAAAAGCTAAACAACAAAATGTAGCAAAGGCTAGAAATGGTTCACAGAAAAAGAAATACAAATGACTCAAACATATATAAAGGTGCTCAACCTCACTTATAAGAAAAATAAAAATTAAAACTATACTGATGCACGGTTATTTTATCCATCAGGTTAGAATGTCCAAACTCCCAAACTTTCATTTTTGTGTTGGCAATGTTGTGATGAAACAGACATTCTCTTGTATTACTACTGGGCATGCAAATGGTACAACCTCTATGGGAAGCAATTTGACAGGATCTATTAAGATGATATATACATATATCCTTTAAGCTATCAATTTCATTTCGGAAAATTTAATATACAAATCTACCCCTCACGTGTGAAATGCATGATATTCAATGCAGCATCATTTGTAGCAGGAAATGGACTGGAAACAACCAAATGTCTATCAATAATGAACTTGATAAATGCTATTCTATACAAGGCATATGACACAGCTGAAAACAAGGAAGAAACTCTCAACGTACTGATGAGATCTTTCATACTGTTGAATGAAAAAGGCTAGGTGCAAAACAACACGAATAACATGCTATCTTTTGCAAGAAAAGGGAGACAGTATGAATATACGTTTGTATTTGTATATACACACACACACACACTTTGAGATAATACATGAGAAATGAATTATGATTACCGAGATTTGGACGGATATGGGAACTGGGTGAAGATTTTTCACTTTATGTGAGTGGTAGTCTGCCACACTCTTCTTTTAGTAACAGAACCTTCCAAATTTTAGATGGACACATGGATGCCCAGCTAAAGACCACATTTCCCAGATTCCCTTGCTACTTATGTGTGTCTAGTAACCAAGAACTGGTCAATGGAATGTGAGCAGAGGTGGTGTGTTCAACTTCCAGATCCCGGAAGTTCCAGATCCCGGAAGTTCCAGATCCCGGAAGTTCCAGATCCCGGAAGTTCCAGATCCCGGAAGTTCCAGATCCCGGAAGTTGAACATACCACCTCTGCTCACATTCCATGGAGCCAAGGTCTTTCCCTCTTCCTATAGGCTGGAAAATGACAATGTAATGGGCAGACAGCTTCTACCATGTGGATAAGACAACACTCTAGAAAATGACATACGGTAAGACTGAATGACTCGGGTCCAAGAATGACCAGTGGAACAGAACCACCTACCCACAATGAACTACTATGACTGCCATGCTGGAAAAGCTATAATTCTATCTTACTGTGTCACGGTATTGGGGGTCTCTTCTTCATTATAGCAACGTAGCCTATACTCTAAAAGCCAAAAATGATACCTGGAAATGAGTTACTACAGTATCAAAAACCATATGGAGACACTGGCTTTGTTGTTGGAAGGGGAGGGTGGTGAGAAAATAGATATTGCAGACTAGAAAGCTGGCAACCCTTGTTACACTTGTAGCAAAACATCTGCTAAAACTTCAAGAACTTTAGACCCTGTGTCCTCTGAATTTGTAGCTTCAAGGGGAAGCAGTTGGAAATAGAATGCTGGTGTGTGCTGACTGCCCCTTGTATGCTTTTAGCGAGCTACTGCAAGAGTAAGATAAAAACAAGGAAGAACTGGCTGGATTGCAAGGAAAAATGGAATAAAATACAGCCTACTAAGGGTCATGTGTTCTAAATTTGGCAATATAAATCTATTGAGATTTCAACAATTTGGGACCCCATAGGGCTGGAAAAGTCAATGCTACTGTACCCTAAAAGCAGGAGACAGGAGTCTCTCTCAGGGCATCTATGAACGTCTGCAGTTTAGTATTCTTGGGCAGACAAGGGAGTCCGCTTATTTACAAAGATCAGATTTAGGGAATCACCTCAAGGAAGTCATTATGAAAATGAGAGAGAAAGGGATGGGCCAAAAAGAAAAGCCAGTAACTATAATTCAGTCTGCTAATTAAAATCCATGACCCAAAGAAGATCTTTGGCCATGGATACTTTTACCTGGAACTGACTGGAAGCAAACCAGAAGTCAATTTAGTTTTTGAGGGACATGTATTGTCACATGCTTGGCTTATAAAAGCCTATGACTTCTTGACCTCCAAATCTATACCAGCAGGAAAGGTGTTCTAAAGCTATACAGCCTCAAGAAGGGCATGTTCTCCAATGCCCACTGCAGATGTGGTTATGGAGGAAAATGAAGAAAGAATCTTCTAGAAGACAAAGCCAAGTACCATGGAGGAAAATGGACAGGTGATTCTACACAACAGAACCAAAGTTGAACCAACAGCATACTGACTCTGCAATTCCTGCTCAGCAGAATTTCACTGTTGTTATGAACTAGTGACCATCCATATTTCTCATTCTTTCCTTTTCCAAACAGGAGTTTGTATTGTGCTTCCTACCTTACCTCCTTTATTGCATTTGGGAGGTAGGGACTAGAGGGACTTGTCTATTATTTTATAATGTAAAGAACTACTGCACACCACAGAGAAATCCTAGATTTTAGACTGGGAGTATGAACTGAATGAGACTCTATGACGTCTCCTTTGGGGTGGGAGGAATGGCCTTTACAAGTGGGAAGAAGAGTACATATGGATACCGGAGTGGACAGAGGGGCAAACTGAGGCAGAAGCTGTTGACTTTTTCTCAAAGTCAAGCCTTCCCTTCTTCCTGTCTGTAACCAATGCCCCAGAGTTCTAACTGGTCACAGGGTCACCCACCTAGTAGTGATGCTTCCCAGTCTGCTTTGCTGTTGGGTGTGTCTCTGTGATTGAGAACTTGACAATGGAATATGAGAAGTGAGATATGTAAATTCTAGTCTTTCCCTCTTCCCTATGAGCTGAAATGCAAACATAATAGCAGTGAGCAGCTTTCAACATTTGGGAAAGAGCACCTTGCAATACAAAACCATTCTTAGGATATGGTAGAATAACAAGAGATGAATATGGGTCCCTGAACAATTGTATGGAACAGAGCAGGCTACCTAACTTGACCACCTGCCTACCCCTATGCTATGACATGAGCAATAATCTTTTATCTTAATCGGGCCATAGTAATTTTGGGCCTCTGTTCTTGCCTTTTAGCCAGGACCCTAACTAATAAAATAACACCTTAAAATCTTTGGATTTTGAACCATGAGACTGTATTGCCTACTTGGAAAATTAGCTTTTTAAAAGGAATAATATTGTTTTAAAACTGTCAAAACCCCAATAAAATGGTCTTTTTTAGAGCTTCATAATATTACTTCTGAGACAAAAAAGAAAAAACTGAGGAAGTATTTTGAATACAGAAAAAGATATATGTGCAAATGTATTTTCCACAGCTCCAAAAGGTAGAGGAGCAGCTAAAAAAAAAAAAAATAAACAGTTAATAGAAACATGCTGCATGTTCAGCCACAGAGAATAACCAAGTAAATGTATGGGACATCTCCAGCAATAAAGAGCTATTAAAAGAATCATCGAAATGACAAACATAGAAGACAATGCGGGAGAAAATATATGCACGACAGGCATTCCTGGAGAAGGAAAAACCAGAACGCAAAAGTTAAATATTTTGTTACAGAAGAAAAAGTTCCTAAAATTAAAAATAAAAGACCTATCTATTGAGCAAAGGGGACAAACTATCCCAGAACATTCTGATATGAACTAATAAACATTTGGCAAGTTCAGGCCGGGCGCGGTGGCTCACACCTGTAATCTCAGAGCTTTGGGAGGCCGAGGCGGGCAGATCACGAGGTCAGGAGTTCGAGATCAGCCTGATCAACATGATGAAATCCCGTCTCTACTTAAAAAAAAAAAAAAAAAAAATTAGCCAGGCATGGTGGCGGGCCCCTGTAGTCCCAGCTACTCAGGGGGCTGAGGCAGGAGAATCACTTGCACCCAGGAGGCAGAGGTTGCAGTGAGCCAAGATCATACCACTGCAATCCAGCCTGGGTGACAGAGCGAGACTCCGTCTCAAAAAACAAAAACAAACAACAAAACAAAACATTTGGCAATTTCAGAAACAGCACAGACAAAGATAAACTCTACAAGCATCTGGATGGAGAAACTTCTCCAAAATGACTAATTTCAGATAAAAGTAGAACAATATCTATAGCATCCTGAGGGGAAGAAGAAAGCATTCAAGAACTGTACAACCAGCTGAGGATAAAGGGAACAGGCCAACAGTACTGATCATGCAAGATCCCTTCAAAGAAAGAAAAGTAAGTGATGGTAAAATTCAACCATTCAAGAATTTTATTTTTTTATTTACTTGTATGTTTTAGACAGGGTCTTGCTCTGTTACTCAGGCTGCAGTGCAATGGCGCAATCATAGCTCAGAACTTCTGGGCTCAAGCCATCGTCTCACCTCAGCCTCCTAAGTCGCTAGGACTACAGGTGCACACCACCATGCCTGGTTAAATTTTTTTGTTTTTGTAGAGTTGGAATCTTGCTTTGTTGCCCAGGCTGGTCTTGAATTCCTGGCTTCAACTGATCCTCCTAAATTGATCCTCCTTGTCCTCCTAAAGTGCTGGGATTACAGGCATAAGCCACCATTCCTGATCAATTTTAATGTTTATATATTGTTTCTCAGTAAACAATTGTTACATTTTGTCACATATTGTCACATTTTTCATAATCTTTCTTCTTAATTTTGGAGGAATATTTCAATGTCTAGTATATGTTACTGTGAAAAAATATTTACTTGAAGTTATAAGTAAAATTATGTTTAATATATGTCATTAACACGGTCTATTTGAGAAAATTAAATCTATAAAATATTAATCCTATTTTTGTAAAGACATTTGTATTCTACAATCACATTCATGGAATATTGTCAATGGATATCTGTGAGTGTTACTATTTGAGAGGATTTTTAAAATTCCTTTGTACTTTCATGTAAATTTTTAAATAATAAACATGTTTTTTCCACAAACAACAAAGTTCACACTTTCAAAGCTGAAGATCACAATTATGTTGCATAAAAATGTTTAAATAGTGATAAATTTTAAAAGTATAGACTATAAAAGAATATATATATTGTATATACTCAAATATGTATTTTAAACGTACACACATACACAGAAAAGAAGTGGTAACATTTTGTCAGTGCTTCAGGGATTAGGGATAAATTTTCCCCTCAAAATCTGAAATGTAATTAGGTTACTTGCATGATGAAAAAAATGTAAAGGAACTAATAGTTTTGCTGCTTCTGTTAAAAATTATCTTCCTATCCCAGGCAACTTGGCTCACGCCTATAATCCCAGCTCTTTGGCGGGCTGAGGCAGGAGGATCACTTGACTCCAGGAGTTCAAGACCAACCTGGGCAATATAGTAAGAGCCTGTCTCTACCAAAAAAAAAATTTTTTTTTAAGTTCTCTTCCTATTATCCCAATCATAGTAAGAATCCCAATAATAAAAAGAGTAGGCTTTTAAAAAGTTTAGGATTTCTTTGCCAACTTGGGGCGAGGAGGTAACTATTGTGGCTTTGAATAAACAAAGATCATGTACCTGTCAACAAATGACTTAATTTAAAAAAGTGATGGCAGTATTAAATCCAAACTGAAGGCAGAATATACCCCGGCTTTCATTATAGAGTGAAGACTCATCATGCAGGACGTTGGCTGAAATGAAAGGACACTACCCGAGGCGTGAAACATCACCATGGATGTTCTTGGAAAGACATCTGCTGCTCTGGCACGCAAGTGCTATCTCCGAGGGCTCGTGCCATATGCACCAGCTGGTGGATCCTGCTGCCTCCCTGCACATGTACGGAAGCCACGTACCGAACCTGGTTCTCCAAGAAGTGCATGTAGCGGTAAAGCAGCGTGTAGGAGGGAGAGAGGATGCCCACAGACTTCATCCGCGCGCCACGTTCCAGCTCGCTCTCCACTGGCATGTTGGCAAAGCAGGCCAGGCCGAAGAAGGGCCCCTTTCGGAAATAGCTAGAAGAGACCAAATACGTAGCGTGGCTCAAGATCAGAGAGGAATTCTGAGATGCGATCCTAAACAAAACAAATTAACTGTGTCCGAGGCTGTCAATGACAAAGCTCAGCCTCAAAGAAACGAGTAGGCCAAGCCACTTGACCTCACCGACGAGACGAGCAAGGCTTGAAGAGATTACAGAACTTGCCAAGGGTCACCTGGCTGGAGCCGGGAGTTGGTCCCTGGCAAGTCTGCTGCTCAGCTGCCCGCGATCACGGGACACATCTCTTCTCTCCTGCACCACAACTAATGACTTGGACGCGAGAAGCAGAACCAACATTCCTCTTCAGGCTCCTCTGGAACTAGGACTCTCTTTTGTAGCATAAACCACGTTGATTCTTCCCTTACTTCCTGAGGCTCTGATATTTTTCATTGAGCTGCCGTTTTATTTTCTCCTCTTTCTCACACTTGTATCAGTCATGAATTCAGCCCCATGAGGAGATTAAAGCCACTTCATTACCCTTAAGGTCTTTCCATTGTTCCTTCTCACAAAACTCTCTGAATGCGCCACTACACAGGACTAAAAAAATGGCCTGACTTAAAGCTGGTATTTCAAGGTTGAACACATAGATGTCCTCAGTTAACTCACACGGGGCTGAAACTGTGCACTTTCATTAAAACCAAACCTCAGGTGAGGTCCATGTAATTTCTCAGAAAGTGAGAGAACCTCTACAGGTAGGGATTCTTAAGATTTGTAGGTCATGAAGCCCATTGAGAACCTGATGAAAGCTAGACATCTCGCTAGAAAAATGATGTCAACACAAAACTATCCATGTATTTTCAAGGCATTTACACACAGCACATGAAGACCTCCTAATAAGAGCCCTTCTGCTTTGGGGAAAGTGTGGAGATGGGGAGAATGGTACGAAGAAGACTCCAGTTCAGAAGTACTTACATGAAATCAGATTGGATTTTATGGGACCCACTGGCCATAGATTTGAACTCAACACCTTCGAGGTCAATATCTTGAGGTAAGCACCATTCTACCATGTTCCCTGTAGGAAAAGGAAGATGCAACATCATTCAAAGAAAATGGGTTAGTACAGGGCTTAGCACACATGGCTTCTCAATAAACCGACTGCTGACTCAGCCTGACACAAACCCAGTGAGATGCTCAGAGCTCAGCTCCTCCATCACCGGCAGGGGTGACACCAGAGGACCCAGAGATGGACACTGAAGGAACCTCCCATCTCTGCCCTCAAACACTGATGCTGCCTTTGATTCTGTCCTTCTGCTCCACCACTTCCAAATCTGCCTTTCGTGGCCTCACTTCTCTGCATGTTTTTTTAACCTTATGCCCTCATTTCCTTATCTTGTGTTCTCTGCTTAATCCCTTGAGATCTTGATTCTATCTATAGACACTAATGACTGGGAAAAATCCCAAAACATGTTTTAAATTCTCATTCACCTCTAGGTAGGATTTGCTAATTCCTCAAACATTTCTCCTCTTTTTCCTAGATTTCCATGATAGAATACTATTTTAGTGCTTTTCCTACCTCTTTGACCAATGTAACTCTGTTTCCCTCCCTCTCTCTCTCCTCTCTAAGTGAGGTCCTTCTTCAAGGGCCAATGATACTTGCTTCCAGAATCCTGGGACTCATTCACTCATCATTAATTATTTGGTTTCTCCTGAGCCAGAACCTGGAGATACAAAGTCCCTGACCTCAGTGAGATTAGATTCCGGAGAGAAATGAGGAGATCTAGAGGAGATGAGCACTTACAGTGCGGGGGGATCAGTATTAGGACAGAGGATAAGGTGCGATTTCTTTTTTCTTTTCTTTTCTTTTTTTTTTTGAGACGGAGTCTCACTTTGTCACCCAGGCTGGAGTGCAGTGGCGCGATCTCAGGTCACTACAAGCTCCACCTCCCAAGTTCAAGGCGATTCTCCTGCCTCAGCCTCCCGAGTAGCTGAGACTATAGGCGTGTACCACCACACCCAGCTGATTTTGTTGTTGTTGTTGTTGTTGTTTGAGACAGAGTCTCGCTCTGTCACCCAGGCTGGAGTGCAGTGGCAGGATCTCGGCTCACCGCAAGCTCCGTCTCCTGGGTTCACGCCATTCTCCCGCCTCAGCCTCCCCAGTAGCTGGGACTACAGGTGCCTGCCACCTCGCCTGGCTAATTTTTGTATTTTTAGTAGAGACGGGGTTTCACCATGTTGCCCAGGCTGGTCTCCAACTCCTGACCTCAGGTGAATCACCTGCCTCAGCCTCCCAAAGTGTTGGGATTACAGGCGTGAGCCACCACCCCAGGCCAAAGTAGGATTTTAAAAGTACAAGCATGCCTCAGGCTGCGGGAATCAGGGAACTACACAATAGCAGTGTTATCTGGAGTCTTGAGAGAATACTATAGAATACTCCCTGTTGTTTTCATGCATATTCAAAAGGGTTTAAAGCAAAACACTAAGCTACTTGTGAGATTTCATTTCAGAACAAACTTCTTATTAACACTCCAAATCCTAATTTGCTAGGCATTAGAAAAACCATCAATAATCCCAGTCAAACAGCGCTTTCAGATAATTGTTCAGGGCATCAGGGAATATACAATCTAGTCTCAGGACATGGTAGTTATCATAGAGCACTGTCGAATCCCACACTCAGCAGCCCAAGGCACGTTCAAATAGTTTATTTTCAAGAGGAATGATTCCGATCATTTAGTCAATTCACTAAAGTGAAAAGCATGAAAAAGGAATTAAGAGTTCATAAAACAGAAAGCTTTGAAAATGTTATGTTTGTCAGGGTCAAAGATAAGAAAAAGCACTCAGAAAGAGGGGTGACCTTGGGCATAAGATGAGTTTTTTAAGCACCAAGTTCCCCCATGCTTTCTTATATTTTCCCCTACCATCCATGTCTATTACCTCCACAGTCCAGTGGATTTTTTCCCTGTGGCATGCATCAGGACAGCTAACAAGCTTTAAAAGGTGCCAGGGGCTACCCTAGGTCTACAGAATCACCATCTTCCCTGCCCTGCCACAGGGTGATTCTGCTGATGCACGGCAGAGATAACAGCCCCTGCTTGGGCCTCTGTGTACATGCTCCTCACCCTCCACAGTGGCAGGATATGCTCAGCAGAGGAAAGGGACAGGACAGTCTGGGACAGAGCTACAATGAACCTCGATAGGCTCTGTCAACCAACCTGCTTCTTCTAATACTCACTGCCTTGTTTACCCACACGCCACACATCACTGGGTTCAGCTAGCTCAAACTTGGCTTCTTTCCTCTAACCCAGCCCACTCATGACTACTCAGTGTCTTAAAACTTTATTTACCCAAATGTTATATTGAAGTATAGCATAAGTATAGAAAAGTGCCAAGATGTTCATTGCAGCACTATTCACAATAGCAAAGGCAAGCAACCAACCCAAATGCCCACCGACAGTAGACTGGATGAAGAAAACGTGGTTACACACCACAGAATACCATGCAGCCACCGACGGTAGATTGGATGAAGAAAACGTGGTTACACACCACAGAATACTATGCAGCCATCGACGGTAGACTGGATGAAGAAAACGTGGTATGCACACCACAGAATACTATGCAGCCATAAAACGGAACGAGATCACGTCCTTTGCAGGGACATGGATGGAGCTGGAAGCCATTATCCTCAGCAAACTAACATGGGAACAGAAATCCAAACACTGCATGTTCTCACTCATAAGTGGGAGCTGAACAGTGAGAACACATGGACACAGGGAGGGGAACATCACATACCAAGGCCTGTCGGTGGGGAAGGGGAAGAAAAAGCATCAGAATAAATAGCTAACGCATGAAGGGCTTAATACCTAGGTGAGGGGTTGAGAGGTGGAGCAAACCACCATGGCACACATTTACCTATGTAACAAACCTGCACATCTGCACATTTATCCTGGAACTTAAAATTTTAAAAAAGGAAAAGTGCACAAAGTACAACTCAATGGATTTTCCCAAAGTAAACATATTTGTGTAAGTAGCACCCAGATCAAGAAGCTGAAAGAACATTATTTGTACATCAGAACCCTCCCTCATAGAGCCTCCAAGTCATTAACCCTCTCTCATGAATTAGCTTAGCCTCTTCTGAGTTTCTACAAATGTAATTATAGTTTATATTCTTTTATGTCTTTTATGTCATCCATGCTGATGTGTGTAGCAATAGTTTGTTCATTTATTACTTCTCTCATATGCATGTAGCAGTTTACCTGCTTAACTGGTGATGCACATTCAGGTTACTTCCAATGTGAAGTTACAGCAACAGGCACTGCTGTAAACAATCCTGTATTTGCCATGTGCTGAAATAGCGTAAAGTGGCATTGTAATGCATTGACCTGGTTGGGCTGAACTATCCTCCCCAGAATTTCCCTTCTTTGTATGCTTCCAGCTGAGATTTGGAAGTGAATCAATAGCCACGTTATGTTTGCATCTGTAAGGTCAGTGCAGAAGGTGCACTGCATAGCTGCTTCTCTGTAGGCTTACCACAGTGGTGAGGGGCAGCAGCCAGCCCTGATGATGCTGCAGCCACCATCCCTTGATCTTCCTTCAACTTCTCCGACTCCTAAGCCAGGTGTGTGTTTAGTTCCATAATAAAGGGCATCAGCTTCTCCTTAGGAGACACCCACATCACCAAAGCTGGATACAGTAACAGCCTGATCCAAGTTCCCATCTATCTTCATGAGTTTCAGCTTCTTATTCTTCCTCTTCCTCCTCTTCCTCCTCTTCTTCTTCACAGATTTACTCTCTTCCTTCATAACTGTCTGCCCAGTAGACTTCAAACTCCAACAGCAGACACAAATAACAGCCTTATATAGATTGTCTAACAGCTCCCACAGTTGCATAAAACCAAATCCCTGCAACAAACTCCTTTATGTATCTCCTAGTTTTTCTGTTTCTTTGATTGAACTTTGACTATCACAATATGCACATTTCTACTACATCCCTAGGACTAGAATTGCTTTAAGAATGTTTGCATAACTGCAAACTAAGACACTCTCAATGATTCCCAAAGTAATATTTCCCAAGCTTATGTTAATAGGGCTTCTGCAAAAAAAGAAAACAAAATTTTGTGAAATGTGTGTTTTTTTGGCCAAGTTATCTCAGCTTAAACAAAGCTAGACACATTCCTCTATTGCAGAACTTCTCAGAGCCTTTAATATGCCACTCTGCATCGTGAATCTCCATGAGATCAATACAGTGCTTAATGTTTCCCCAAATTCTCCTTTTTAAAAGAGTATCTTAAATTTTTTAAAGGAGTATCTTAAGAGACTAATTTTATAGAAGGCATTTTTTTAAAAAAAGAAATCTAGGTATATCAAGTGTGCAAGCTGTCCTTCAATATCCACTCTTCCCTTCTTACATTTATTATATATTAACAGATTTATATATTATATTATATATATTATATATATATTAACAGATTTATTAAGGGCATGCATGTGTTTAAAAAAAAACTGATGAATTGGTGTTAATTACCCTAGAAATAGTAATAATATTGTAGTTATATAGGAAAATGTTCTTATCCTTAGAAGGTTTATACTCAAACATTTAGGAGTCACATATTATCATATCTGTGACTTACTTTCAAATGGTTCAGGAAAAAAAGGCATATCCAGATCTGTATATAGTCAGTTCTACTTTTATCACTTACTGGATTTGTGTCAATGCAACAGATGTACTTGAGAGCAATTTGAGCAAAGGGAATTTCATATTCACTTATGCTATAGACTCAATGCAATCCTGATCAAAATCCCAGCAAATTATTCTGTGGATATTGACAAGTTAATTCCAAAGCTTACATGGAAAGGCAAAAGACCCCAAATAGCCAACATAATACTGAAGAAAAATAAAATTAGAAGATAAACAGTGCACCCAACTTCAAGACTTATTATAAAATTAATCAAGAGAGTAGGTATTGGTGAAATATCAGACAAATAGATTAATGGAACAGAATACAGAGGCTTGAAACAGACCTACACAAATAAATGACGTAATCTTTGCCAAAGGAACAAAGGTAACACAATGGAGAAAAGACAGTCTTTACGATAAATGGTGCTGAAACAAGTGGACATCTACATGCAAAGATGTAAAACTAGACACCTACTTTACCTCTTTCACAAAAATTTATTCAATGTGGAAAGCAGCTAGCCTAGGAAACATAGCGAGACCCTGTATCTACAAAAAATTTAAAAAAGATAGCCAGGCATGGTGGTATGAGCCTGTAGTCCTAGCTACTTGGGAGAGTGGAGTGGGAGGATCACTTGAGCTCAAGTGGAGTTCAAGGCTGCAAGGAGCTATGCTCACTCCACTGCATCCCAGCCCGGGCAACAGAGTGAGACCCTGTCTCTAAAATAATAATAATTTTTAAAAATATGGATAGTAAACCAAAACGTAAAACGCAGAATTATAAAACTTCTAAAAGATAACACATGAGAAAAATCTAGGTGACTTTGGGTTTAGCAATGAGTTTCCGGATATAACACTAACAGCACAATTCATGAAGGAAAAATGGATACACTGGACTTCATTAAAATGTAAAACTTCTGATCTATGAAAGACACTATTAAGGGAATGAAAAGACAAGCCACAGACTGAGAGAAGATATTTGCAAAACACATATCTGATAAAGGACTGTTATCTAAATTATACAAAGAACTCATAAAACTCAACAATAAGAAAACAATCCAACTTTTTAAAAGGATAAAAGATCTGAACTGACACCTGATCAAAGAAGATACACAGATGGCAAATGACATATGATGTTGAATATTTTTTCATACGCTCATTAGGCAATTGCAAATTAAAATAACAATGAGATAGCATGACACACATATCAGAACGGCTAACATTCAAAACACCAAAAACACCAAATGCTGATGAGGATGTGGGACAACAGGAATTCATTGCTGGTGGGAATATAAAATGGCACAACCACTTTGAAAGACAGTTTGGCAGTTTCTCACAAAACTAACATATTATCATATGACCCAGCAACCATGCACCTTTGTATTTATCCAAATGAGCTGAAAACTTACATTCACACAAAACCTGCACAAAGATGTTTGCAGCAGCTTTATTCACAATGGCCCAAAACTGGAAAACAACCACGATGTCCTTCACAGGTGAAAGGATAAACAAAACATGAGACATCCATACAATGAAATACTTTTTAGCAATACAGAAAAATGAGCTATCAAGCCATGAAGAGACATGGAGGAACTTTAAATGCACGTCGCTAAGTAAAAGAAGCCAGTCTGAAAAGGCTACATACTGTATGATTTCAACTGTGTCACATTCTGGGAGAGGCAAAATTATAGACACAATAAAAAGATCAACAGGAAAGGAGGGATGAATAGGTCGAGCACAGATCTTTAGGGCAGTGAAACTATTCTGTATGATACTGTTATGGTGGATATGTAACATCGTGCATTTTTCAAAACCCATTGAACTGTACAACAGTGAACCTTAAGGCAAACTGTGGATCTAAATAAACAATAATGTATCAATATTAGTTCAATTATAACAAATACACCACACTAATGCAAGATGTTAATAAAGGGAAATTATTTGTGTAACAGCGAGGGGGAGATAGTATAAGGGAACTCTGTACTGTCTGCTCAATTTTTCTGTAAAATTAAAATTGCTCTAAAAAAATAAAATATATTAGTTATGGAAAAAACCCTAATTGATGAATTAACCTAAATTAACTACTCTAAGAGTGGCAATGATACTATGGTGATGTAGAAAAACAGCCTCATTCTTAGGAGATTTATACTGAAGTATTGTATTGTATTTTATTTTTTTTAAGAGACAGGGTTGCCCAGGCTGGAGTGCAGTGGCCCAATCATAGCTCACTATAACCTCTAACTCCAGGGCTCAAATGATCCTCCCATTTCAACCTCCCAAACAGCTGGGACTACAGGCATGCGCCACCACACCTGGCTAATTTTTTCATTTTTTGTGGAGACGAGGTCTCGCCATGTTGCCCAGGGTGGTCTTGAACTCCTGGCCTCAAGAAATCCTTCCACCTCGGTCTTCCAAAGTGTTATTACAGGCATTGGTATACATATTCATGCCCAGCCCATACTGAAGAATTTAGAAATGAATGCCATGACATCCACAACTTACTTTCAAATAGTTCAGCAAAAAAATAAAAGTCTATTTATATCTCTACAACCAGTTCTGCTATAATGCTTGTTGAATCTGTTCCAAAGCAATCGATGTATTAGGGAATTTGACGTTTGTTTATGCGTGATTTCAATCATGAAAAACACAAAGTGAATGTGGAAAAAACTACACCCAGCTGAATCAAGCCGTGTCGGAATCTACAAAACACATCCACCTTAAGCATCTACCTGCTACCTCAGGTCACCTTGTTCTGAGCCATGCCATGCACCTCTAGCGTCACAGTTTTGCCTCTGATTTCAGACAACCCTCCTCCCACCACACATAGTAATTCACAGGCTCAATCCTTTCAGCACTCACCTCCAGATACAAACACCAGGTCTTTTAAAGGTTCAGTTCCATGTTTACTGAGTATTTATGTATTTCTTAACCATTTATCATATGCAAAACTGTCCTATAGTTTTTGGTAGGTTTCTATCTTTAAAAAAAAAAAAGTGCCACTGACGAAGTTTTTCTCAGAAGCCCTAAGATTTTTAGTTCATGATTTTTTTTGCCGCACAGTGATTTTTGGAACACATATTTCATGTTATACGGGGAGTGACTAGATAAGAATAAAGCAAATGGGGCAAAATGTCAATAAACGGGGACTCTAAGTGAAAGACATACAGGTTTTCACTGTACTATTCTTTCAACTTCTCAAACCATTTCAACTTACAAACTGGGGAAAATAATTGAAATAATAGCAATGTGTAAAAACATAAGGAGAGCCTAAAGGACTTTGCAAGAGCCAAAAATAATTGAGGCAATGTACCACAGATAATAGGGAATGAAGAGCTATCAGGGCTTGAGGCTATCCTACAGAAACATTACAAATGAAAACCAGCTTACATATGGAATTTGAGGAGGCTTAATGTAAAGTGATTTTGCATAATTAGCAATCCTTATGGGATGTCTTTTAATACCAGAAAGAAACTCATCCTGACTGCTACTTATGCCAGGCTCAGTCTTCACATTCCAAGTTTCTAGGTTTTCCAAATATCCTCACTGTATTAAGAACTCAGCCAGGGAGCTGGGGCCTGGAAGATTCAACAAAAGAGGTCATCTCATGGCTAGTCCATCAAAGAGAGGAGTCGCCACTGACAAGTGCCCTTTTCTCCCCTAACTTGCTCTCCTTCCATCTCCGTGTCCTTTCTCATCTTGCACCATGACTTGGGCCTATTACAGGTACTTATAGGCACTTCCTAGCCTCTACTGCAAAGACAACTTCTGAGGAGGGATTCACACAACGACCACGGGAGGCACAAATGGAGCAATATGCATTGTGGACATTCAGCTGGTCACTGAACAAATATTGGTGGGGCACAACCTGGCAGCATGGTGCCTGCCAGGTGCTGAGCTCATACAAAGGCAAATATGTCTGTGTTTAAAGGAACTTGGACTAACAGACTATGAGGCTGGCAGCTCAGTTACCCAGGGAAAGACAGAAGGCCAGTGTCGCGCCTGGCTGAGGATGTACAGATGGTCTGAGCCCTGCCACTCCACAGCTCCGAAGGTCAGCCTGACAGCTCTGTGCACCAGGGCCTCCCAGAGCTGGGGTTTTATAAGTCCACGGGCTAGGCCAGATGTAGGCTGTCCTATCTAGGTTGACAATTGCCTCTGACTTCCAAAACTACTTGTTTAAATGAGAAATGACCAAACCCCCAGATGTCTTAAAATTCATCACTATTTCCTAGGGATAACGGACATTAACTGCAGCAACTGTGGTCTGCTAGAAAGTTCACCTCAAAATATTTAAAATAGAGAAAGCAATGATCTTGAACCAAAACAATCTCTCTTTAATAGGAAATATGTCCATTTCTTTTTCCTCTGTTAGATGACCCCCCAAGCGAGCATTTCCTCCTGAGCTCTGCATTTCCTAGCCAGAGACTGCCTCAGCTGGAGATCCTCTTCCAGCTCCTCTGACCTGAGGAGTGGAACTCCCACCCCAGCACGTGCCTGGGCTTCTACTCTTTCCACAGGCATCTTCCCATCTGTGTATACAGATTCTAATCAGGAAGTCAAAACAAATCCTGTTTCAGGAATAAAGACATGCAACCAAGAGTATTCCAGGTCCCAACAACACATTCCCTTCACATAACCACCTAAAGGGGCCACCAGATCCCACAGATGGAAACCTCCAAAGAGTATTTGGTTCAGACCCTAACACCAGAAAAGTAAATAACCCACGTGAGTTGACTTTGGGTCTTACATGGTTTGAAACAGTCTTTAAACCACCTAGGCTGAGAGCACATACAAGGCAAAGAGAAAAGCATCAGGATAAAGAATGCTGAGTCAGGAAGAAGCTAATCCTAGTGATTTAAAGTCAGCTATATGCCAATCCATGGCTGAATTCCAATGCATTCACTTTACAAAGAAAGACCTTCCATTTCACAGATCCCATATCATTCTCCACTGGGTGGTAGTGTGGTGTGGATAAGGGGTGCAGGTAGACTTGGGCTCTGGCCCTAACTTTAGACAACTTAATGGCTCGGTGCACCTGTTTTTCTCATGATTATGGTGAAGCCCGTTGGGAGGATCAGGGGCAGGTTGTTGAAACATGTGGCACAGTCCTTGGCACACAGTAGGCACTCAGGAGGTGGTGGGTATTACAATTACCATTTTTATTTTCCCCTCCTCAATTTTCAAGAGAAGAAACTAACTTCACAGCAGATGGCTACAAACTGATTTCTCCCTGAAAACCACAAGCAGGTGAATCACCAACCACCTGGGAAAGATTCTGCCATGGAGGGATTAAGCAAATGAACCACAATTGTATTCCACTGGCATCTGGTGTAAATACAGGAGAAGAATCGCGACATGACAGTTTCTCTTCCTGCGAGACTTTCTGGCCAGGTATCAGAACTGGCTTTTTCTTTGCCTGCATTTGAGCTGTTCATGCTTACGACTGTTCTTTGCATCTTAAAATTGTCCTCCAAATTTTCCATTCGCATTCTACTTTGTCACTTTCCCACCCATTGCTGGAGCCATTTATTATTTGCCACGAGTCAGATGACCTGGGCAGCGCTCCAAGTCGTGCCTCAGACACCAGACCTAGCCCTAATCTCACTGGGCCTCCATCATCTCCATTGTTTAAAAAAAAAAAAAAAATGCTTGTGTTTCATAGACTATACAGGGAATCTATAGAGATTAAAATTAGCGTGTGTGATTTTAAATATACTCACCTGACATAAACATAGAAGCGCTTAGATACATTAAATAGGTGTTTAGATGTAATCTGGGCACTGGCTAGGGGCTGAGGGAGGAACAGGTAGAAATTCATTCCCAAGAAGAAGGGAGAAACATCTTGAAAACCTCAGCGGGTGATCTGCCTCTCACCTTACCCCTCCTCTTGCAAACTGCCCCAATACAAACACACAGAGCACAGGAATTTCTCCCAGACACCCACAATAAAACTCTAAACACAGCAGTGTAAAGTTAATCTCTTATAAAGAAACAGTCTAATGAGGCAGATGCACAGATGCCCAGACATTGTATGTTCAAAGCTTCATCGGCCTCCATCCTGCCCACACACACGTCCTCAGCCACACGATGAAACCGCTCTTGCCACCATCTGGGGGCAGGGGTGTTCCCCAAGTGTGACAATATCCTTTCCTTTAATCAAGCAGACTGAGAAAATGTTACTAGAAACCCAAATAACAAAAGTAAAATTAAAATCAAGGCTCTAACTCATGGGGTTGAACAAAATGAAAAAGCAATATCTGGCTTCCAACATCTTCCACCCAGCTTGCAGAGTTAGCATCTGGGTCTGGTTTCAATAGCCGCTTTGTGGCCCAGATGATCAGCACCACCACCCTAAGGCCCCCTGCTCCAGATAAGGACTGAATGTACGTGTAAGCCTCGCTTTGAACCTGAAGCCCCTGTTCTTAAGTCATTTGTAGACTCAACAACCATAATTTTCAATCCATGAATCTGATGGAAATAAGCTTTAAGACTTTCTCTGATTCTTCCCACAGATGGCCTGCCCAGCTTTCCAAAACTTGTATCTGAAAGTGCAAAAGGATTACTCTTATTTCCACACCTCAGTCAGAGAATCACTGCATATATTCCTGCTCAAACGCACACACACACCCCTTCTAACAAGGATCCACCTCTCCTTTTCCTTCTTACTCTACTTCCTAATGAATGCACCACAGCTATGAATTCTCTTCTCCCTCTTTCACTCTCTCCCTCTCTCTCATGCACACACACTGATTTGGACACATGCCAACAGTTATCCACATTACATGGGAAGATGCACAAAATACCATGGCCTGGGCAGTAAGTGACGGGGTGGGGAGGGCTGAGGTGGGTGTGGGGTGGGGGGAGGAAGGATCTCCTAGGAGTGGAAACTGAGGACACAGGTGGGAGAGACATGGGGAAGTGGCTAAGCAGGCAGGTCAGCGAGAGAAACTAGATGGCAGACAAATCACACCTGTGTAAGAACTTCAACAATACGCTAATTTTGGTAAAGAAGTCAATATGCACTTTACTGCGCACACAGGTGAAGGAGGGGCAAAAGTCTGGGTGGGCCAATATTAAATAGGAACAAACAGCAGATCTGCCTCAGCAGTAGAGAGGGGAAGATGCTGGGCCAGTGATGCCTCCAGTTCCCTGTGCCACTATGGGCCTCACTCCACCGGAACCATCACACAAGGGGTACATCCCACACTCTCTGAGGGCCCTATCCTAGTGCTAACCTTGAGGCTCTCAGAAGCTCCGTAGCATTCATTCACTACATCTACTTTTAAGATATATACAAAATAAAATTATATGGTACAAGGTCTATCAGAGTATTTTTACAGGATGCAAAGTGCCATTTAGGACTAGGATAGATGACAAGAGACAAACACATTTATGGGCAGGAAAGGATTGCTTTCCGCCCACCAAAAAAAAAAAAAAAAAGTTACAAGTGCTCCCTCTGAGGCTGCGCTCTTTCTCCCTCCCTCCTCATCCATCCCTGGATAAGGATCAGATGCCAGGGGTTCAGGCAGCATAGTATACTAGAAAGACAATGGGACTTACAGTCAAGTATTTATTGGCTACTTAATATTCCCAAATTACCTAAGCATCCCTGGTATGTTCCCTCATTTATAAATTGAGCATAAATGATCCTCAAATTACAGAGCAGTGATCAGAATAAATCAAACAGCATATAGTAAAATGCCTGCACAAAGTGTCTAAGTATCTGTTACAATCCCTTCTTTGCACAGCAGCCTTAGTCTGAAAACCATCACACACACACACACATTCCGTATACACAAATTCACAAAGCCATGCTCACTGCCTGTGACTGACAAGGAATGGGGGCAGGTACTAGCCTTTTGGTGTAATAATATCAAATATCAATTGGCCAATATCAATAACTGATCAATTACCAGATTATCAACTATCACTCTGTGATTAGTGTAAGACTTTCTTTTCTCTTTCCCTTCCCTAAGACTCTACCACTGGAGCTACCAATATTAAATCAGACCGTGTGAATGTGCCCTTTCCATTCCTTCTAGCTACTCTGAAATACTTCCCAGGGTAAGTCATATGCTGGTAGCTGTTCACCTGTAAATGATGGGGTATGGCATAAGGAATATGATTAGTTACAAAGTATTGGTTTTTGTCTAGTATTACGGGTTACTTTGGTCAAAAAAGACCAATATTTTTCAAACTACTGGTATCTAGGAATCTCAAATGCGAGTCAATCAGCATGTCTGATGAACACTTAAGAAAAAAGAGCCACTGCGTATTCCAGCCTGGGCGACAGAGGGAGACTGCCTCAAAAAAAAAAAAAAAAAAAAAAAAAAGAATGCATTACATGTAGAAGGAGTCAGCACTACTTCATGAAATGTCTGTTTCAGTTACGTAATACCGTATGTATGTGAGCATATTGGTTGTGATGTAAAATTAATTTCACATGATAGGTCAGTCAAAAAAGTTTGAAAGCCATGGAAATGGGGCAAAGGAACAAGCAGAAGTCACAAAGGCCTGAATTCTCCCCCCAAACTCTGTCCCTACAAATGGAGCTCCACAGTGAATCTCACATTCTTCCTGTGTCCCACAGCTGAAAACCCCAAAGCTACCGGCCTGGAACCCATCCTCAGCTGCCACACTGGATTCCCCTTCTCCAGATCCTAACCCCTTTTTTCCCCACTCCATCCCACCTCATCCCAGAAAGCAGCCAATATTTTCCTGCACGAACAGGCACTCCACACTCCAGCAGCTGCCCTGGAGACATTGACAGTCACACCTGGGTTTCCTTAAGCCCTGACACCACAACTCCTGCGATGACACTTCCTTCCCCCAACACCGAACAGCACAGTCGCTCTCAGAGTCAGAAGTCCCTAGCTGACCCTCCAAGGCTTCCTGCGCGCGCAGGGTCATTCTTCCACTTTCTATCCCCCGCGGACTCTCACCCGGAAAATGCACACCTCCCTGCCCGGTGGCTAGACTAAGATTATGTAGGATAAGACTTTAATTCTCCAAGCATCTCCGAAAGACAGCCTATCCGGGGAGGCTTCTCCTTTAATCAGCCTTCAGCAGAATCCCTCAGCCCCATCCCTTAATGCTCCCGGCGTTAATTCCTCAAAATAATGCAGTCAGAGAAAGTGAACTTGGCCGCTAGGAAAGTTACCCAGGAGGAAGCTACCGGGAGCTAGAGCGAGCAGGGCGGGGGGAGGAGGAGGCCGGAGAGCTCAGGTTGCTCGCCTGGGGGGGTTTCCTCCGCTCAACGTGAAAAACCTTCTAGCCCGCAAGAAAAGAAAACAAAATCCAACGCGGCCACAAACCGGATCTCCTGTCACTGGAGAGGCGCGAACACCACTGTGGGGCTGGGACTCAGAAGAGAGGAGGGGAGGGGAGAGGAGGTCGGCGGGGCTGAAACAAAGCCCTCGGGGCCGCTCCGAGAGGCCGCGCGCCAGCACCCGGCTGCGCCCCGAGGCAGGGAGCTGGGGACGCTCCGACCCCCGTCCTTCCCCGAGCCCCGGGCCGCCGCTGGTGCGGGGTGCGGGGCCGGGAGGGCAGGTGCGCGCGCACCGAGCCCCTCCCCCGCGCCCCCAAAGCCCGGGGACACCCCGACCCTCCCCGAGCCCCCGGCCCTGGCGCGGCCCTCACCCGAGCGGGGGTCGAAGGTGACCACGAACACGGCCACCACCTGGTCCTCCTCCACATCGCCCAGCTCCAGGCGCCCGGGCTGCAGCAGCACCTCCGGGGCGGCCGGCTCCTCGGGCTCCCGCCTCCGGGGCGGCTCCGCGGCCGGCCGGGCGCCCCCGCCGCCGCCCCGGCCCCAGCCTCCCGCCTGCGGTTCCGGGGCCTGCGGCAGGGAGACGGCGGGGCCCTCGGCCCAGCGCAGCAGCGGCGCCGCGTCTCCCTGCTCCACCATGGCGAGGCGAGGCGGAGCCGCGGGCGCGAGGGGCGGGGCGGGCTGGCTGCGGGAACCCCCCTCGCCTGGCCGCGCCAACGCCGCCGCCGCCCGCCGGGTCTGGCGCTGCCCGGGGCCCCGCCGCGTAAGCGCCTTTCCCACGGAGCCGGAGCAGGCATCCGCGGAACCGGCTTCGGGAACCGAGAGCCAGTTCGGAGGCACAGGTGTGCGCGTCCGTGTGTGGGACGCGTGCGGCCGGAACACTCATCCTTGCGTGCATGCACCTGTGTGCGGGTGGCGGTGCCTTCTCACCTAGGGTTCCGTGGTATAGCTACCACTGTGAGTTTTTATGTCATCATTATTTTTTAAAGTCCCCTGGTCCTGTGGACCGTGACAGATATGTATTACATAATCCTGGATGTGTGGCAGAATCTGCTTCTAAGCAGCGGAGTGAGGCAGAGGCGCCCTGGCTACCCAGGTGTTTGCAATATAGCCATCAATCAACACTGAAAAGGCCATAGGGTTAAGGTTTGGGAATTTTGCTCTTCCTTTTATATTGCAAACTGATTAGGATAGAGTGTGAGTTTATTTCCCGGTATATATACAACTTGAGGGAATTAGGAGATGCTGGAGCGTTTGTGGGGCGAGGGATATTCCCTCAGAAGATCAGGAAAAGGTTGCTCAGGGGAAAAAGAGGAAAGTCAGCTCTAAAGCTGATGGCTTTGGAAATTGATTAGGGGTTTTCTATGAACCCCCATTTTATATTTAAAAATAAATTTTAAATGCCTCAATCCGTGAGGTAAATCTAGCAGCTAAGCAACTCTTCAAGAGGACCTGTGTATAAAAATAGGAAGAGCTATTAAAATGGAAAGAAGGAGGTGGCAAGCGGAGGAGGTACACAGTTCATCCAGGGTTTAGCAAGTTACTCCACGGTTTGCCTGTTCTCAAAAGGACTCAGTAGAGCTATGTGTTGGGTGTTACTCCAGGGGATGTTTATGAACATCCGTGTCCTACACGCCAGCAGTGCAATGATAATGTGATTTAACCCGTATCCCTAAGGAGATAACCAATGATTGCCCTAGGCGGCCACTTCTAGTCTAAAATCTATGATATAACAATAAAGAATGTACTTATGCAGCATTTTACCCCCAGGAACAGGGTCTACTTTCATTATTTACATATTTAGTTCAGCCTTTTCCCGACCTTACAAGGGCAAGTTTACAAGGGCAAGTAAGTGACCATTCAACGCTCACTCCCTGGAGTATGTAGACAGTCACTGAAATAGATGAGGAGCCCCAGGCATGGTCCAGCCAACACCAGGGCCAGGGCATTATCTGGCTCATTCAAAGCACACCAGACTAGACTATATCCAAACTACTCCAAGCCAGATTCCAAAGCCCGCTACTTCAGAAGATCAGGCCATAGCCAAAGCTTTTCAGGTTGAGGCATTCAAAATTTTATTTTTAAATATAAAGTAGAGGTTCATAGAGCATAAACAATTTCCAGAGCCATTAGCTTTAGGGATGATGGACTTTCTCCTTCTCCCTGGAGGGACTTCCTTGTCCTGATCTTTTGTAGGAATAGCCATCTTCCACCCTCCCACCCCCCAGCACATCCTAGATTTAATACCCTCAAGCTGTGTATATACCAGGAAATAAACTCATAATTCACCTCCCAATCAGTTTTTTATATAAACAGAAAAGGAAAATTTCCAAACCCTAAGCCTATGGCCTTCTCCAGTCATTTGTGTGTATATCCTGGCTTATCAGCCACAATGTCTATCTTTAAATAACTGGTGCATAATAAGTGTCCAACGAATACTTGTCCATTAAATATATGAATGAAAATAGAGACTTACAATTCTGTGCAATGGGCCCTCTTGTCAGGCTTTATCTAACATCTTGGACCTAGTAGGTGTTCAAAAATGTTAATGACAGTGATGACATCCCTCTTAGCACATGCATTCACAGTCTGATTGAGGTATTATACGTGACCATCAGTTATCTCCTCTTTGGTGACTGAATTTCACAAGATGATAGGGAGGGAACTAACTGAATTTAGCTATTAGAATAGCTCTGCTGTTGACGAAAAGAAGAGAGGAAGGAGCAATCATATTCAGGGACCCTAGTCTGATGTAATATTTCAAAATGATTTCACCTAGGACACCATATGTGTAAAACTGAAAATTTATTTTATTTTCCCAAATAGTAAATATGTCTATGTTATATCAAATACAGAAAACTATCTTTGATCTATAATCTCACCACTGAGTTGGCCACTGTTAAGATGTTGCTGATCCTATTTCATCAATTCTAGGATGCAAAAATGTTTAGTTTTTAATGTTGCCATAGTGACTCACGATTGCTGCTAGTCCCTGCTGAGGTCTAGTTTTCATAGAGGACATTTTCACTTGCTTTTGTTAGCCATCTGGAGGCACCACCAACCTGGGAGTGCTTTGAATAAATTCTCCACTGAGGTTCATTCAACCACACAACCTAGCTTCAATACTGACTTGTAGTTCACATTCTTAGGCAAGATTATTTTCTTCTTTCACCTAGTGACCCAGTTGAGACAAGCACGTTTTCTCGCTTGTCAGATCTCTCCATGTGGGAGGTTTACTGGCCACAGTTTCTTCATAGTACCCCCATTAGACTTCTCATTTTTTAAATTATGAATGGCACATAAATATAATAGAACAGTCAGCCCTCCACATTCACAGGTTCAGCATCGGTGGTAACGTTACCTTGTTGCTGACATGTACTATGTAGTTAGGCCTAGGAAGGTTGCATCTGCACTGAACATATGCAGCCCTTTTCTTGTCATTTTTCCCTAAATAATACAGTAGAATGACTGTTTACATTTTATTAGGTATTATAAGTAATCTAAAGATTATTTAAAGTATATAGGATGATATGCCTAGATTACATGTAAATACTATGCCATTTTATATCAAGGCCTTGAGCATCCATGGATTTTGGTATCCATGGGGGTCCTGGAACCAATTCCCACAGATACCGAGGGAGGACTATATATCTTAAAATAGATATATGTACGTTTACATGTTGAAATTATGCTCTATATCCATTTTGTGTTATTTTTACCCTTAACATCAGAATATGAACAATTTGAGATCTGATTTAGAAACTTTTTATATGCATCCTTTTTTTCTTTTTTTTTTTTTGAGATGGAGTGGCCTGCATCATTCTTGTGTATGTTTTCCGTTGTACATGTGTTTGATCATTTACTTAGCCATCTTTCATTGCTAGATAGTCAAGACCCTCCCTTTTTGTTGTGCCTAAAGTTTTGACCAAATATCATTCTTACTAAGCCCTGTGATACTAAGCCCCGTGCATAGCACTGGGACAGCTGGGAAGAAAACAGATGTTCCTTCTCATCAGGCTCACAGCCAGGCAGGAAAGACAGCTTCAAGGCAAGAAATGAAATATAGAATGAGGGGAGACAGGTAGGGCAAATGTGATCTGCCATTCAGGTGGCTGGCTTATGATAAAGGTGGCAATGCTGGGTTAAAGTGCGTTCACAATTTTAAGGTTCTCTTGATTGTGCCGCCAAATTGTTGATTCACCAGTGTATATGAGTATCAGTTTCATTTCACCCTTGTCTAAATGAGGTATTGCCACTTAAAATTGTTTTTGCCAATTTGTTAGAGGAAAATAACATTTTGTTTCATGTTTATGTTTTGTAATTAAATCTCTAATCATGTTTTCAAACTACATGTTGGCGAATTGTGGTTCCTCTTCAGCGCACCGTCTGTCCGTGATGCCCTTTGCTCGCTTGTCCTTTGCTCATTTGCACTGTCTTTCTGTGATGCCCGATACTCATTACCAATTTGTATGAGTTCTTTATGCATAAGAATATTAATCTTTTGTCTGGCATAATATTTAATATTATTTAATTGTTAATATAATGTATTGTATGTTTCCAATGCCATTTATTTGCTACATAATCAGTTTTTTTGTGATTTTTTTTTTTTTTGAGACGGAATCTCCCTCTGTTGCCCAGGCTGGAGTGCAGTGGTGTGATCTCGGCTCACTGCAAGCTTCTCCTCCCAGGTTCACGCCATTCTCCTGCCTTAGCCTCCCGAGTAGCTGGGACTACAGGCACCCACCACCACGTCGAGCTAATTTTTTTGTATTTTTTTTTTTTAAGTGGAGATGGGATTTCACCATGTTAGCCAGGATGGCCTCGATCTCCTGAACTCATGATCTGCCCGCCTCGGCCTCCCAAAGTGCTGGGATTACAGGCATGAGCCACTACGCCCAGCCTTTTTTGTGACTTTTTATGTTGCTTTGACATTTAGAAAGTTGGTCCCCCACCAAAAATTTGATCAACATTTACTTTATTTTTTTTTTTTTTTATTTTTTCAAGACAGAGTCTTGCTCTGTTGCCCAGGCTGGAGTGCAGTGGCACAATCTTGGCTCACTGCAACCTCTGCATCCCGGGTTCAAGCAATTCTCCTGCCTTAGCCCCACTAGTAGCTGGGATTATAGGTGTACACCACAATGCCCAGCTAATTTATGTATTTTTAGTAGAGACGGGATTTTGCCTTGTTGGCCAGGCTGGTCTCGAACTCCCGACCTCAAGTGATCTGCCCGCCTCAGCTTCCCAAAGTGCTGGAATTACAGGTGTGAGCCACTGCACCTGGCCTTCTTTTTTTTTTTTTCTTTTTTGGTTATTTATAAATTGGTTTCCTACATTTAATTTCTTAATCTATTCAATGCCTATATTGATAGATGGTAAGAAGTAAGACTAAAAATTTTGCATTGAACAGTTAATCAATAATTCCTACATGACTTATTGAATAGTTATTTCACTTCCTATGACTTATAATTCTCCTTTAAATACAATAGTAAATTTCTGTATGTATCACTCACCATTGACCTGTCTGTTCTTACACTAGTACCACACTAATTATTATACATATATTTTAAACTTTTATTTCCATGACAAGTAGTCTTGTTCCTTTACTCTCTTTAAAAAAAAATTATTCAGCCATTCTTTGACTATTATTTTTCCATGTGAACTTTAAAATCATTTTATCTAATTTCTCAAAAAAGTGGGTTTTCATTCAAATTGCATGAGAAATACATATTCACTGTATGTAAGGCAGGAAGAAACAGCATCTTTCTATCACTGAGTCATTTTATTCTATCTTGCAGGAATAGTGTTCCATAGAGGTAAGGAATAGGTAGCTCTGCATTCATAATTAATATGCATAATTAGTTGCCAAGACAAATACTGGTGATCCAGACAGGAATCCAAATTGTGAGGCAAGCTGAGGTGTTACAGGGATGAAATTAAGAATGGACAAGATGGGCCTGGCACCGTGGCTGATCCCTGTAATCCCAGCACTTTGGGAGGCCGAGGCGGGCGGATCACAAGGTCAGGAGATCGAGACCATCCTGGCTAACACGGTGAAACCCCGTCACTACTAAAAATCCAAAAAAAATTAGCAGGATGTCATGGTGGGCGCCTGTAGTCCCAGCTACTCAGGAGGCAGGAGAATGGTGTGAACCCGGGAGGTGGAGCTTGCAGTGAGCCGAGATCGCGCCACTGCACTCCAGCCTAGGCGACAGAGTGAGACTCTGTCTCAAAAAAAAAAAAAAAAAAAGAATGGACAAGATGAAGAAATAATCTTTGTAGTGGTCTAAGGAATATCTATACCCTTATCTGTCCTGGGAATTGAAGTTCCACAGTCAGATTCTGAGAGTACCAAAAGCCCAGTGCATCCAGGGACTTCCTGGGTGCATCTGCTCCAGTCTCCCTATTTCCTAACATCTACTTTATACATTAGACCACACTAGTCATAAAATCAGCCCTGTCTGCACTAGTATTTCTTTCCCAAGTCATCTGTGCTACAGGTGCTTTTTGGCGTGGCCCAAGTTTAAAGCACAGTAAATCATATCCCACCGAGGTTACATTCAGGTTGTGCCAGAAATTGTATAGGGATTCATAAAATGATGTAGATTTTAAGAATTAATACATTATTTAAAATCAGCACATCCCTCCCTTTTAGTCCTCTTCAATTTGTATTGGGGCTGAAAATTAAGTTTGAAACCTCAGAAAAGCTATCCATTCTGCAGTGGTGTCCATCATGGGGATAGATAGAATATATAACATACTTGATTCACTCTGGACATGTTTATTGAGTCTACCATGTGCCAAGACTTGATCCAGGTAATGGAAATAGAGCATCGAATAAGAGTTAAGCCCCTCTCCTCCTGGAATTCAGATTTTGTTGGGGGTAGGGTGGGGGAGACAGACAAAATTAAAAATGAATCATCAAATATGTAATGTATGATGTAAGGATTCTTGCTGTGAAGGGACGTGACACAGCAAGGGGCCAGTGAATGAGTACGGGTACTCTTTAGGGTTATCATGGAAGACCTCTCTGACAAGTGACCTTTGAGCACACACCTGCAGGTAGGGACGGGGCGAGTGAGATGTGGAGAAAGGGCGTCCCAGGAGGAGCAAAGGTTCTGGGGCAAAAAAGATTTTGGCATCTGAAGGAATAGTGAGGAGACTAGAGCAGAATGCCTGATGGGGAAGACGGCTGGAGTCAGACAGGCTGGAGATGGACCATGTGGCCCATGGGCCTTGGTGTGGGGGCTGGCTCTGTCTTCTGAGTAAATTGGGAGGCACTGGAGGATTTGACTCCAGGAATGTCAGCATCTGGCTTACTTTCTATTTTTATTATTTATTTAATAACAATAATAATAATTATTATTATTATTTTTGAGACGGAGTCTCATGCTATCACCCAGGCTGGAGTGCAGTGCTGCCACCTCAGCTCATTGCAACCTCTGCCTCCCAGGTTCAAGGGATTTTCGTGCCTCAGCCCCCCAAGTAGTTGGGATTGCAGGTACCCAACACCACACCTGGCTAATTTTTGTATTTTTAGTAGAGACAGGGTTTCACCATGTTGGCCAGGCTGCTCTCAAACTCCTGACCTCAAGTGATCTGCCTGCCTCAGCCTCCCAAAGTGCTGGGATTACAGGTATGAGCCACCACACCTGGCCTTGGCTTACTTTTTAAAAGGATCCCACTGGTTACTAGGTGTAGAATAGAAATCAGTGAGGCAAGGGCAAGAACAGGGGATGCCTGTGAAGAGGAGGCTGTTGCCTTCAGGGAAGAGGCAGGATAGGACTGAAAGGATCGCTTACGGATTTGATGTGGGGTTGCAGAGAAAGAGAGGAGTACTCACTTGTTTCCATTTCCTGACATAGTAAACATCACAGGAGGAGTGGATGTGATGGGGAAGTTTTGGACATGTTAAGACTGAAGCCTTGTTAGACATCCAGAGGCAATTTGATATGGCAGTTGTAAATCTGAAGTGTAAGTTAAAGTTCTGTGACTTGGACATAAATTCAGAGGCTACCAGCTTACAGTTGGTGTTTCAAGCTGTGGGCTAAGTGATATTCCAAGAAAGAGAGTGTATACAGAGAAGAGGAAAATTTGGGGGAAGAGCCCAGAGGCCTCCAGAGTTTAGAGGTCAGGAAATGAAGATGAGGGAGCAAAAAGATTCAAGCACCTTATGGGCCAATTTAAAAAATATGTGCATTTCTGTGTTTGCTTGATTACATTTAAAAAGTTTATTTTAAACATTTTAATGAGTATGTATTTATGGCAAAAAGTTAAATGATCAAATGCATGCAAGACACACTGTGCAGCAATCACCTCCTCTAACCCCGCCATCCCTTTCTCCATCCTTAGAGACAGCCACTTTTCACAGTTTATCATCAGTTTCTAGTAGTTACCTCCTGTGGAAGAGCTTAAATTCTTCTTTACCATACTTCAAAAAATCATAAAATGTTTTATGAAGGTAAAACTTCAGTGTAGGAACCTCGTGACTGGATCAGAAGGATGAAGAAGTAGCTGGGGATGTTTGACCTAGTTACTGGTGACTTCCAGAGCTCATCCCTTGGAGCATTGACAGTGAATAAGTCAAGACTGAGCACAGTAGAGATCCATCTCTGAGAATGTCTCTTCCATACCTGCTCATTTCTTCCCAGTGAGGCGGTGTGTGTGTGTGTGTGTGTGTATGTGTGAGTGATGTGGGAGAGGCAGAAACCGACATACAGAGAGAGAGAGAGAGAGAGAGAGATCTTATTTCTGTGGCTGTGGGCTGTGGGGCTGGTCTTGGTGCAGTTCACACAGGTGACCTATTACCTGTTCTAATTTTAGGGAATCTGGGAATGACCACAGCCCAACTGTGACTAACAGAGAGAAGGTCAGACTAGTGGGTCTATACCATCGTTTTAAAATGTCTGCTCCTTAAAGTATTGGTAGGATATCATCAATCTCTAAATTACTGGGACATCAAATCAGAGACCTATTCCTATTCTAAGAATGCTATGTCTTGTGTGAGTAGACATGTGGTATGTTTCTACTGTCACAGCTATTTTGATGAATAATCTCTAGTTCTAGCAAATGGGAATATTTGGCAAGAAAAGCAGTTTGTTAAAATCTGTTTGATTTATTCATCAGATAGATTTATAGTAGATTTCAAATTAATAGCATAACCTAGGGGTTTTTATTAATGACACCAAAGTATCCATGGGTAAAATATGTTGTCACTGATTTGCTTCAGAATACCCCAACACTCACCCTCAATGAAGTTGCAGGTATGAACGAAACAAGACTGTAAAGCCATACATAATTTTTGAAGCTAGGTTTTGGATACATAAGGATTCATTACAATATTTTCTCTATTTTTGGTATGTTTGAACACTTCCAGAAGAAAAAGTTAAACAAAAAGGAGAAAGTGTTAATAATAGACTCCTAGGCTTTAAAGCAACCTCCAGGCTTTATTTACTTCGCCCATAATCTTTCCTTGGAATTCGGTTGTGCTGGCAACGCCACCCATGAGATACAGTTTTATGAGCAGTTTGAAATGAGAAATGTGATGGGCAAATATCAAGTATTGTTAATGATTTATGTAATTATCATTGGATTCATCGCAGCTGATAGGCGGTTGCTTCTGTACACTCTCTCAGCAGGCAGGGAGATTAGGAGAAGGTCCCCCTTCAAGGTTGCTGGCTTTGCTGACCATCCTTGTCATAGGAACAGAGCTGTGAGGAGTCAGGAGCACTGAAGACCCCTGCTTTCAATGGATCCACATCCACTGCAGCGGCCCCAATCTGGACCTGGTCAGTGTTGTCACTGCTGATGGATTTGTCCAGGGAGCCAGAGAACATACGCTGGTGATTAAAATAATGTTTTCTCTAAGTTACTGTAAACTTTCTCCTGTGTAGTTGAGGCAACACTTCCAGTTGTGGTGAGAGATTGAACAAAAGAAAAAGAAAGCATACAATGTTAAAGCTGGCAGGACCTTAAAGACACTGCCTAGCCTTCTCACTCAGCAGTTAGTTGCAGATGACTCCTCCAGATCTTGACGAGGACCGCAGGCCCTCGTTTAAGAACCTCGCCTGCTGCTTTGTTGCTTCTATGGGGCACATTCTGGTGATGAAGGCCAGCTGTTTTTCTCCACCAGCCTGGAGTTCTCTCAACTTTATTTCTGGCTTTCAGAGTCCCTGGCCAATTGTCTGGAGGCCCAGAGAGCCACTGTTAGTCTAAGGTCACTTAAAAAATAAGGCTAATCCAGGCCGGGCGCGGTGGCTCAAGCCTGTAATCCCAGCACTTTGGGAGGCCGAGACGGGCGGATCACGAGGTCAGGAGATCAAGACCATCCTGGCTAACATGGTGAAACCCCATCTCTACTAAAAAAATACAAAAAACTAAGCCGGGCGAGGTGGCGGGCGCCTGTAGTCCCAGATACTCGGGAGGCTGAGGCAGGAGAATGGCGTAAACCCGAGAGGCGGAGCTTGCAGTGAGCTGAGATCCGGCCACTGCACTCCAGCCTGGGCGACAGAGCGAGACTCCGTCTCAAAAAAAAAAAATAATAATAATAAGAATAAGGCTAATCCCGGTCCTGGATTCTGCCAGATTCCTAGAAAGACTGACAGTGAAAGTGTCATTCTGTGCTTGGGAAACCAGACTTCACAATGGTTTTCACTGGGACGGTCCCATCAAATATATAAGAATCCAACAACATTCTTTTTTCAGAGTTGGAATGACTCAGTCCTAATTCAGTCTTAAATAAATAATGTGCTGGACCTTTACTTAGGCCCGTTTAAGTGTTTTTTTACAATTCTCTCCCCTGACTGAGGGGACAATTAGGCCAGCATGTTCTTCCTTGGAGCGACAGACTCTCAAATAGCTCATTTTCCATGGCCTTAGCTTTACTTTGACAATGGAACAGTCTATCCAGGAAGGTGAATAAAAGTTTCCACCTCTTGCAAATTTGAATAGATAGATTTTCCTGCTTCTGTTCTTCCCATCAACATTTCATAGGCCTCAGAACCAAGTCTGGTCATAGTGGAGTGTAGGTGCTTCCTTATCACTCAGCAGTGTGTCTGCAAGGGGAGGACTTCCTTCAAGCACACAGTTTAGGGAACTCAGCCCTGAAATGCAAGGTTGGCCTCCTTCTTGCACATCTTACTCCTGGGAACTTCGCTTTCCCCCTGTGCATCAACTCCTGACATATTGAGAAAAAAATTCAAACGCTTTTTTAAAAAAAATCAAATACAGAGTATTTTAAACATGATTGAAATATATTAATTTACTTCCCCAAATTTATCCTAAAACAATTTATTAAACCCCTACTATATGTCAGGCATTAAAGGGAAAACCCTCTCCTTTTCCTCTTATTGCCACAGATTACATGGGTCCCCCTTTTGACACATCATCTCAACTATGACCTGAAGGTTTATGTTGGGATGGATGCCTGTGGGATTAACATATACTGAAGCAGAGATGAAATTTTTCATAATGGAAAGAGGCTAAAAATTAAGAAAAGGCTACAACATGACCAAAAAAATAGTGAGGCCATAGGTAGCACCTCTATGGATTCTCTTGGGTCATCCAGATCAGTTAATTATGCAATTCTTATTATTTAGTTGTCCAAATTTGGGATATCTTTTTTGTACTCATTGTTACACCTTTCTGATTCTGAAGACTTAGCCACAATCATTATCTTCTGAGTCACAATACATGAAAAGGTGAATGGTCTAAGTTTCTAACAGTATTACTGCTGATAACATGAGATCTCAAGCATTGCAATGGCATAGCTGCCTCCCTAGGCAAACAATGTAGTCATAAATATGGGTAATCAAGAAGTATAGCAAGGGAGAGAGAAAAAGCAGCAGGTGATGAAAAAAAAAAAAAGAAAACCTGGTCTACTTGGGTAATACCCAATAAACCAGCCCCTGCGCCCTGCCTCCAGGACAATAATATAGCCGGTGTTTTGAATCAGTCTTGCTTTACTGAGAGCAAAGCCAGTCTCTAGCTGGCCTGGAGAGGCAGGAATGACAAGCCATGGAATGGGGCGGGGAAACTGATCAACATCAAGGCTGTAGAAAAGAAATTCTATCACCTGGCTTGTTAATTTGTAAACAAGACACTCCTAGGCCGAGAATCCCAGTTGATAATAATTGCATTACTGATAACCTACAAGTTCTCCTTTTTCTTTGATTATTCTGTTTTTATTGGCCCCTGTAGGATGCTGAATCTCTGGCAAAGGTGGGCAGTGAGTTATTGCATTTTGTGAGCAATATTTTACCCCCTGTTGAATTATCTGTCATAGTTTGTGTGGGTGGGAGGCTGTAGAGAAGGGCCAAGGAAGGATGAATTGGTATGCCCACCTACAAAGGGCTGCAGCATGAGAAGGCTTTGAGTTGAAAAAACACATTCAAGTCTCCCCAGTTAGTTTTCATTTGTATTACCCTCGTCAGGAGTTCTGGTTGGGAATGGGGAAGGAATTAGGAGAAAGTGGTGGAGAGATCTGTGAAGAGAGGTAAATGGAAGAGGGTTGACAAGTATCAAAGTCTATAAAGAGAAGGGAAATAACATTTGTTTCAAACTCATCAAGCTGCCTTGGTTCCTGTCTCTCTTTGGGCCCATGTTTATCATGTAAATAATTCCTCATTTGCGGTCCCTCTCAAGCCTCCTTGAGGGGCACGAGTGTATCATTTTCCTTTTACATGGACTGCCTCTCACATAGTTTTCTCCTATAATGTGATATCAGTGAGGTCTTTTTCCTTTGATATAACTATACACTGTGTAATGATTACCAAAAAATTTCCACACCCATGCCCACCCATGCTGTACATTAGGTCCCCACAATTGTTCATCTTATATCTGAAAGTGTGTACCCTTTGATCAGCATCTCCCTATTTCCCCTGCCTTTCCAGATCCTGGTAACCACCATTCTACTCCCTCCCTCTAGGAGTTCAACTGTTTTAGATTCCACATATAAGTAAGATCATGTAGTATCTGTCTTTCTGTGCCTGGCTTATTTCACTTTAACATAATGTCCTCCGGGTTCATCTACGTTGTCACAAATGGCAGACTTTCCTTTTTTATGAATAAGTAATAGTCTATAGTGTGTGTGTGTGTGTATCCACTGCGTTTTCTTTATTCATCTGTCCATGGATATTTAGGTAGTTTCCATATCTTGGCTGTTGTGGATAATGCTGCAATGAATATGGGAGTGTTGGTATTTTTTTGAGATAATGATTTTATTTTCTTTGGCTATATAACTGGAAGAGAAGAGAGACAGCTGGATTGTATAATAGTCGTTTTATTCTTCAAAGAGTTTTTCATCCTTCTCATGGGGGCTTCTCTGAGAAGGAAATTAAATAATGTGTACTAAAGATATTAAAGAGCATTTTACAAAATAAGGCATTTTTGGTAAAAGCCATTGCTGTTTTCCAGTGATCAATATCTGTTTCTATGTGTTGCTGATCTTTCTAGCCTTTCTTTTGTCAGTTAAAATTTTTGTTCAATTCCCTAGAAGCTTTAACTGCTAACAGCTAACAGCTGCAGGAGGGAGATGCCTGAATTAGGGCAGGTGTGTTTGGCACAGAGCTAAGCTGTGTCTCTGTCAGGGATACAAACTCCAGTCAAGATATGTTAGAGGCTGTTTAAGGATCATTATGATAGCCAGGTGATGCTAAATTGTAATTACCTGCTGTTAGCCATTGGGTGGGTGGGGAGGAGAATGGAGGAGGGGGCGCTGATAGTTATAAATGGCAGGTGTAAGGAGTGATAATAATTTCTTTTCAATATGAGCTTATTCCCAAATTGGCTAACGGGTATTTTTAAGGCCATGCTAAATTAAAGGAATCCAATTTTCTCACTAGTATTTGGTAGCACATGGGTTCAAGGAGACTATGTGTCATATCCAGAAGGGTTCTGTACATGAACTGGACTTAATTGCTCCGAGAGTCACTGGAGCTTTCTTTAATCAGAATGGAAATCAGGATAAGCTGAGGTCTTATAGATTGGTAATACTTAAGGCAGAACATTAACACCGTGCCTTGTAGCTGTTAGTTGGTAGAGGGAAATTCAGGCTACCGTCACGAAACCTGCAGGTTAAATTATTTTCTCCTCCCTGCTTCTGTAGGTTCACAGGGTTCCCTTCTGATAGAGCTTTTTGCCTGTGTTGTAAAGCTCTTTGGCTGAGATGGATGACAAAGATATTGACAAAGAACCAAGACAGAAATTAAGCTTTTCCTATTGTGAGGAGACTGAGATTGAAGGGCAGAAGAAAGCACAAGAAAGCAGGGAGGCTTCAAGCCAAACCCCAGAGAAGGGTGAAGTGCAGGATTCAGAGGCAAAGGGTACACCACCTAGGACTCCCCTTAGCAACGTGCAGGAGCTCGACACATCTTGGGAAAAAGACAAAGAAAGTCCAGATCAGATTTTGAGGACTCCAGTGTCACATCCTCTCAAATGTCCTGAGACACCAGGCCAAGAAGACAGCAGGAGCAAGCTGCTGCCGAGTGACAGCCCCTCTACTCCCAAAGTAAGTAAGGGGTGGGGGAAAAACGGACCCAGGTCGCCAAGCTCCGCTTCCTGTAATTTAGCTGATAGTGACAGTGGATTCATGTGTGTATGACAGTCACTTCCAGGCTGTGGATGTCCTCAATTACATATTTATTGATGAAAATAAAGAAGAGATTAAAATTACCAGAAAATGGACAGAATTAAACGGTTTGTCAGCTGTCTTCTCAAAACCATTGGTGCCAGTAACTATTGGCTATTGGCCACAAACAAATTTTGGGTAGAAAAAAGTTCCTAAAGAATATTGTAACTGGAAGGAATATTGAGATTTAGAGCCCCGGCTGTGCACTTTACATATGAGAAAATGAAGGGCCCAAGACAGAAGCTGTCTCATAGCTCAGCCAATGTTAGAGACAGGACTAGAAACCTGATCTTTTTGGCCTAGTCTGTTCTTTCCATTACGCCAACTGGCTCTATTTTTGTGTGATTATTTACTAATACTTCCTAACGTAAGAATGTCCAGATTCACTGTTCCAACACATTCATATCTCTGCTGCTGCTGCTCCTCCTAGAAGAAACTCCTCTCCCCTCCTTGGTCTCATGAAATACAGGTTCTATTATATGTCAGCAAAGAGGAAACTTGTTGATACTTCTTTAGAAGCTGAGGATGGCAAATAAGCAACAGTCCCTGGTAGCATATTCCTTTATTCTTGTTGTGATTGGTGTCCTGTTGCATCGTTCATGTTATTAAAGTCATAGTTGGGGCAGGGTTACCTCTAATCAACTCTGGTGCCATGGTGTGTGAGTGCTAGGGTTGGTATTAGCTCTGCTACCTGCTGGCTCAGCTTGAGGCACTTAAGATCATCATCATAACGTCTGTGATCCTGACTGCGGCACAGTTGCTGTCAGCGGGTCGCTTTAGTACCTGCTGGGTGTGGGTACCATGTATACCAGGAAATTCTAAGCTGCTTGTTTGAATTGTAGAAAAACTAATATGCTCCGATGTCTATCTCTGGGTTTTTCAATGGTCACAGCACCAACCAATTAATCACCCATTTATTCTTTGAGAATTCCCTGTAGGTAAGGAGCATATAATACAGTCTCTGCCCTCAAAGAGCTTACAGTCTAGCAAAGAGAAGTTATGCCAATTGACACTATGTGATAAGTGTGGTCAGAACCCGCTGGACACATTCTCAGTGCAGTGATCAGAAAAGACAGGTATCAGAACGGCAATGAAAGTTGGTCCAGTTTTGATATATGGGGGAGAATGGGCTGAGAGAATGTGGCTTTGAGTAAGAGTACACAGGGAAGAAAACATGACATTCATTTGATTATTCACAGCTTAACTGAACACCTTGATATGTTAGCAGACCCTCTGCTGGCAAAACCCATTCACTGCCTTCAAAAAGAGCCCACAAAATGAAGAAAGATTAAATAAATGAAACAATAAAGTTCAAACCATGTGTACTTTGAATGTTGAGCACGATGAGAAGGTTGAGCATGATGAGAAGGAATTAGGAATTAAATCTCTATCAGGGAAGACTTTCCAAAGAAAGTAATGTTGGAACGATGTCTTAAAGGATATTTGGAGTTAGCCAGGCAAAGAGGGGAATAGGAATTCTAGGCAAAGGGGAAAGCATCCACCAAGTTACAGAGGGTAAGGAGCTACTACACTTGGAAACAGCATGTTATTCAGTGTTACAGGAGCCTGTGTGTGAGAGAGCGCCAAGAGATGAGGCCAGTGTAGGTGGGCAGAAGTTAGATCAATATTTTAATCCTGAGAGTGTTGAGAGAGCTATTACCATGGTTTTCAGTAAGGGGATTGTTTTGGAAAAATCATGACCTTTGTATGTATGATGGGATGGAGCATGAGAGAGCCTGGAGGTAGAGCAGTATTCAGAATAGACCTGTTGAACAGAGAAGAGCCTGGACTGGGACAGATAGTGAAAAATTAAGAGATGACTTGATGGAGGGGTTCAGGGAAAAAGAAAACAATCTGATGACTGAGGTTTCTTGCTTGGTTCAGTAGATGGAATCAAGATAGGTGACACTGAGGAATATATGGGTTTGGAGAAAAGCAGAGATGTGGTATAAAAAGTTGGATAACTGGATCTGGGGCACAAGAAAACAATGAAAATTGGAGATCCGTATTTGGATATCTACAGCATTTAGGAAGTAGTTGAAGCCATGGGTGGAGATAAGGTCACATAGCCTGAGTGCCAGAGTAAGGAGAGAAGTGGCCCAGTTAGAAATCTTGGATAATGCCCAGGTTTAAGGGAGAGGCAGAGAACAGGGCTTGGGAGCAAAAGTGAAATGCAACTGGGAAAGTACATACTTTATGAAAACATAGTTTGTGTTAAAGGAAAGAGGCTTGGCGGCTGATCATTGTTATGCAGAAGACAAAGCTGATGGGAAAGGAGGATTGGCTTAGTCAGTCTTGTCCAAGGGATTGAACCAGAAATCATGTGAAATTCAGTTCACTGGAAGGACTTCCTGACAGAATCATCTAGAGATAGAAGAGCATGCTTAGGAGGTGTACGCTCCCTGTGGCTAAAAGCATAGGACACTCATTGATGACCACTTGGTAGGAAGACTGCAGAAGGGATTTGTTAGTGTGTTTGCCTTGCTACACAGGAATACCTGAGACTGGGTAAATTATAAAGAAAAGAGGTTTATCTGGCCTACAGTTCTGCAGGCTGTACGGTAAGCATATTGCCCATATCTGCTTCTGGTGAGGGCCTCAGGAAGTTGACAATCATGGCACAAGGTGAACAGAAACAAGGCAGCTTGTTACATGGTGAGAGAAGTGAGAGTGGAAGAAAGACAGGAAGGATTGCTGTCAGGCTCTTTTAAACAACCAGATCTGGCGTGAACTAACAAAATGAGAACTGGTTCATTACCATGAGGATGGCACCAAGGAATCCACCTCTATAATCCAAATGCCACCCACCAGGCCCTACCTCCGGCACTGGGGATTATATTTCAACATGATATCCAAATGATATCAGGATTCAAGCATCAGGGGACTAATCATATTGACTGGGCCTTTTAAAAAATCCAAACATCCCAATAATATCAGGATTCAAGCATCAGGGGGCTAATTGTATTGACTGGGCCTTCAAAATCCTTCTCTGTCCCAAGATACTATGTTTGTGTGTTTGTGAGAGGTTGCCTTCTCTTCTCACCATCTTCATAAGTCAAGTAGCTATCCGCCAAATTTCCCCAATCTCCCTCAATCATCTGTGCTAGAGCTATTCCTTATAGAATTATTTGCCCTCTCTGGAGCACATTTATACTCTCAATCTGTGTCATGTTTCAATAAATTTTCAAATTGCTGTACTTCTAAGCAGAAGTTCTTTTCATATGTCTTATTCCAAACTATGTTCTTTGAGATTTTGAAAGGATTACTCATAATTCTACTATTCCAGCAATAATGACTATATTAACATAATTAATATCCTTCCCTACATCATAAGTGGTGCTCACAGGTTCTCTTGGCCCTCATATTTCCTGACTAGAAAATCTAGTCTTCCCTGATATGAATAATTTTTATCTGAATATTTTCTAGGCTCCTTATATTTTCCTTGAGATGTGGCAACTAGAACTATGTGCTGCATTCCAGGTGTGGCTACCCACTGTTTCATATGTAATAGATGCATTTTACTTTCCATATGATAATCAGCATTACAAAAAACTAATTCTCAGAATGACTTACAACAAAATTCTAGGTCCATTTTGCAAATTGCACTGATAACTGAGAAATATCATTATAGTTTTGCTTATTTTGAACCAATACTCAGTCTTCATGATAAACACACAGGAAAGCTGTGAGTCTGTCAACAAGAGCTTGTCTGCCCCCTGGATTCTTCAAGCAGCCCTATGAACTCCAAGATATGAGAAACACTTAACTCTGGCAATGACATCATTTTTCTTCAGTTTTTTTTAAAAAAGGCTAGGTTACTGTGATTTTCCATAGCTTCCTTCATTCCTGCTTATTCAATCATTTATTTAGTATTTACAATAGATCCAATATTCATTTTTTGTAGAATCACATTCTTTAATGAATCATGCAATCTGGTTTCTGCTTCTACACTAAAATGTCATGCGCAGAGATGATCAGAACTGTAGAAGTCTCTTAGAAAGAGCCTCACAGTGCAATGCTTATACTGTGGCCCCTGTGTGTGCTGCCATACTCCTGAAGATCCACAACACAGCTACTCCTCTGGCCCCTGACATCAGGTCAGCATTCTGCCTTCGAATTCTTTGGCTTTTCCCTTTGCCCTTTGGTTTCATTCTGGTTAGGTTTAGGCTGATGTTCTCTTCTTGTATCCCACTTGGAGTGGTAAGTCCTGCACATTTGCCTATTTATTGGTAGCTGGTTGTAGCCACTGCAAAGATCTCAATCTTAAGGGCTTAGAGTACTAATTTTCAATCTAATTACCCCACTTCATGAAGCACTCCTCAGTTAATGCTATATTTTAAGTGAAATTTAACACTTTTTTTCATGTTTAGTCTATGAAATCTTTTTCTTATAAGGTGATTGTTTCTGAAACACCGATGAACTGCTGAATAATGAACTATTTATTCCTTAAGATTTAGAATTCACTTCTGTACCACTTGGCATCTAACCCAGCATCTGCTACGTAGTAGGCACCAAACAAATATTTGGATGAATAATTGAAAGGAAGTTAAAGTATAAGCTCTGAGAATATAGAGTCATTTTTATTTGTCTAAACTTAATGTCTTTGTCTTTAAAAACTGAAGATAGGACTACAAGTGGTTTTCATAGCCAGCTAACAGAATTGCCCAGGGGAAGGGTTAGAGTTTGACTAAACTACAGACTCCTGTGTTGACTTCATGAATCAGAATATCTAGAGGCAGAGACTGAGATTCTGTAGTTTTCATAAGAGGAGCAGTTACAATGCAACTAGTTCACATGGAACCAGATAATCTCTAAGGCCCCTTCAGCAAAAGCATTCTTCGATTCAAATATTAACTAGCTAATGGATACGGAATGTCTTTACTAATGCTATTATGACTTGTCTTTTGTCATCCTCATTCAGAGCATGCTGAGCCGGTTGGCGATTTCTCCAACAGGGAAGCTTCCCGCCAGAGGCCCTAAGCATTTGAAGCTCACACCTGCTCCCCTCAAGGATGAGATGACCTCATTGGCTCTGGTCAATATTAATCCCTTCACTCCAGAGTCCTATAGAAAATTATTCTTTCAATCTGGTGGCAAGAGGAAAATGCGAGGAGATCTGTAAGTGTTCTATTACTTATGACTTTTGAGAACTGACCCTACTACAGTCAAGCGGTAAGAAGTGAGTGTTAAAGTAAGATTAGGAACGAGAACTCTATCTGAACGAAATGTATATGCTTACACATTCTCCCCTCCCTAGATATCAATGCTGGTTTTACCTGCTTTATCCCAGAGATTCTAACATCTTTCCATTCCGACGTGTACTGAAGATGCTTTCTCTATAAAATAACAAGACAGAATAAGCAATAGATCTCTGGCTTCTATTAGGAAGTTGAGTGGGCTGTGGAATTGCCTTCAAGTGGTTAATATGAGGCTGGCAGTTGTGGAAGGTGTAGTTCAAACTTCAAAGAGTATGTTGCTGCTTTGAGTCTTGTGTGACTAATGATGAAAGCTATAGAGCAAGGATTTGAACTTCTCTGTGGGTGATCGAAGATTGGCTGGAGCAAAAACACATTGCTTTCAGAGCTGCAAAAGAATAGAAAGCCAAACTGCACTATTCCATAAAGGCCCCTGAATGACAGAAATTGTCCAAATAAGGACTGTGCATATTACTCAGGAACATGACTATGTCTCTTCAAGGCCTTTATAGAATGGAATCACTTCCAAAGTGGGGCAGTCATTTATGTTCATATGAACCCAGCAAAATAAATGGACAGCTAACAATGTAAACTTTGCAGAGTGTTTAATGTGCTATGTCAAGTTGTTTCTTTGGAATCAATGAGTATGTGTTAATCAGTCTTTGATCAGAATAGGTTCTTTCAACACTATCTCCTTCTTAAGTAAACAGCACTTCAGCACCAGTCCACTCACCTATTTTGGTTACCAAGAATTCAATTGGTTTTAGTTCTTTAGGAGTCTTTGTAAATCATTACACTCTCACTGAAGCCGGGAACAAAGACAGCTAATTTGAAATCTTGGCAATGAAAGTGGTGACACTTTTGTAGTGTCATTTGGTGCTTCTAAGAGTATTTTTCCTTGTTTTTATAATTTATAAAACACTTCATAAAGTATTATAATGTGATACTAAATCACAAATACCAAGCATTGATTTAGTTCCATAAATGTAGTGCCCTCCATTTGCCATTTCTACCTTGTGTTTCTCCAAAAGAAAAATCTATAGCTAGTTGAAATCTTGCTTAAGGATCCGGAATACAAGTATGTGTGGCAAAGAGGATGTCTGCTGGTCACTTAGCTTATCTAAGAGTAATTGAAAATATCTTATCCCAGGTTGTAGCAGATTCTGCCCTACTTGTAGTCTACCTGTGAACTGATTACAAAGCCAGATTCTGGGGGAGGGGTAGGTGTTGGAAGGAGAGTGTGGTGTGGCAGTGAGGAGCAAATGCTTTGGCGTCAGACCTGGCTCCAAGTCCTAGTTCTGCCACTTGCTAATTGTTTGACCTAGAGTTATTTAACCTCTCTCTGTCTTGGTTTCCTAGTTTGTGGATGATGATACCCATTTAACAGTTTCACATATGTTCTGTGCTCTCTTGCTCCAGCACATGGTGTTCTACTTGCTGAAAACCTCACTCTTTTCCCTTTCCTAGTTCCTACTCATTCCCAGAATCTTGGCTTATATATTCTCTCTTCTGGGAAAGCTTTTAACTCTTGAAATAATTGAGTGCTGTCCATGGTATCCTTGCTATCTTATCCTGTTCTAGGTTCTTGTATTGAAATGTCCTGGTTATCCCTGCCTCCACATTTAAACCGAAGAGAAATGATTGTCTTATTTACTCTTACATCCCTAGAACCTAGCATAGTTCAAGCTCAATAAATATTAATTATATATTGATAAAACTTTTTTTTTCTTTTTTAAGTGAGGAAGCTGGTCCAGAGGAAGGCAAGGGAGGACTACCTGCCAAGGTAAGCGTGGTTCTTTGGCCCAGCTGCCACAACATAGGCAGTTTATCCTATTCTCTCTCTCCTTCCCCTCCCCTTCTCCCTCTCTCTCCTCCCTCTTCCCTTCTTCTCTACCCTCCCTTTTCTCCTCCCTTACCCTCCCCTCCTCTCCTTTGACACTCCCTCCCTTTCTTCTACCCTCTCCTTCTGCCCTCTCTTCCCCATCTCCCCTCCTCCCCTCCTTTCTCCTACTCTCCTTCTCTCCTCCCCTCCCCACCCCACCCCACCTCACACTCTAGCTTTGTAAATGTGCTTTGCAGCTGAATTTATCTGGACCCTACTCAGGGTCTATGTTCTCCGCTAGTTGTAACTTTGCCAGGCAGTATCTGATATTATATGCTGAATCATTACTTTAGAGTATTTTTAAATTAAATATTTCTGCTTCTATCTTTAATCTGGAGAAAAATTCTACACTCATGGGGTAGAGAAGTAGGGAAAATTAAGATATTTTTGGTCTCAAAATAGAAAAAGAGAATTGGAAGAAAATGGCATACAGCCAGAGATTTATATGTAAAATTTTACCTTTTAAATGTATTAATATTTGATTTTATAATGTTCACAACCTTTGATCTATCCCTCATTTGATAATCTAACCTAAAAAAATACTGTAAATATTATCCTCAGAGATACTGATTGTAATAGCAAAAAAGGGGGGAGACCAAATGCCTTATAATAGAAAAATGGCTAAGCTAATTACAGTTTTAAGTCAGTGGAGTATTAAATTGCCATTAAGATGTTTATAATACCTTGAAAACATGCGTATGTTCAAGGTTCAGAGTGAAAAGACTCAAAGGTTTATATCCTGAATGACCATAACTATCTATTGCACATTAATCACAGGGAGAATGAAATGGAGCTATAACCACTGGTATTTCAACATTTTTGAAAGGTGGAAATTTAATATTTGTTTTTCCTTTAAATTTCTAAAGTTTTCTGAAGCAAGTTTTATTTGCATAAATAAATGTTAATATGTTAAAATGTTAGCACTTGGCTATTGTAGACATCATAGAAAAGAAGGCCACTGGCACAGTCTTCCTTCATATGCAAATGTTTGACTTAGGCCTTCATTATTTTACTCTTGGATTTTATTCCTCACTTATTTTATAATTTATGTCTTGATTTCAGATAGAAATTCTAATGTTTTTGAACATTAAATAAGTGCAAAGCATTGTATTTAGTTAGACCCTTTAAGGAAAAAAATCTGCCCAAACAGAAGTTAAAACCTTTGAAATTTCAAAACAATCTATACATAAATAAGCAGCTATGAGATATGTGTATTTGTGTATATGTGTATGTACATATGTGCAAGGTGAATATACATATGCGTGTATATATTTAAAATCTAGAAGGGGTTAGTAAATACTTCTATGAAATAGGAGTTGGGTAGGAAGAGATTGTATATTAAAATAATTTTAGACTAAGGAAGTAAATAACTTAATGCTATCAAGGCAGGAGAACAGAGTTCATGTGTAAGAGGGGCAGGGTGGGAGGAGAGTGGTCAGGGATAGATGCAGATGGTACACTGGCTTCGTTGGTATCTAGGGGGAGGGTAGTCAAGTAGTGAGTGTGCAGTTGGTAGAAGGTCTTGAGGTTTTCTTATCAGGAGTTTGAATTTCTCATGGGAAACAATTAGGTATCTCTGATTCTATGGTATCATTTTGCAAAAATAACTCTTACTGTTAGAAGAGTTGAAGAGAGGGCTGGTAGCTGTAGCAAATCCAAACAAGAAGGGAACAGAGCATGAGACTGGCTAAGGGTAATGAAAATTAGAGATCTTGCTGATGAAAGTGATTGGAACTAGATGTTGAAAATGAGGAAGTAGTAAAACCCAAGATTTTTCAAACTCAAAGTTGGAGAAAAATTCTTCAGGATTGGAACACTGAGAGAAGGTGACTTTGGAAGATAAATCAGCTTGGATTTAGACTGATATAAATTTATGGAGATTTTTTGGTCATAATAGTTTAATCAGAATTTACTATGTACTTGACACTATCCTAAGGTACGTGTTGTTATGTGTACTATATGTAATACTGTATATTATCATGTAATATTTAAAAGAACCCTGAAGAGTAGTTGCCATGATCTTCATCTCACAGATGGAAAAACTGAAAGGAGTTCAGATTGACCTGGGGTTATTTACTAGCTGGGCAATGAGTGATGTTGCTAGTTAGCCAGTAGTGAGAGTGGTTGCTAGACCTGAACACATAGTCTGAACTAACCAAAATTGTCAAAGTTTGATGATTTTGACAAGATCATTTCTCCAGGCTGGTTTTTTGGGGGAAAGAAACAGAAAACAAGTATGCTTATTCAGCTTGAGATGGAAACATTAGGATTCCGACTTTGAGACACGTAAAGAAGGGGGGTCTTTCATTTCTTTTAATTTGCTCCACCCAGGTCCCAGTTATTCTTTGAACTAAGGACAGTAGCTCTGGGTGTGAGAAGCTGTGTCCTCTTAGGAACATGTAGAAAAGAACAGTATGCCCAGATAGAGAAAAGAATATTGAAAAATAAGTGAGAATTGTCAGTATAGGGTTGTACAGAAGGTTACAAAGAAAACAAAGAAGATAGCAATTGGGGAGATTCTTGCTACCATGAATATTGACACAAGTAGAATTCATTGCAATCACCTCAAAAGTGTTTTTGAAAACTTGGAGCAATTTAGGACTGTAATATTGTTTAATTTTATTGCTTACAACATGTTAGAATTTCTCTAATTTCCTTTTTATTAAAATACTTTAGAGATGTGTTTTAAGAGAAACCAACATGGCTTCCCGCTACGAAAAAGAATTCTTGGAAGTGGAAAAAATTGGTGTTGGCGAATTTGGTACAGTCTACAAGTGCATTAAGAGGCTGGATGGATGTGTTTACGCAATAAAGCGCTCTATGAAAACTTTTGCAGAATTATCAAATGAGTGAGTACTTTGAAATGCACTAAAAGTATAAACTTAGATTTGGAGAGCTGTTTCTTGTCAAATTATTTTGAATTTATAGCATTGATGTCATTAAAAATCATTTGTATTTTAAAATCACCCCACATTATATGTTGTCTCATTTTCATAACCTTTCTGAGTTTTCCAGCTCAGAGATGTTTCTTCCTAAAATATAACATGATCATTTTAGATCATGACGTTTTTCTTTATTTTTTAATTTGTATTTATTTATTTCTTTCTGTGATGGAGTCTCGGTCTGTCACCAGGCTAGAGTGCAGTGGTGTGATCTTGGCTCACAGCAGTCTCCACCTCCTGGGATCAAGCAATTCTCCTGCTTCAGCCTCCTGAGTAGCTGGGACTATAGGCATGCACCACCACACCTGGCTAATTTTTGTATTTTTAGTAGAGACGGAGTTTCACCATGTTGGCCAGGATGGTCTTGATCTCTTGATCTCGTGATCTGCCCGCCTTGGCCTCCCAAAGTGCTGGGATTACAGGCGTGAGCACCTGGCTGCTCATGATGTGTTTGTGTTTTTTTGTTTTTTTTGTTTTTGTTCTTGTGGCTTTTACTTTCCACTGCTGGTCTTTCTGACTAAAAAAAAAAAAGAATAGATTTGTGGAATTGTCCTCTGGTGTCTGTTTCATTTATTAGAAATATTACCAAATAGAAAGTTATTATAAACTCACTGGTTTATCTTTACTTTATGTTAACAATGAATTCAATAGTAAAGTTTCAGAGACTACATGTAAGAGAAAGTAAGTCTGATTCCCAGAACTATTCAAAAGTTTTTCCTTAATCACAAGGAAAATACATATTTTCAGATTCAGCCAATGCTTTTTATGAACTGTGAGGATATACTTAATATGCAGAATCTAGAATTACAGATTTTAGAATTTTTTTTTTTTTTTTTTTTGAGATGGAATCTAGCTCTGCTGCCCAGGCTGGAATGCAGTGGCACCATCGTGGCTCACTGTAACCTTTGCCTCCCAGGTTCAAGTGATTCTCCTGCCTTAGTCTCCCAAGTAGCTGGGACTACAGGCATGTGCCACCACACCTGGCTAGTTCCTCATTTTTATGAGATTTGTCAAGTACTCTATTTTGCTTAATTTGTGTTGGGATTTTCTATTCCATAAGGAATATCTCTCCCCAAGGCTATTCCTGTGAGTATGTCATATTGGCTGAGGTTAACATTGACTCTAATGACTGCCTAGCCTTTATAGAGATGAATCGAAGGCCCATTACAATATCCACAATCTGGTGTACAGTGGCCTTCTCATTAAGCCCATTAAAATGTTTTGATTGTGATAGGATGAAATAAAGACCTGACGCACATCTGCCATTGAGGCATAACCACTTAAAGCTCCTCTTTACATATGCCATGTTAAAATCAAAACACAGGCCGGGCGCGGTGGCTCAAGCCTGTAATCCCAGCGCTTTGGGAGGCCGAGACGGGCGGATCACGAGGTCAGAAGATCGAGACCATCCTGGCTAACATGGTGAAACCCCGTCTCTACTAAAAAATACAAAAAACTAGCCGGGTGAGGTGGCGGGCGCCTGTAGTCCCAGCTACTCGGGAGGCTGAGGCAGGAGAATGGCGTAAACCCGGGAGGCGGAGCTTGCAGTGAGCTGAGATCCGGCCACTGCACTCCAGCCCGGGCGACAGAGCGAGACTCCGTCTCAAAAAAAAAAAAATAAAAAAAATAAAAAAAAAAATAAAAAAAAAAAAAAATCAAAACACAATGGACTCTGGCACCAGGCTGACCAAAGTTCTGCTCTTAAGTCTACTATTACCAGTTTGATTTTTGGGCCACTTACTTTCGAGAGCCTTCATCCTTTCCACTGTATATTACCAAATGATTATTAAGATTCAGTGAGATAAAACAGTAAGCAAGCAGTGTGCTCTCAATAAATATTCTGCCATTGCTAATAAAGCCTCATAGTTTGAAGAAACATTTTTGTGTACATTATGTTGATTGGTGTCTTTATTCCTCAATGCTTTTCTGTCTCATAGGAATTTGGCTTTGCATGAAGTTTATGCGCATGCAGTGCTTGGGCATCACCCCCATGTGGTACGTTACTATTCCTCATGGGCAGAAGATGACCACATGATCATTCAGAATGAATACTGCAATGGTAAGTAGTATATAGACGAATATCTACGAAGAGGGAGATGAACTTTATAAGCCTTCAGAAATAAACTTTCCCTCCTCCTCATAGTTTATGCCACAGATAGCAGACATACCTAAAAAGTCTATACTATATATTATAGTCTTGCTTGGAAGCACAGAGCTTCTATACCTCTTAAAGGGGTCCTCGACTTATTTTTTCTTTCCCTTCTGTTGTCAGGATAATCATTCATTTCAGAAAATACTTATTCCATGTTAGACCCTGGGCAAGTGAAGATGAGTTAGATGTGCTCCCTCCCCTTAAGCAATATTCAGGCTGGTAGAGAAACTAGAGCTTTGGTGGCTGCAGCCTTCCTCCTTGTTGGCAATACCTCATGCTCATGACCTCACCTACAAACTTTGTCTTGGAGTGACTTCATTTTTTTTTTTTTTTTTTTTTTTTTTTGAGATGGAGTTTTGTTCTTGTTGCCTAGGCTGGAGTGCAATGGTGCGATCTCGGCTCACCGCAACCTCCACCTCCCAGGTTCAAGCGATTCTCCTGCCTCAGTCTCCCGAGTAGCTGGTATTACAGACACCCACCACCACGCCTGGCTAATTTTTTGTATTTTTTTTTTTTTTTTGATGGAGATGAGGTTTCTCCATGTTGGTCAGGCTGGTCTTGAACTCCCAACCTCAGGTATTCCACCTGCCTCAGCCTCCCAAAGTGCTGGGATTACAGGTGTAAGCCACGGCATCTAGCCGAGTGACTTCATTTTTAACAAGCTCCCAAACGCTCTCTTTCCTTACTTATTCTTTCTAATTAATAAGTCACATATAGTGTATAAATTCTAAGAAGACTCTCAAAAAAATAAAAAACTTTATTAAAAATAAAAAACACAAGCCCTCCTTGTGTTTCTGAAAGGAGCTGCATTTTTCTCCCTTCTGAACTTACGTGTCATGCTAAAATAATTCTTTAAATTCAATTTTACACAGAATGCATTTAAATATGAATTCCCTCAAATTCCATGACTATCTCAGAGCTCAATGAGTGGAGCTATGGTCTTTGTAACTGCCAGTTAGAGCTAGGTCTCTATAATTTGAAGAACCTGCCAATGAACACTAATTAATAGTGTTCAGACGCCAGGCACAATGGCTCACGCCTGTAATCCCAGCAGTTTTGGAGGCTGAGGTGGGCAGATCATGAAGTCAGGAGTTAGAGACCAGCCTGGCCAAATATAGTGAAACCCTGTCTCTACTAAAAATACAAAAAATACAAAAATTAGCCAGGTGTGGTGGCATGCACCTTTAGTCCCAGCTACTGGGGAGGCTGAGGCAGGAGAATTGCTCAAACCCGGGGGGCGGAGGTTGCAGTGAGCCAAGACCATGCCATTGCACTCCAGCCCGGGTGACAGAGTGAAACTCTGTCTCAAAAAAAAAAAAAAGTGTTCAGAAGCATTCTAATACCTTAGAATCAAGATCAGATAGTTATTTGAATCCAGGCCTTTTATTTGATAACAACAATAAATCGAGCACAGTTGATGTACCAATACTGTGGCTCAAATAAGATTTAGGTGTATATGCAGCTTTTATATTTTCCTTGGGTTGGCAGTGATTAAATATTCTTATTTTATGATCTATTTCTAATGAAATTAGACTTACACTCAATTAAATTAAAATAACCGATGGCCTATAACTATTAGCCCGACACTGACACGGAGCTAATCATTGACACTAATAGTAGCTATATGACTATGCCTGATTGATCTTCTAGTTAATAATTAGGTAAAACTTTTAAAATGTTAGCTGGTACATACTTGAATCAATGGGGCCATATACTGGATACCTGAGATACTAGCATTTTCATTTCCTCTTTGAAAGCCCTGTAATTCTCCTTTTCAACATGTCTGTGATATAGATGGGGCAGATGTTATGCTTTGTACTGACACCGAATTAATCTATTTGTTGGACTGAAGCCATTCATGAGGAATGTATTCATTATGGTACTATGCCGTTTTATACAAGGCACTTGGGCATTTGGGGCTTTGGTATCTGCAGGAGGTCCTGGAACTAATCCCCTGAGGATATGGGAGGCCAATTGTATTTACTGTGCTTTCATCCATAAGACTCCTACTGTGGGGCTGTTCTTCGTTGTTCTTTCCCAGGTGGGAGTTTGCAAGCTGCTATATCTGAAAACACTAAGTCTGGCAATCATTTCGAAGAGCCAAAACTCAAGGACATCCTTCTACAGATTTCCCTTGGACTTAAGTACATCCACAACTCTGGCATGGTACACCTGGACATCAAACCTAGTCAGTGTGATTCCCTTCTGCCACTTCTACCATATTTTGTTCTTTCTATGCTGTCATCAAAATCTAGGTCTGTATGTCTACCAAGTGTCAAAGACAATGTTTGCTGGCAAGAACCCCTTTCTTCCATTTGTGTCCCTTAAAAATATCAGTTAAATAGCTTTAACCATTCTCCCCTAGGCCCAACAGACAGAGAGAAAAAAAAGACTCTTACCCATAGTAAGGCCAAAAAGGTAAAATTAGGTATTTAATTTACTGCAAAGGCAAGTGACAGCATATCAGCTACATTCTGATTGTGTTTATGACTAGGGCTGTACTCATTCTAACTCTGCACTGATTAAGGAGAAATGAGTATCACTCATTAATGTGAAACCCCAGGACAAGTTCTTACTATTTTTTTATTTTGGGGACAATAGTATTCTGATGCCAGCCCCTTCAGAGAATGGAGAATGTATGAGGTCAGTTCAACTTAAATAGGTATGATCAATCACTAGCTCTTCAGAAGTGATGTGAGATTTCATAGAAAAAAAGAAACCTTAGTAGTCTTGCTATGTCCACACAAAAGAAGAAAGGAGAGAAGCTGAATTGTCAAATACAGAAAAGAATCTTTGAGATGAAAAAGCTTAGAAATCATTACTTACATCTATCCTGTGATTTTTTTTTTTTCAGGTAATATCTTCATTTGTCACAAGATGCAAAGTGATTCCCCTGGAGTCATAGAAGAAGTTGAAAATGAAGCTGATTTGTTTCTCTCTGCTGATGTGATATATAAAATTGGTTAGTCTGCCTTAGACCCTTACCAGTTACTATTATCCTATAAAATTTATACTGACTCAATTTATTCCAGTTTTAAGACATGCTTTTAAAGCTCTTTTTTTCTATTTTATTATTCCTTCCTTTTTCCTGTCTTTTTTTAGGTGACCTGGGCCATGCAACATCAATAAACGAACCCAAAGTGGAAGAAGGAGATAGTCGCTTCCTGGCTAATGAGATTTTACAAGAGGTATAGATTAGGGAAATAGAGGGTATTTTATAATCCATTGAACCTTTGACTCTCAAATGGAGGATCTCAGTGCAAAAAATTAAAACTGTATATTTATCATTATAGTACCTCTCTTCCCATTCAGAATGGAGACCAAAGATAGGAAACTCTTCCAAAAAAGTAAGGAAAGCTGGCTCAATTAAGGATGAATCAATATTCAGACTTTTCTTTCTAAATGCCCTTTACTGTTTCCAGATATTTCTTAGACTTCCTAACCTCATGGATTGCCTACTAAGAAGCAAGCCTTTTCCTCAAGCCCATATTGGTCCAGTCCATCTTTATCATGCCATTATCGTTCTGATAGCACCACCAGTTTCAGTTATTGAAATGACGTTTAGTCATTGCCCATTTTCTCCAATGTCTTTTCAGTCAGGCCTAGGGAGGATATAACTTCTTCCTGGGTGATAATCAGGTGAAAATGAGTATTTCCTTCCTGTGATCAGCCAAGTTATGTAGCAAGCCTTTCTGAGCCTGAGAGCAAAATGGCAGTAAGTTTCTGCCTTGGACTCCTCAAGGCACAGCAGTGATAATCAGGTAGATTTATGTTCTCTCTTCTCTAGAACTCACTGACTACAGTGAATGTACCTTTGACCATCATATCTGTTTAGACCTTATATGCACTCGAATGAACCTTTCCTACCAGTTGTATTTTAATCTAGACTCACTCTGCTTGGCATAGTAACTGGCCTTCCTGTCTTCTGTTTTGAAGGATTACCGGCACCTTCCCAAAGCAGACATATTTGCCTTGGGCTTAACAATTGCAGTGGCTGCAGGAGCAGAGTCATTACCCACCAATGGTACTGCATGGCACCATATCCGCAAGGGTAACTTTCCGGACGTTCCTCAGGAGCTCTCAGAAAGCTTTTCCAGTCTGCTCAAGGTGATATCTCTTACGAGATGAACAGAAGATGCAGTCTCTATTTTTTTTTTTTTTTAATGCAATGGCAAGTAGTTGGGCAAGAAAAATGGAGATGCTGGTAGTGTCACTAACAGAAAAAGGAATGTGACTAGAAGTCCAGAAAAAATAAGGGGCGGGGCCGGGCGCAGTGGCTCATGCCTGTAATCTCAGCACTTTGGGAGGCTGAGGCAGGTGGATCACGAGGTCAGAAGGTGAGACCATCCTGGCTAACATGGTGAAACCCCATCTCTACTAAAAATACAAAAATTAGCTGGGTGTGGTGGCAGGTGCCTGTAGTCCCAGCTACTCGGGTGGCTGAGGCAGGAGAATGACTTGAACCAGGAGCTTGCAGTGAGACAAGATCACGCCACTGCATTCCAGCCTGGGCGACAGAGCGAGACTGTCTCAGAAAAAAAAAAAAAAAAAAAAAAAATCGGGGGGTGGTGAGATGAATGGAGAATTTCTTTTTTTCTTTTTTTGAGACGGAGTCTCGCTCTGTCGCCCAGGCTGGAGTGCAGTGGCTGGATCTCAGCTCACTGCAAGACCCGCCTCCCGGGTTTACACCATTCTCCTGCCTCAGCCTCCCGAGTAGCTGGGACTACAGGCGCCCGCCACCTCGCCCGGCTCGTTTTTTGTATTTTTTAGTAGAGACGGGGTTTCACTGTGTTAGCCAGGATGGTCTCAATCTCCTGACCTCGTGATCCGCCCGTCTCGGCCTCCCAAAGTGCTGGGATTACAGGCTTGAGCCACCGCGCCCGGCCGAATGGAGAATTTCTTAAGGAAACTGAGAGGATATTGTAAAATCTTTCATGCTGAGTTTAAAAATCCTGTTACAAACATTTTTTTCATTTGCCCTTTCTAACAATGCTGTAAGGTAGGCAGGTGGCATCTTATCCTGTAGTTGAGGAAACCATGGCTCAGAGCAGCTCCTTGACACCTGTAGTGACAATGAATTACGGGTTAACTCCACAATCAAATCTGGTCCTTTAGCTCCTACTTCAGGGTTTTAACTTTTGTTAGTGATAACAGTGATAGTACTAAAAGAATGAATTTCTATTATATGTAAGAAGGTGTAAGACTACTTTATTGATAATTGATAATACCAACTATTTGAGCTATTAGAAAAAAGGTATGATGTCAATTCAAAAATTTGTTTTACTTGTACTTAATGACATCTGAGTAGTGTGGGGACAAGAAAAGGAAGATACTATGTTGAAACAGACACAAGAAGCTTATATTATCAAGCTTAACCATGTCAAGAAAAATGTATATATGACTTTTAAATCATGTGTTAAGGAACAGGATTGATTAGGATTCCCAAAACAGCCTTAGAAATATCTATTTCCTTGGAGATTAGATTTTTTTGGGTGGGAGAGGACAGGGTCTCACTCTGTTACCTAGACTGGAGTGCAGTGGCACAATCATAGCTTACTGCAGCCTTGAACTCCTGGGCTCGAGCAATCCTCCTGCCTCAGCTTCCTGAGTAGCCAGACTACAGGTGTGGGAGATTCACAGTTTACCTGCAAACTTCAAATGTATTTACAAATCTGGCCTTCTTCCTGACTTCTTTTGCTTTCCTGAAAGGAGGCAAAGTCTTCCTTCTTCCTTTTGTTCAGTCTAGTCACCTAATTCCATGTGTAAACCACTTTTGCATTTAGTTGATATTTCAGTACGTAAATGCTGGCCCTGTACTGGACAATACATATATTAATTGGTTAAATTCTAAAAATAGTCCAAGAAGGTAAATATAATTATCCCAAATTTCAGGTAAGGGAAATGGAGCTTCAGCAAAATTTATAAAACAAATGGTGGAGTTGGCTCAGAATTTTGTTCAGTGTTTTCTTCATTATATGACAGTGTCAGTTGCTGTATATAATTAGGTATTTTCTACTATATTCAAATCATGATAGGTTAGACATCTTCTACCTTAAAATAAATGCTTTAGGAATACTGTCATGTTGGGTTATTAATATTAAGTAAAAAACCAACATGATGTGGTAGAAAGTAAATTGGAGTAAGAGTTGGGCAAACTGGGTTTTGGTCTTGGCCATTCCATAATTTGGATAATTTTTATCAAGGGTCTTGGTTTTTTTCTGCTTTAAAACTAAGGCAATAGACTAGTTAGCCAGCCAGTTCCAAAATATGATTAAAGACAAATCAGGCTGGGTGCGGTGGTTCACGCCTGTAATCCCAGCACTTTGGGAGGCCGAGGCGGGCAGATCACGAGGTCAGGAGATCGAGACCATCCTGGCTAACACAGTGAAACCTCGTCTCTACTAAAAAATACAAAAAACTAGCCGGGCAAGGTGGCGGGCGCCTGTAGTCCCAGCTACTCGGGAGGCTGAGGCAGGAGAATGACGTAAACCCGTGAGGTGGAGCTTATAGTGAGCTGAGATCCGGCCACTGCACTCCAGCCTGGGTGACAGAGCGAGACTCCATCTCAAAAAAAAGAAAAAAAGAAAAGACAAATCAAAGATGTGGACAACTGGTGCTACTAGACATGGACAATCCTCCTGCCCAAGGTGGAGCTCAGTTTTCATTTCTTCCCTCTGCACAAAGCAGAAGCAAGGTCTTACAAAATCCACCAGGAGAAGCTGGGTTGGAGGTGGCTTCAGCGATAAGATTTTTCCCAATAGTGAAGCTTCTATTTATTTCCTCTCGGTCCTATATCATCAGAACATGATCCACCCTGATGCTGAACAGAGACCTTCTGCAGCAGCTCTGGCCAGAAATAGAGTTCTCCGGCCTTCCCTGGGAAAAACAGAGGAGCTCCAACAGCAGCTGAATTTAGAAAAGTTCAAAACAGCCACACTGGAAAGGTATATTTTTGAATGATGGGGGTCAAAAAAGAATCTGAGCACTACTCACAATGGTATGACTAGTCTACTGTGTCTTCTCTGTGGATTCAAGTAGAAATATATTCACCATTATAATACATAGGTCCCTGCCCATAAGGAAACTGGCAGCATGCGGCTCTTTGTAGCATCGGGCTGGGAGGCTCTGTGATTAGGTTGCTTGAGAGAGAAATTTCCAGTTAATGAAAACAAGGGAAGCAAGAGTGAGGAATATAAGGAAATACCAGTAAAGAAAACTTAGGATTCTAAGTGACAGCGGGTATCTTAGTAACTGGTTAGTGATCGCCTAATACAAGATAACCGCAGGTAAGATGGGTAAGACCTATTTTAGAAACCCATTAAATTTCAGGGGCAGGCAGGTAGACATACTGTCCTGGTACACATTTAGAGGAAGGATTATTTTTCTGAGCAAAGAAAACAATCTGTTCTCCTGCTCATGTAGGCTTGTACTCATGCATATATTTACTTGTTAATCCATTCCTTCAATAAATGGGAATGCGAATACTTACCTGGCAGGGAAGATACCATGATCACGAAGGTGGTTTTTCCCAGGGTGAGACTCATCGACTGACTCCGGATGTGCTGACCCCTGCGATGTCCCCAAAGGTGGAAAACTTGACTGCATAAGTGGTGGTAGTGGGGGACTGTGTTCATGCTTTCCCCTGAAAAATGGAAAAAAAAAAAAAAAAAAAAAAAGGAATTCAGTGGGGTGGGGTTGGAGATGAGCAGTGTTCTGAAGGCATTTTTGAGTAATTATTACATATTCTGTACACTGCTGAAAATACAAAAGAAAATGAAAAATTGTCCTTAAAATAAGCTTAAGTCCAACTTCTCTTGGATGTACAATCATCTATCTTGGAAAGATTAGCTTTGAAGCATCCCTAACCTGATTTCTTAGTATTAATAATAACTTGTAGAGACTCTTAGCCTTTAGTCAGGTAAATCTTCCTAATAAGCCACTTAATATGTTTCTGTTCTCGTTTTGAATTCCATTGTCCCAGCTAATAAAGTATAAAGTACTATACTTACATATGTTATTCACAAGAATATAAGTACCACTTAAGGTGTGGTGTGTACATTCTGGAAAGTCAGCTATGGAGACACAGGTGACTATCATCAGCCAGTACAAGTGATAGGCACCCATCATAGAGATGGGGCAGACAGCATCTTGAAATTCTCTAGACCAGGGGTCCCCAACCCCTGGGCCATGAACCAGTACCAGTCTGTGGCCTGTTAGGAACCGGGCTGCACAGCAGGAGGTGAGCAGTGGGTGAGTGAGCACTATCGTCTGAGCTCTGCCTCCCATCAGATCAGTGGCAGCATTAAATTCTTACAGCACAAACCCAATTGTGAACTGTGCATGTGAGGGATCTAGGTTGTGTACTCCTTCCAAGAATCTAATACCTGATGATCTGAGGTGAACCATTTCATCCTGAAACCGTCTCCTCCCCTGACTCCCCATCCATGGAAAAATTGTCTTCCTTGAAATCAGTCCCTGATTCCAAAAAGGTTGGGGACTGTTGGTCTAGACCAAGTGTTGGAAAACTTGTTCCGTGAAGGGCTAGACAGTAAATATTTCATGCTTTGTGGGCCATATGCTTTTTGCTGTAATGATTTCAACTCTGCTGTTGTAGTGTAAAAACAGCCACTGACAACATATAAATGAGTGGCTGTGTTCCAATAAGACTTTATAAATACAGGTTATGGGCCAGATTTGACTCAGAAGTTTTGTTGACCCTGGTACCTTTCATATGTAGCCTGAAGAGCTGTTCACTTAATTTAAAACATTTTAAAGATCATTTATACTCCAATCAGCAGAGTCTGGGGAGCTAAACCTACCATGTTGTATGACGTGTATGTGTCAACCATTTTTCATGACAACCATAGTAACTGAATTTTCTATTCTGTACATAGCTCAGGCTTTTTTTCTGTAAATACTGAAAAAGAAAAACATGTATATATTAGTTTTGATCATATATATCTCTGATTGGAGATCAAGTAGTCTTTGCTTTTCCCCCCTTGCACTTCAGGGAACTGAGAGAAGCCCAGCAGGCCCAGTCACCCCAGGGAGATATCCATCATGATGACGCTGGGGTCTCTGGGACCCACACAGGATCAAGAAGCACAAAACGCCCGGTGGGAGGAAAGAGTGCAAGGTCTTCAAGCTTTACCTGTGAGTAATCTTTCCCTTAAGGACTCATTTTGCACCAGCCAACCTTTTACTGTAGAACCTCTGGAAATAGATACCAGCTGTCCCAACCTTCCTCTTATAAAATGAAAAAATTAGCCAACTTGAATGCCCAAGGATTTCAAAAGCCACTACTAATTTACCATTTTATAGCCAAGATCCTAAAGCTAGTAAGGCTTTGTATTAGCAATGGTCCCAGATACAGTAATTGGAAGCCATTTCTCCTCTATTGTTATATTCCTAATGCCGCTGATCAATAACTTATTTACTTCTCACACTTTTGATGAACAGCAGGAGAGCGTGAGCCTCTGCACTGAAGGAAGAAAAGGAAGCAGCCCTTGGTTTGGCCTATGGATTATGAGGTTGCTGTTGCTGATTCCCCACGAAGGATCCCAGGGACTCATTGTACATAGAAAGGAATAGAATTTAGTTTAGAGTTGAAGTCACAGCTTACAGGAAATGTGCCTGGATTTTCCACAGTGCTTCCCAGGTTATATGATGCTGTTGCTAAGAGAGAATTCCCAGCTTCTTGAGGAAGTGGGTTTCCTAATGTATACCTTTCTGATATTGTGTTTATTAAATAAATGGCTTCACCATTATGTGAGGTGGGTAAAAGTTAGATGTATGCAACTTGGACATCTCTGAGCTGGCTGTTAACTTGCAGAACAAAAATGCTGTGGGGAGGGACTTCAGGGAAAACTTGATGTGCCTGTGGTTGTTCTCCATCTATTTGCCCTGCCTCTCTTCTGGCTGTTCTGGTTGGTTTGATATTCCGGGTCTCACCAATTTCTCATGATTTTTATGAGAATTTGACTTTGTTTCCTGTTTTTTAAGATCATATTTTATCTAAATCCTTTTTCTATACACATTTTAAAAGGAATAGAATACTGTATTTTAAATAAAGGTTTTTATCTTGTCCAAAGCCTAATTACAGGTAAAATATCCTTCTTTGTAAAATGTAACTAACAAAGAACAAGAAATTTATGTTGGACAACATTTTATGAATAAAAGGGTAAGAGAATTCAGTGGGTCAGTAGTAACAGGTCTTGGTGGCAAGTCTCAGCTTCACAGATCCAACAGTTAATAATAGTCAGGCTCTGCTAGAAAATTATGTTGGTCATAAAGGTATTTGATAAGCTCTGTTTGTGTCATCTTAGTGAATGCAACCTGTTAATGATAATGGCTTTCTTGCTGCTTGATTTTCTTCTTTCCCTCTCATTTTTAAAAGCTAATTAAGTTTTTTTAATTGAATAAACCCTAATACTATTCTTTGTTCTGCTTTGGAGTAGCAATTCTTTCCATGCAATTAAGTGTGGTGGTGGTCTTCCTATAGCCCATTGCCATTTTTCTTTACTAGGCTGTATTCAAAATTATAAAACGGGATTAGTTTATTTCTTGCCACCTCCCGCTGAACAACACACACACACCAGGCCATGTCCCTTGTAGTATAGTACAAGGTCAACCACAATTTGTGATTTAGAAACAGGTAAATTATTAAGTACATCCAATGTATAGATGAGAATTGTTTGGTTATTCTAGTCTTCTCAGGCATTGATAACTGACTATTTGGGTCTACAGCCTCTTCTCTACTGTGTTCCTCAGCCTAGCTTCACAACTGAATGGACCTGGTGCCAGATTATTGCCCGCTTTGGCTCTGGCTCTCTCGCTCTGGCGCTCTCGCTCTCGCTCTCGCTCTGGCTCGCCCGCTCTCGTTCTTTCTGGCTCGCCTGTTCGCTCTCTCTCTCTCTCTCTCTCGCTCTCTGGCTCGCCCGCTCTCTCTCTCTCTCTCTCGCTCTCTGGCTCGCCCGCTCGCTCGCTCTCTCTCTTGCTCTCTGGCTCGCCCGCTGGCTCTCTCTCACTTTCTCGCTCGCCCGCTTGCTCTCTCTCACTCTCTGGCTCTCTGGCTTGCTCTCTCACTCGCTCTCTCTCTACAGTAGCAGGATGTCACCAAAATAGTATGTATCTATCTGCATAGATACTACTGAGTGTGAGGGACTGGGTCTTCACTGGCCTTGGCATGAATTTCATCCCTTCCATTTCAGTTAGATGCTTATTTCTTACCTCAGTAAGCTTTGTTTTTGCACAGAGATTGTTATGTAACTTGGAAACTAATTATCACAATTATTTCATTAACATCATTGGGCTGGTAACATTAAAGAAGTTAAATTAAAATACTTTAGAAAATATGTTACTTCTCTATGGATTTATTCTAAATGTCAACACTGACATTAAGGTACCAACAGATAATCTTGAGATCTAGAGGAATACTATTGTGCTCCACTGGTCTAAGCTCTGACACACATACCACTTTAGAGAGGCCATTTACTGAAAATTGTAGAAAGATGAATATTGAAAGATATGAACCTTTCAGCCTGAACAACTAAGGCTTTTTATCTGTAGATGAACCATATTTTCAATCTTGAATTGCAGAAAAATTGTCAGGTTGTTTTTAAATTAAGCCATAATAACTACTAAGTATTGCTAAAATTGCTTTCAAACCATTCTAAAATATATGCAAGTAATCAGTATAGGTAATAAGTGCTGCAATTTTTCAACAGTTATTATGAGGCTTTAGAGAAGCTGATTTAAAATCAAAGTAAAGACCTGATTAAAATTTCTTTAAAAATGGATAATTTACAGCAAAACTATCCAAGGCTTCCTATTTATGATAAACCATTGCCAGTCTTCGTCTCTACCAATGGATGCCTATAGCTGGAACCTTTTTAATTCAGGGAGAAATAAGTCAGGCCCAAGGTGATTTTGCACCCCTGGGCATTTATGATACACACTTCTTTCTCATTCATCTTTGCAAGTGATAAAAGCCCTGTGTCAGTCTAGTACTGCCAGGCATTAAAACTGCTTAAAGCCATAATGTCACCACTTAACAGCATTGGGAAGGCCATCTCTGGGCCCATGGATGAACTACAGAAAGTATGTGTATGTGTATCCTATGGAGAGGTTTCAGGGCTTCCTCATCAAAATGCAAAATTTAGGTTTCTGAAGGGGTATCTCTGATACAAAAATATATTGGAGTCACTATTCTAAGTCTTCAATTAAAAAAATTTTTTATGGCTCTGTGAGCATCCTTCTGGACTCTTCCCTGAAATAAGAATGCTTATTTGAACATCCCTTCTGGATCCTTATTTCCATACCCTGGCCTGTGACCTGGGCCCTACTAGCCTGTCCTTGTTTTAAAGTATACTGTGAACTGGATTTTCACAAGTTCCCTGAATTCTAAGAGCTCACAGTTAACAGGAGGGATGAGGTACCTTCGTGATCATTTGTTACAAGATGGACAGAGTGTGCAAAGAAAATGAAATGGGAGAACAGAAAGGAAGGAACGTTTGAGTAGAGAATTCTGAAAGTGTGTGAGGGGAGTGCATTTCAGATCCTGAGGATGGAGCAATGCAACACAGAAGCATTTGTTGTGTCAGGAAGGAGGGATCCATTTGATAATAGAAGAAAATGCTTTAATTTCTCCATGACATTTTACATCTTTAAAAACTGTACATTTTATCATGCTTTTCTTTGTCAAACAAAAAACAAAATAGCAGCACTGTGACTCCAGCCAGCAATCTTAGGAAAATGTGTATTGGCAATTCCTGTCTGAGAATTCAGAGTACTCCAGACTCTACACTAAGATATTATTTAGAAAGTTGTAAGAGTTTGCTTAAGGTTGTCTCTTTTCAATTTGCATGGTGCTTTCTGCATTTTTCTTTACATAACTTCTCCCACACTCCTTACTCCAAAGTATGCAAATTGAAAGGGAGATATTAGTGGCATCATGAAGAAAGAAGTTTTAGGGCCAAGTGATTGGATATGGGTGAATGGATGTGGGTGGTCAGAGAGAGATGAAGATGATTATAAAGTTCAAGTCTGGGAGAATCTTGGTACCATTAAAACAAACAAGGGAGAAACTGACATTGGGCAAAAGAGTGAATTTAGTTTTTCATTTGACTCAAGTGGAAGCAGGATTTTTAAAGAGAAAATCACTGGAAGTCATTGACAGTAACATAGTGGGTGGAGTGTGGGATTACTGATTCCTGTGCAAGGCTTGAAGGCAGTATAGCGTGGTATGTTTCAGGAGCTCAACATTGTGAAGGTGCTAGTAAAATAGAGGTAAGCATCTGGAAATACGATATACCAACTGGTAAGCAAGACCTTCGGGAGTGGGTTAAGGTGTGCATTGGAAGCTATGTTAAGATTTTATCCCTAAACGGCAAAAAATGGGAAGATGAAAAGTTTTAGGTAGAGGCCTGAGAAGGTGATTTGTCTGTTAGAACAATATGGTGGGTACCTTCTTTCTCCACAATCTGGACAGTGCCAGGACCAGGAGATGGAGTGGAAGGGGTGGCCCCCACTGGTGTGGGTTCTGTAATTTATGGGGCTCCATACATTCTTTTTCCCACTAGGCCCAGGATTAGCATGAATGAGACAGAATTTAAGGGGCACCAAGAAACTCAGCAACCAAGATTTGTGACGCTTTAGTGAAATATTCTTAAAATATTAAAACTAATGAAAAAAAATTCATGATGAATAAAATACCAAAATTTTAAATAAAGACAAGATCAGTAAGCTGAAGTTAATTAAAATTATTTAAGATTGTTACTTGGTCAAGAAAAATTGTGAAGACATGGCAATTCCCTCAAAACAAGATAAGCAAAGAAGTCGATTTGAAAACATTACTGATCAGTTTACTTCCATTAAAAGTAAAGTTATATTACATTCCATCTTGGCATAAATAAAATATTTAAAGTTAAAACAGTGTTGTGAATTGTAATACACCTGTAGTGTAATGGGTCCCCCCCTACCCCGGGTTACTAAAGAGTGTATGTCCACTGCCTGAATCCTGAAGGCCAGGCCATGTGCCAAGGTCATGGTGACCAGCCAAAGAGCAGGTGTTTCTGAGAAGCTAAACATCCCAGAGAATATCTGAGAACCTATCAAAGAAAACAGTTCCATCACACACAATAGGCTAAAAGCCAGAAAATTAGCTTACAAGTAGCTTAGGGATGGGAGGCCAGGCGGATCTCCACAGCTGTCCTGCTGCCGTCCAGGAGTGCCTTTTATGCAAGCTCTCATAAACTCCTCTACTCGCCAAGCTGTACTTGTCCGGGTCAATCTTTGGTTTCTCGGCTTCCTCTCAGTTTGGGGGAAGGTTTTTATTAATGCAATTTTGGGTTTTTCTCGTTACAATACCTACTTTAAAAATTTTCAGTACTGCTTCAACTACTTTAATGTTCTGGAAATATATGTGTGTATATATCGATATACACACATAAATTAGCCGCCTGGCTAATTTTTGCATTTTTTGTAGAGACAGGGTTTTGCCATGTTGCCCAAACTGGTCTTGAACTCCTGGGCTCAAGTGCTCCTCCCGCCTCAACCTTCCGAAGTCCTGGGACTACAAACATGAGCTACTGGACTGTCAAAAATTTTTTAAATTAAAAATTAATTACAACATTTATATTGATATATACATCCACATATATACATATATATAGTGTGATATATATACCCTGTCTCAAAAAATGTGTGTATATATAGACATATATATAAACATGCACATATTTCATTGATATATGTAGATATAGATATACATACACACATATATATATTTTTTGAGACAGGGTCTCACTCTGTTGCACAGGCTGGAGTGTAGTGGTGTGATCATGGCTCACTGAAACCTCACCTTCCCAGGCTCAAGTGATCCTCCCACTTCAGCCTCCACAGTAGCTGGGGCTATAAGCACATACCACTATGCCTGGCTAATTTTTTTTTTTTTGGAGATGGAGTCTCACACCATTGCCTAGGCTGGAGAGAGGGGCACGATCTCAGCTCACTGCAAGCTCCGCCACCTGGGTTCTCGCCATTCTCCTGCCTAAGCCTCCCAAGTAGCTGGGACTACAGGTACCCCCCACCACTTCTAATTTTTTGTATCTTTAGTAGAGACGGGGTTTCACTGTGTTAGCCAGGATGGTCTTGATCTCCTGACCTCGTGATCTGCCCGCCTCGGCCTCCCAAAGTGCTGGGATTACAGGCGTGAGCCACCGCGCCCGGCTGCCTGGCAGATTTTTGTATTTTTTGTAGAGACAGGGTTTTGCCATGTTGCCCAAGCTGGTCTTGAACTCCTGGGCTCAAGTGATCCACCTGCCTCAACCTTCTAAAGTGCTGGGATTACAAACATTAGCTACTGGACCTGGCCAAAATTTTTTTAATTACAATTTTTTTTGTGTTTGTCTTTTTTATTTTTAATTTTTGTGGGTTCAAAGGAAGTGTATATATTTAGGGGTACATGAGATATTTTGATACAGGCATGCAACGTGAAATAAGCACATCATGGGGATGGGGTATCCTCTTAATCATTTATCCTTTGAGTTACACACAATCCAGTAACACTCTTATTTTAAAAGGTACAATTAAGTAATTACTGACTATAGTCAACCTATTGTGTCATTGAAAATAGCAGGTCTTATTCTATTTGTCTGTATCCATTAACAATCCCCACCTTCCCTCCAGCCCCCCACTAACCTTCCTAGCCCCAGTTTTTAAAAATACATAAGCACACATATATATGGGGTGCACATTCTTTCTTGTGCTTCAGGCTCCAATCTGGCTTAGATCCTGTATTCAGTTAAAATTTTCATTCAGTCATGCACTTCATAATGGTGTTTGGGAAAAAGACAGACTGCATATACAACAGTGCATCTACAAAGGTGGTCCCATAACATTACAATGGAGTTGAAAAATTTCTATTGTCTAGTGACATCATACCTAATAAAACATCAGAATGCAAAGTATTACTCATGTGTTACTTGATATTAATAATGACTATGTCACTGGTTTATGTGTTTACTATACTTTTTATTATATTATTAACTTATTTTTAAAAAGTTAACTGTAAAACAGCCTCAGGCAGATCCTTCAGGAGGGATTCCAGAAGAAGGCATTGTTATAGGAGATGACTGTGTGTCACTGCTTCTGAAGACCTTCCAGTGGGACAAGAGGTGGAGGTAGAAGGCTGAGACTGATCATAATGACCCTGTGTAGGCCTAGGCTAATGTGCGTGTTTATGTCTTAGTTTTTTTAAAAAAGGCAAAAAAGTTTAAAAAAAAAAAAAAAAAGCAAAGGTAGAAAAAAACTTACAGAATAAGGATATAAGAAAAATATTTTTGTATAGTGGTACAGTGTGTGTTTTAAGCTAATTGTTATTACACGAGTCAAAACGTAAAAAATATTTAAAGATTTATAAAGTTATAGTAAGTGAAAGCTTATTGAAGGAAGAAAAATATTTTTTATAAACTGAGTGTAGCCTAAGTGTATAGTGTTTATGAAGTGTTTAGTGGGGTACAATAATGTCCCAGACCTTCACGTTGGGTTACCACTCACTCACTCACCCATAACAACTTCTAATTCTCCAAGCTCCATTCATGGTAAGCGCCCCATACAGGCGTACCATTTTTATCTTTTATACTGTATTTGTACTGTACCTTTTCCATGTTTACATATGTTTAGACACACACATACTTACCATGAATTACAATGGTCTGCAGTATTCAGTACAGTCCCATGCTGTCAGGTTTGCAGCCTGGAAGCAACATGCCACACCACACAGCTGAAGTGTGTCGCAGGCTCTACCATCTAGGTCGTGAAAGTACATTCTTTTTTTTTTTTTTTTTTTGAGACGGAGTCTCGCTCTGTCACCCAGGCTGGAGTGCAGTGGCCGGATCTCAGCTCACTGCAAGCTCCGCCTCCCGGGTTTACGCCATTCTCCTGCCTCAGCCTCCCGAGTAGCTGGGACTACAGGCGCCCGCCACCTCGCCCGGCTAGGTTTTTGTATTTTTTTTTAGTAGAGACGAGGTTTCACCATGTTAGCCAGGATGGTCTCGATCTGCTGACCTCGTGATCCGCCCGTCTCGGCCTCCTCCCAAAGTGCTGGGATTACAGGCTTGAGCCACCGTGCCCGGCCTGTGAAAGTACGTACAGTCTATGGTGTTCGCACAGCAACGAAATCGCCTAATGACGCATTCCTCAGAACATTCCCTGTTGTTAAGCTACACATGACTCTTATTTTGTTCCTCCCGGATTTCTTGCATTAATTTTTACCTTTTAAAATATTACATGAAGATATTATTTGATTGCCAGTTTTTCTGGTGCTCCCTTAAATTTGACGGCCTGTCAGCCCTTCCCCGGCTCCCCTTTCTTTTTCTGCTTTTCTTAGGGCTTTAACAGGCCTGGAACGTTTTCTTTTTCTTTTTTTTCTTTAATTTTCTTCTTATTTTTTTTTTTTTGTTTCGAGACAAAATCTCGCTCTGTTGCCCAGGCTGGAGTGCGGTGGTGCGTTCACGGCTCAATGCAGCCACGACCTCCAGGGCTCTGGTGATCCCCCCACCTCAGCCTCCCGAGTAGCTTGGACCCCAGGCGCGCCACCACGCCCAGCTAATTTTATACTTTTTGTAGAGAGAGGGTCTTACTATGTCGCCTAGGCTGGTCACAAATCGTTTTCCTTTCTTCCCCCACTGGCAGAGCTAGTCTCTGTTTTGCCTACCTCGCCCCCTCCCGGGCACAGTTAGAAACCTCATCACATAATTTCATTTAATTTGAAACTTGAAATCTTCCAAACTCACCACTTGGAGGCGTTGATCATCCTCCCGCGCCCGAAGAGAAACTCGCGGAACTTCAGAGTTAAGGGGCGGAGTTTCCCACAGCGCTCGCCGGCAGTATTTCCAAGGCGCACGTTGTGGAGTTTCTGCTTCCTTTTTCCTCTCGCGAGCTTTGCGTTCCCTGTGCACCGGAAGTGATCCCTGGTTGGCTCCGCTGCTTGGGTTAGAGCGTCGGGTGAGGGAGGGATAGCAAGCGCTAAGCAAGTGTTGGAGTCCTGTGTTTTGGCTGCGCGTGATCCTGCGTGGGTCAGGAGGTGTTTCTGTAGGTGTCTGGCCCTTTCCTCAGTCGTGTGGAGGACTGCGTGATTTCCTCCCAGTTCTCCTCGGTTTTCAGGTGGTGGCGCCACGTCCGGTAAAGGGCGCCCACCTCTCCCTAAGGTGTGGCTGGCTAGCCCGGGGATCTCTACGCTGCTTGGTCTTTGCTAACGGAGATGAAGACAGTAATTTTTCAGCAACACGTTTTAGATATAAGTTCCTTGGTGACGCTAATAGTTATTGAGCCCTTACTATGCTTCAACTTTTTTAGAAGTTTAGAAAATGGCAGTGAATAAAGCAGATAAAAATCTGTGCCCTAAGGGAGCTTGCATTGTAATCAAATTTGAGAAGAAATGGATTGGAAGTGGGATTAACTCACAATCAAAATTTTGTGTGGGTTGGAGGAAGAGGAAGTTGTTTGGGACCAAAAAGACATACAGGTGTGAGTTTATTTGGGAGGGAGGAAGGAATCCTCATCAGGTGTGCAGGAATGTTGGTACGTTGTGGTCACAAAATTGGAGTGCATAAGAATTATGAATGCAGTTAGGAATTTAGGACTGGTGAGTTGTGCTTTTGCCATAAGAAGTAATGTTTCTTAATTTGTTGTTTTCCTTCAGGAAGAGGCTAAAGATTAGACTGTGAGGAAAGAAAATAGAAGCCATGTTTCGAAGACCTGTATTACAGGTAGTCACTTGTCTGTATTAATACTGAAATGTGTTACTATCAGCGGTGATCAGAAGACTTCTTCAGGCTTTTAACTACAGAGCAAAACACCTTTGAGCTCACCCACCCACCTCTGTACTCATTTGATATGGAGGATTGGTAGTGTAAATTTTGCCAGTGTAAATTATGTTCACTAAAACAAAAAAAAGTTGAGGTTTATTCACATATGTAATAGGAATCATTAATTTTTTAAAACGTGTGTGTGTGTTGCTTGAATTTAAGCAGTGAGAGGACATTAAAGGTCTTTAGTGACCTAAAGATTGTAGGAATATTGTTCCAACTTTTTTCTTAAGGCATGTAGTTGCTTTTTTGACTGTCTACCTGCTGTATTGCTAAACGTTCCTCTTCCCCCATCTTTCCACCCTGAAGAGAGCAGCTCAAGTCTGAATGGTCACCACAGATTTCGCTATGTAGAAAATGCCTTCTCATTCCACTTAATATGGCTCCTCACTTTTCCAGTCACTCTGGCCTACCTTGAGCCAGCTTAGACTACCGTTTTTCCTCACTTAGCACATTTGGGCACCAACTCCTGTAGATTCTTCTTTGGCTCTCCTACTCCCCATCCTCCTGTGAAGATCAATGAAGAATCAGTTCCTCCATGACTCTGTCATTTTTCCCACCTTAATCCTATATTCTTGGATCCCCCCCTTTAACCTGTATGTGTCTTTAATCTATTTTTTCTATATTGAAATGTGAAACGTGAAAAAGTTATTACTTCTGGCCGGGCGCGGTGGCTCAAGCCTGTAATCCCAGCACTTTGGGAGGCCGAGACGGGTGGATCACGAGGTCAGGAGATCGAAACCATCCTGGCTAATCTGGTGAAACCCCATCTCTACTAAAAAATACAAAAAAAACTAGCCGGGCGAGGTGGCGGGCGCCTGTAGTCCCAGCTACTCGGGAGGCTGAGGCAGGAGAATGGTAAACCCAGGAGGCGGAGCTTGCAGTGAGCTGAGGTCTGGTCACTGCACTCCAGCCTGGGTGACAGAGCGAGACTCAGTCTCAAAAAAAAAAAAAAAAAAGTTATTACTTCTTAACAGTAATGTTACAGTATTAAAATGTTTTTAAATGAGAGTTAAAAGTTTAATTTTAAAACGTATCCAGGTTAAATAATCCTTTCCTAATCTTCTCCAGTAGGCCTTGATTTTTGTGTGCCCCAAATGAGACATTGTTACCATGTAAGATTTATGAGCTCTTGCTTGTCTGAGCACTCAAATGAGTACATTTCCAGAATCATGACACAGGTTCTCATTAGCAGTTTGATTCTGTAGTATGTTGTACTCATATCTTTATTCTCTTATCCACACTCTGCCCCTAAGTTTAGTGATAGGATTAGATAGCCAACAGCACCCTGGGAATTGGTGTTTATTTGATTGGTGGGCTTCTGTTTTTTATATTAACAGTACTGCCACTTCGAAAATGTTTCTCTGATAGAATGGCCAGCTCTCTCAACTCTGAATTCAGTGATGCGTACTCCCATCTTTACAGTCGCTCTTGAAATTGAGGAGGCAGCAAGGGGCTTTGGGAAAGTAGTAGCATTGGTGTCAAAGGGCCTGGGCCTTGAGATCACTTGCCACATACTTCCTGCGGGATCTTGGGCAGGTTATGCAGTCTCTCTGAGGTGGTTTTCTCAGCTGTAAGTGGGGGTAATTTTACATAACTTGTAGATTTAGTTTTATAATTGATAATAGATAAATCTCTTAGCTGATAGTCAGTAACCATTGCTGCTATTATGTGGTAGTGACTACCTTTTCCGACAGTGATATGATTTTGACTTGGACAGTCGAATCTTTGTGTTTAATCAAAGAACCAAATTTATTAGACCTTTTCTGATGTACTGAAAGCATGAAATTTCCCATGAAATATTTATAGAAATTGTATTAGGCTAAGCTCACTACTGAAGCTGTTTAATTTTTGCAATAACCTGGTGAAGTAGATAATACCTATCATAATTTTTGCTGATTTTAAAATGAAACACTTTAGGTTAATCATATTTGAGGCATCCTAATTCCTTTTAAGGTCTGAAGGAGCAACCAAGGGAAGGCAGTTACATAGACACAGGGAATCTGACTTTGGAATATGTTCCTGTTGCTGTGTCAGAAAGTCACTCATGTGGTTAGTTCAAGAGTGTATTGTTTTATTGGAATTTAACCTATTTCTCATTCTCTAAACCAGCAGACCCCAACCTTTTTGGCACCAGTAACTGGTTTCACGGAAGACAATTTTTCCATGGAGGAGGCGGGTGCCGCGGGGATGGTTTGAGGATGAAACTTTTCCACCTCAGATCATCAGGCATTAGTTAGATTCTCATAAGGAGTGCACAGCCTAGATCCCTCGCATGAGCAGTTTATAATGGGGTTCGCACTCCTAAGAGAATCTAATGCCACTGCTGATCTGACAGGAGGCGGATCTCAGTAATGCTTGCTCACTGCTTGCCGCTCACTTCCTGCTGTGCAGCGGGGTTCCTAACAGGCTACAGACCTCTACTAGTCCTTGACCCTGGAGGTTGGGGATCCTCCTCTAAACTAGCTCATTGTTATGCCTGAGAGTGAGGCTTTGCATTTATTCCACACCTCCTGACACTTGTTTGATCATTGCGTATGTTATTAATGAATCTACTTATTAAATTATTAATTATAAAACATCTCTTTTTACTCTCCTTTGGCCTAATGATGGATTAAATCAGTACCCATGTTGGATCTAAATTTCTTAATTTCTAAAGTCTACTGTAACCAAAATATAGTAATAATATACCAGTTGTTTATACTAAAAAAAAAAAAATTAGAGGATGTATATATTGGATATGTATAGTACTTTTTGTCTCTCCAGCTAATGAAAGCTGGATTTTGAAAATACTTGGCAGCAACTCTTAGGTACAGGTTGGATGTACAAATATTATCATACTTGGTAATGTTAAAGTCATATTATTTTGACTTTTCCTTTTGTGTGCAAACACAGAAGTGCCATAATCAGAGGGACTGTCGCAAAATAAACAGGGGAGTACTATAAATTAACTTTTGAGCATGCTTCTGGTACCTTCCCTATACCTTTGGGCTTCTGCAGTAGGCTGCACTTGAAGTGTTTGCCGGGTCCTTCTGGCACTCTTTTGGGAGAACATGAGAAGAGCTTCTCTTCTCTTCTGGAATTTACAGGAATTACTGACTATATGGTGAATGAATGTGAGTAATTCTTCCGTTTGCTTTTGCCTTTCCTAAAAAATTAAAGCCATGTTACTACTCATTTGTTCTGTAGGTACTTCGTCAGTTTGTAAGACATGAGTCCGAAACAACTACCAGTTTGGTTCTTGAAAGATGTAAGTAGCTAATTTCCAAGTTTAAAATGTTATTTTTAGTAATTTGCCAATCTCAAATGTGCTGTAGAAGAGTTATCATTCTTGAGTTAACCATGTTATCATTGTGCTTTTAGTTTATGTTTGCTCTTCAGATCTTAGCCTTGACCCACCAGGCTGTGGAGACATAGTATAAACTGAGCCCCTATTCTCCTTATCAGCCAGTTACTACTCATTCTCATCAACCCTGTCCTGCATAAGAATTTCCGGCCGGGTGCAGCGGCTTACGCCTGTAATCCCAGCATTTGGGAGGCCGAGGTGGGCAGATCACAAGGTCAGGAGATCAAGACCATCCTGACTAACATAGTGAAACCCTGTCTCTACTAAAAATACAAAAAACAATTAGCCGGGTGTAGTTGGGGGGGCGCCTGTAGTCCCAGCTACTCAGGAGGCTGAGGCAGGAGAATGGCATGAACCGGGGGGCGGAGCTTGCAGTGAGCTGAGATCAGGCCACTGTACTCCAGCCTGGGCGGCAGAGCGAGACTCAGTCTCAAAAAAAAAAAAAAACAAAACAAAAAAAAAGAATTTCCTTGAGTCATATTTGGTTATCTGAGTCTTCCCAGATTATATTAGTCTGAGATTATAAAAGATATTGTTTCTTCCCAGAAATATTCCCTTGTATTTATAAAGATTTTCAGATCTCAGATTTGTTCTTTTAGCTCCACAGTCAGTTAAAAAAGATATCTTAAAGAAGATTTTAAGATCTAGAGCTTACAGTTTGTTTCGTGGGGCTGCTTTCTCTATGACTATTTTCTTCTTTCTTGACAACACTCTTTGCTTTCGCAACCTCTCCTTATTCATTCCTTAACTTATTTTCTGATCTTCCAGAACTTGGGTTTTACTTAATACAGAGATTGAAGTTGCAGTGATATTTAATAGCCTTTCTTCTGGACATTTCTCTCAATCTTGGGTGCGGATTTCTTTAGTGGTCAGCTTAGAGGCTGCTATAAAAAAATACCGTAGACCGGGTGGCTTCACCAACATTTATTTCTCACAGTTCTGGAGGCTAAAAATCCAGGATTCGTGTGCCAGTATGATTGAGCTCTTGGTGAGGGCTGTCTTCCTGGCTTGCAGATGGTTGCCTTCTCACCGTGTCTTCACATGGTGGAGACAGAAAGTTCTGAACTCTTCCTATAGGGGCACCTCACCCTCATGACGTCATCTAAGCCTAATTACCTTTTAAGGACCCCTACCTCCAAATACCATTACATTGAGGGTTAGAGCTTCAACATACAAATTTTGGGGGAAGGGGCACAAATATTCAGTCTATAGCAGGTTCTGTGTCTCATTTGGTCTTGGTGTTGTGTTTCAGCCCTGAATCGTGTGCAGTTACTTGGGCGAGTGGGTCAGGACCCTGTCTTGAGACAGGTGGAAGGAAAAAATCCAGTCACGATATTTTCTCTAGCAACTAATGAGATGTGGCGATCAGGGGACAGTGAAGTTTACCAAATGGGTGAGTAGAAAAGATGGGGGTTTAATTTTATCAGCAATAAATAGATACTGTTTATTACCAGTTGTCTAATTTAGAGATAAGCCACTTGAAACAAGATCTGTCTTTCTGTTTGTTCTCTTAGAAATTGTGACATTGGTTTTCCTGGGCATGTCCGTTGGCATTTGTAACCAGTTTCCTATTCTTGTGATTTAGGTGATGTCAGTCAAAAGACAACATGGCACAGAATATCAGTATTCCGGCCAGGCCTCAGAGACGTGGCATATCAGTATGTGAAAAAGGGGTAAGTTGAAGAAGGAAGGATCTTATGGATTGAATGGTTTAAAGAACTGATAAGAAGTGTTCTCTTGGCAAGGAGTGTGTAGCCTCTTAAATCCCTGAGTACTACTAATGACTGTATTAATTTAAGAGGTATTTACTAAGTCCTCGATACTATATGCATGGCGTGTTGCCATGTGTGACTAATTAAAAGGTATCTAAAACATAGTTTTAGCTTTCTCAGAATTTACAGTTTAGGGCAAACAGGGTGTGTACATAAATAGAAATAGATGAGGCAGGAGAGAAGGCAAAGTGGCATTTGAGCAAGTGGAACATCTGCTTTCAGGAATTCCTGTGCCTCTGTGGCTGGGGATGCTGAGTGTGGCTTCTTGCCTGTTGGCTGCCACATGGTGTTCCAGCAGACAATCAGTAATGTCTGAAGCCTGACACGCCGACTTCATCTTCATGGCTGTCATTTTATATCTGATGATTTTTTATAGGCTTAATAGTTCCCTTTTGGAAGGCTTGGATTGAGTATGTATAAAAAGTATGTTTTCGAAAGTCATAGAAGTACAAAATGGTGTGTGTAACAGCAGTTGTATTGATAGTTAATATGTTTAGAAATGTACTTGTTTTGTAGAAATAATCAAAACAAATTTCATGAAAAAGAATTTAGCAATCACTACAATTTTTCTTTTCAATAACTGTATAGGTTTTTTCCTATGTATCTTCATTGCCCTTTATGTATGTGTTTATGAATATGTGCACATGCACACACACATATAAGGTATTTCAAGGAAACTGTCTGCATTCCCACTTACTGCTTGATGGGTTTGTGTGGGGGTGGGGAGCACCTGACATTTCACTGATCTTTCTGTGTTGTACGTTTTTGGTGGTGGTAGACTCTCAAAACTGGTGCTATTGTCATTTTTCCACTCTTGAAAATCATGATTAGGTTACCTAGTTTAGCCTTCTAGATAGCGTAGAAATAGTCTTAGTAATTACCTCTAAGCTGATACGGTGTAGAAATAGTAATTAACTCAGGGTAATATTATACTAAGCTACAAATTCATATTTTGCATTTTAATCATCTAAGTTTCTAAGGTCATGGAAAAGAATTGATAAGTAAATGAAAATCAAGTCTGTTAGGGACTCCAAAATCAAAGGTCAGGGAAAATGATACATTGTAAATTATTCCTAGAGATTTAAAGGTTGCCACTAAATTGCCCTTTGAACTGTTTTCATTTTTTAACTTCCATAAGAGAAATAGCTGACAGATGAAAACATTGTCTGTTTTACCTAGATGTTACCAAGTCTGTTTGTACACTCTGTTTCAGTACTTCTAATCCTGAACCTTGAGAAGTGGTAGCAAAAATTAGGTTATGTACGATTATATATTTCATCCTTGTCATATATTCAGTACCACCCCGACCTGACTCTTATAAAGCGTATTAGGATCTCAACTAAAAACTGTGCATTTTATTTATATCAGGTCTCGAATTTATTTGGAAGGGAAAATAGACTATGGTGAATACATGGATAAAAATAATGTGAGGCGACAAGCAACAACTATCATAGCTGGTAAGAAGCTTGTGAAAATAGCTGTTTTTTCGTTTTCTCCTTTTCTTTTTCAAAAGCTTGGCTACACTGTAGCTAACGAGGGTTAAGAGTACCAGTACTTAGGAGGTAAGGCAACTCACTGGAAGATGTCCATGACTCTGATTTCTCTACATGGTAAGGGTCTCTACATTTATCCATTCCTTTAAAAAATTATTTTTATACTCACAGTCTGAGTCACCAGTAACTTTTGGATAAAACCTAAAACTGAAATGTCCATCCCAGTACTTATTGTTGAGAATTACCAAAACTGAATGTATTGTCTTTTGGAAGGCTCTAGCCCTAACCAGGAAGAAGCATATGCCAAGATAAGAATTACACTAATGAGAGTGTGCAGATTTATTCGGAACCTCTTTGGTACTTAGTGTGCTGAAATTTCTATTTGAAATTAAGATTTTTTTTTTTAATTTTATTTTTTCTGAGACAGAGTCTCACTCTGTTGCCCAGGCTGGAGTGCAATGGCACGATCTCGGCTCATTGCAACCTCCGTCTCCCCAGTTCGAGTGGTTCTCCTACCTCAGCCTCCTGAGTAGCTAGGGTAATAGGTGTGTGCCACACCGCCTGGCAAATTTTTGTAGTTTTCATAGAGATGGGGTTTCACCATGTTAGGCTGGTCTTGAACTGCTGACCTCAGGTGATCCATCCACCTTGGCCTCCCAAAGTTGTGACATTACAGGCATGAGCCACTGCGCCCAGCCAAGAAGTTTTTAATATTCTCTTTTTTTGTTTTTGTTTTGAGACAGTGTCTCGCTCTGTCAACCAGGCTTTAGTGCAATGGTGTAATTACAGCTTACTGCAGCCTCTACCTCCCCAGGCTCAGGTGATCTTCCCACCTCAGCCTTCTGCCGAGTAGCTGGGACTACAGGTGTACACCAGCACGCCTGGCTAATTTGTCAATTTTTTTGTAGAGATGAGGTTTCACTACGTCTCCCAGGCTGGTCTCGAACTGCTGGGCTCAAATGATCCTCCCACCTCAGCCTCCCAAAATACTGGAATTACAGGCATGAACCTGTAATGCCTGGCCTAATAGTCTCTTTAAACAAAATACAGTACAACATAAAAAAGATGTACACGTAAAGGTTAAAGAAGATTAACAAGATATCCCCTAGGAAAGAGTTTTTAAACTTTTGAAAATGCTATAAGAATTTTGAAAATGCTATAAGAATTTTGAAAATAATACACTCTTCTGGATGTCTGCAAGTGACATTAGGACATTTTTTTCAATATAAAATTGTGTTATTTTTAAATGTATTAATGGAATCTAAATAGCATAGCAATGTGATACCTACTAGCCTGTAAAAAAAATACCGATTCAGCATTTGGAAAGATTACATTATTCTTTTTTCTTTGAACTTGTTTTACTGTTTTTATTTTCCCCTCAGAAGTGTATCTTAATAATATATGATATAGTTAAGAATTTTTTCTTACCCTATTTGTAACAAAAATGCATACATAAAAGAAACTTTAAAATATTTAAAAGAATTCTATGACAAATTCTCCTCAATTGACTTATCATTAAAGTTGTTTTTAGTACCTAATTGACCAAAACAATTTTAATGTATTTAAATTATATTGGAAATATGTCTTTAAATGAGATAAGTGGTGCTTTTTTCACTTCTTGAGTAAATTGCTAAAATTAGACACTGTGAATTTTGTGCTTTTGTTTTTATGGATTTTTTTGTGCTTTTTTTGTGCTTTTGTTTGTTTTTATGGATAGAAATACTAAGAAATAAGAAACCTTTTTAAAATAAATACATGGCAATAAGCTAAATTTTACTATATGTCTCTGTGTTTATGAACTTCTGAGGTATGCCCAAATTAGATAATATTTTTAAAAATTAATTTTTGGGTTGGGTGCAGTGGCTAACACCTCCTAGTCCTTTGGGAGGCGAGGCAGGTGGATCATTTGAAGTCAAGAGTTCAAGACCAACCTGGTGAACATAGTGAAACCCTGTCTCTACACAAAATGCAAAAATTAGCCGAGTCTGGTGATGTGTGTCTGTAGTCCCAGCTACTCAGGAGGCTGAGTCATGAGAATTGCTTGAACCCAGGAGGCAGTGTTTGTAGCAAATTGAGATCACACCACTGCACTCCAACCTGGGCAATAGAGCAAGACTCTCTCAAAAAAAATAATAAATTTTTTTTTTACTATGGAAAATGTCAAACATATATGAGAGCAGAAAGAATGGTGAAATGAACTCCTACCATTTCGCTTCAGTGTCAGCTTATGGACAGTGTTATATCCATGCTTCCAGCCACTTGTCGTCCACCTGGATTATTTTGAAACAGATGCTAGACATAAGTTTATTCATAAATTTCCATAGGAATCTCTAGAAGAGAGGGTGTCTTTTTGAAAATGTAACTACTGCGCTATTATCACACCTAATATTAATATATTACTGTTAAAATTTTAACTAAATATCATAGTGTTCATATTTCCTTGATTACTTCATAAATATTCATACATTATATTACATGGTTTCTACCTTAAGTCTCTTAGATTTTCCTTTTATCTTTCTTCTTTCCTTTGCTCCAGAGTTCATGTCTTAACCAGCATACCTTATTAATAATTTATAATTTGTTGTATAGAATGCTCATATGTTTTCTTACTGCTAAGTTTCTTTGAAAGTTTATTAACCTTGAAAAGCAGTGTAGGTATTTTCCTACCCTCCTGTTGGTCCCAATGTAAACCAAGAGTGTGGGGAAAATTTAGATTGTTCGGATTATTGTGTTGTTAGTAACCAAGCTAAACGGAAGCATTTCAGATGATCCTGCTGTTTTGTTTTTTTCTTGTCACTAGGTTCCACTAGCAAAGTCAGTTTCCTTTAGTTTTATGTCTGATGGCAAAATTGAGCTCTTTAGTGACATTTGAATTGAAGAAAATAGAGCTTATTGGTTGATCTGTTATATTGGTGATTTTTTTTTCTCCTAGGGATCCTATCTGTAACTTAAAAATCACTACCAGTGGATGGCACTCTTGGCTTTTTCCACAGTGATATTTGAATAGTCTCTTCTGAAGTAACCGTTCTAGACCAAAACATTCTAGTTTTTGGAAGATTATGGTCATGAACAAATATTCAGTCCTTGCTGGATAATTTTATGGTTACAAGAATCTAGATCTTTTGGAATTATAAAGGAAATGCAGTCATTCCTCCATGTCCCTTGGCTCTGCATCTGTGAATTCAACCAATCACAGATCGAATATATTTGAAAAAAAGAAACCAATAAAAATAATACAACAACAAAAATACAAGCGAAACAATACAGTGTAACAGCTGTCAACATACCATTTACCTTGTGTTAGATGTTGTAAGTAATCTAGAGATTTAAAGTATACAAGAGGAAGTGCATAGGTTATATGTGATTACTATACCATTTTACATCAGGGATTTGAGCATTGTGGACTTTGGTATCCATGGGGGTCCTGGAACCAGTCCCCCCATGGATACTGAAGGATGACTACTACTTGCCTCTGTTCTTTTGTTTATCTTTAGCTAACTCCCTCTGGAATAGCATTTTAAGAGCAACATTTGATATTTTTGGATAAAAATGCTAACTCTGTGATGTTGATTCATAAAAATGTTCCCAAGAATTGGTATATTAAAATTATTCTGGGCCAGGTGCAGTGCTCACGCCTGTAATCCCAGCACTTTGGGAGGCCAAGGCAGGGCGGATCACTTGAGGTCAGGAGTTCAAGACCAGCTGGCCAACATGGTGAAACCCTGTCTCTATTAAAAATACAAAAATTAGCCGGGTGTGGTGATGCACACCTATAATCCCAACTACTGGAGAGGCTGAGGCGGGAGAATCGCTTGAACCCAGGAGGCAGCAGTAAGCTGAAATCACACTGCTTCACTCCAGCCTGGGTAACAGAGACTCCATCTCCAAAGGAAAAAAAAGAAATTATTCTGTTTTATAATTTAAAAATAAAACTTCTTCTATTTGAATTTTTAAAGTTAAAAACATAAATAAATCCTGTCATTGCTAACAGGGCCACATATGGACTCTTACTCTTTCCTCTAGACCTCCAGAGTGTAGAATGTGATCTACTTTTATCCTTTTCCCTGAGGATGTGCTGCCTGGTGTCATGGCATCTGCCTGACCATTGCAAGCATCCAATTTAGTGACCAGTTCTTTTGCAGGAAATTGTTTCTAAGAAGACTTTATCTTCTTTTCAGGGAAGACAAGAAATATCCCACTTCTTCTAACAAAATCTGAATTATTAGAAAAGCAGCCAGTGCCTAACTTTTAGCTCCACTTATGCCAACTGTATGTATACTTCTCATGAGCATAGCAAGTTATTTAATATTTTGAAAGTTTGTCTAAAATCCTTTTAATGAACAGCACTAAAGTTGTATGTATTAGAGGAGAATTATTGAATGAGATGGAGAAAGAGTTTTGAAATTAATATTTACATTTTGGCTTTTTTACAGATAATATTATATTTCTGAGTGACCAGACGAAAGAGAAGGAGTAGAAAGGATGATTCTTCTTTGGCCATCATTGGGTACAGTCTCATTTCTAAGTCATGTATAATCTTTATCGCTCCCAAGGACAAGAATTAAAATACTCTTTTACATAAAATGAGTGATAATCTTTTTTCTGACTGTCGTTCTCACTCTCCTTTTTGTGGTATAATCTTGGTATCTACTATCTGTTACAGCATTTACTCGTTGTTTATTCTTTTAGGGGTGGTTTCTATGTACATGCATACAAAATAGTAAACTTTCAGGCTTTTTTGTGCTATGGCAAAAGGGTAAATATCCTTTGGGAAGGTCTCCTGGTTTTTGTATGCACTTCTCTTACAATATCGATTTGTCCACTCAGTGAATTTACTGAGCATCACTGTATGTGAGACATTTATCCCATGTTTGTAAATACTGATTTTCTTACTGTTTTGCTCTGTAGACATGAAGGCAAGGACTGAATCTTCTGTTTGCCTGCACTTTAAACAGTGCTTTACACAGAATAGCCACTCAGTAAATATTGACAGATGAATCATCCCAATGGGATTCTAAGCTTCAGCTCAAATTGAAGGGGGTTGTTGAGCAGTGGTTAGTGTGTAACCTAAACATCTTTAAGACTAACCTACCTTCTTCATATCTTTTGTTTTTAGACAGTTGTTCACTAGTAGCATTTATGAAACATAGTTTACCAGCAATAAGGACCTGAAATATAATTAGAGATGAAATCGTTCATCTCCAGGTGATGCCACAGGAGCTGTGGTTCTCTTCTATCTTTCTCTGCCCCTCTTATCTATCCTTTTAGCGTCTTCTGCAGAACTCTTCTTGGGGAAGGTAGAAGAGGATCCTCGTAACAACCTCTGTCAGTGCCTCCCTTAGAGTCTTAGGTCCTACATTTTCCTTTTGTTTTTCCACGTGGATTGTTAGGTACATCATGTGATCTTACTTTTTATTACAAGATTCAGGAAATTTTAGAATACTAATAATTTACCAATAAAGATGAAATAAACTCAGTTTTTCATGCATCTTTTGCTCTTTAAAGTTTGCATCAGCTCTCCCAAGGTCTGCCTGCCGGTTTGCTGCTGTGTCCCAGAGGTTGGCTGCCACTGTGCAGGTTGTTTTGTTCAAATGGTAGAAGTCTCTCATACTATCTAGGCCACTCTGTCTCCAGTTTGGCTTCTGACCCAGCCTATATATTTGCTCCCCAGCCTACATGTTCTGTCCTCTCTGCCTGAGAGTACAAGTATAGTGCTAACTGCAGCTTAGGTCATATTGGACTTTATTAGGTTCAGAATTCACAAGCTATGTTACAGGTCCATGACTTTTTTGTCTTAAGGTATTTTCTGCACACTTGAGTAGCTTTTTAATACTTGCAGTGCATTTTGGTTGAGGAAAGATGGAATTTTTAGCTTTATCCTCTCCTTGCCCAGGAACAGTAGAACATTCATTGCTGTTTTCTCCTGCCTTTCTTTTTCCTGCAGCTGGGACTATTAATCAGCATATTAACTCTGCTCTCTTAAGTTCACACATTAAAACTGCCTGGTGATGTAGTCTTTATTCCTTTATGCCACATTCCTTAAGCAAAATTGTGAAGTGTAAAAATTTATCTTTTGAGCAACTCTATTTCTTCCATCAGCACAGCAACTTTCATATGCCTTAAATGTTGTGAGAAATTATGCAGATTAATAGTCCTGTTTAAGCAGGGTGATAAATCTCTGCTTTGGGAAAATGACATGCTGAACAGAAGAGCTTAATTACCAACCCAGAGCAGTTTCTGTGTCCAGAACGCAGGGGCGGAAGAGGATGCTGTGCTGGACCACTGTGAGCCGAGGGGCTCTGCTTTAAACTCTTCCCTGAAGGTTACCTCTTCTCTCCACGCCTCTGAAAGGCTGTGGGGCTGAAGCAGCAGTGCTTTATCAGACTCAGGTGTGTAGCGTGCAGTCCTCAGCATGCATATGATTCTAGCAGACTGATTCTCACCTCAAGTCAGTCAGACTTGCTAGGTAAACTTTGCCCACCCCTAGGAAGCCCCGTCTGCTGATAAACTTTCTCCTGATCCCTAGCTAGTCTAGGCAGAGCACATGTGGGAATATGATAGCAGTAAAATACTGTAGGGATCTTCTAACCCAAGCTTTGGGTCTTGCATTTCCCTTTTTGATGTGATAGTGTCAGAGAATAAACTCAGAAAACTGCACTGTGACCTCGATTTGGAGGTTTCATGTTAAATGGTAAGACGAATAGTATACCTAGAAGAATGGGAGAAAAAGTATCAAACAGTATGTCCGGGGTATCCCGTTTTTGAAAAATAAGTTGTAATTAAGATATGCTTAAAGTCTGGAGGGAGAAACAGGATGTTATTATCTCTAGAGAGGGTGATTATGTGTGATTTTCCTTGTTTCTTTACCATTTATATATATATTTTTAGCATTGAACATACATTTTATAATGAGAAAAAAATAAAACTTTATTTGGGGAAAAAGATCTTTCCATTATTTCTGAGCCAGGCTTACTTTACTCATTCACTTTTAATGAGTACCACTTCACTAGATGTGAACAAGAAAATCTTTTACATATTTTCCCCCGCCATCTGCATTTTAGCATCTCATGCTTGTATGATTCATTCATCTATTAATACGTGTACACAGCCCAAAATGATGTACTTTAAACATCAACCTAGCCAGGTGCAGTGACTCATGCCTGTAATCCCAGCACTTTGGGAGGCCGAGGTGGGTGGATCACGGTGTCAGGAGATCGAGACCATCCTGGCTAACACGGTGAAACCCCATCTCTACTAAAAATACAAAAAATTAGCCAGACGTCGTGGAGGGCACCTGTAGTCTCAGCCACTCGGGAGGCTGAGGCGGGAGAATGACGTGAACTCGGGAGGCGTAGCTTGCAGTGAACCGAGATTGTGCCATTACACTCTAGCCTGGGCGACAGAGCAAGACTCCATCTCAAAAACAAACAACAACAACCTATATGAGATCTACTTTTTGATGCCTTTACAGTTCTCAAAGAATCAATCATTTCTTAAAACACACTGGACATTTAATTCAGAGATATCTAAAAATACCAAAGATATGTTTCTGTGGCAGTTGTGACAATAGAGTATACATTTCTTTGGGAATTACTCATCATTGCAATGTGGATTACAGCTTAACTTTTGCAGCTCAGTTAGGACAAGTTAGTGCTGTTTTCCCTTTGTTCCCAAATGAGATCATGCAATTCTTGAAGGCAGGGCTTTCTTTTACTCAAACCACCCTTTCCCCCAATCTAACTCAGCCTAGCACAGTGACATGAAGATTAATAAATGTTTGTCATTCAGTTAGGTGGGACTCAAAAAGAAAATGAGGGCAGGATCACTTTACTGTTTTTCTGTCAGAGTTTGCATAATATTCTGTGAAGATCTGTGGGAATAACAGCAAGAAAATCATTGTGGAAGATGAGAGACAAGTCCAAGGTTAATGAATTACAGGGAAATCTCTTAAGATGAAACAATAATCATATTAATGACTGACATTTCTCTTCTGGTTACTATGTACTAAGCACTAAGCGAAGAACTTTTTATCATTGTCTCATTTAGCTATTCTAAGAAGAAGGTACAATAATCCCATTTTACAGGTGAGGAAACCCAAAATCGAGAGAGGTTAAATAACTTGTCAAAGTCATGCATCTTCCAAGATGCACACCTGGAGTTTGAACTCAGGTATGTGAAGTTTGCATTTCGCTTTCTGCCCACTGCCTGCTTCCACTTGCATTCATTCTCCATTGGCCCTCCATATCCACAAATTCCCACAGCCAACTGTATTTGTCCATTTTCACACTGCTATGAAGATACTACCTGAGGCTGAGTAATGTATAAACGAGGTTTAATTAACTCACAGTTCTCCATGGCTGGGGAGGCTTCAGGAAATTGATGGTCATGGCAGAAGGTGAAGGGGAAGCAGACACCTTCTTCACAAGGCAGTAGGAGAGAGAGGGCACAGGGGAAACTGCCACTTTTAAAACCATTCGATCTGGGGAGAACTCCCTCACAGGCAACAGCACGGGGGAAACGGTCCCTATGATCCAGTCACCTAGCAGGTGCCTACCTTGACACACGGGGACAACAGTTCGAGATGAGATTTGGGTGGGGACATAACCAAACCATGTCATCCTGCCCCAGACCCTCCCAAATCTCATGTCTTTTTCCCATTTCAAAACCAATCATGCCTTCTCAACAGTCCCCCAAAGTCTTAACTCATTCTAGCATTAACTCAAAAGACCAAGTCCAAAGTCTCATCTGAGACAAGCCAAGTCCCTTCCACCTATGACCCTGTAAAATAAAGTTAGTTACTTCTAAGATAACAATGAGGGTACAGGCATTGGGCAAATGTTTCCGGTCCAAATGGGAGAAATTGACCAAAATAAAGGGGCTACAGGCCTCATGCAAGTCTGAAACTTGGCAGAGCAGTCATTAAATCTTAAAGCTCTGAAATAATCTCCTTTGACTCTATGTCTCACATGTAGGCCACCCCAGGGCATGCTGATGCAAGAGGCGAGCTCCCACAATCTTGGTCTTGGGCAGCTGCCCCTGCCTTCCTGTGGCTCAGCAAGGTACAGCCCCTGTGTCTGCTTTCATGGGCTGGTGTTGAATGCTTGCAGCATTTCCAGGCACATGGTGCAAACTGTCAGTGGATCTACCTTTCTGGGGTCTGGAGGATGGGTGCCCTCTTCTCACAGCTCCACTAGGCAGTGCCCCAGTGGGGACTCTGTTGGGGGTCTACAACCCCACATTTTCTTTCCACATTGCTGTAGCAGAGGTTCTCCTTGAGGGCTCCTTTTAGCCATGGCTGGTGCTGGATCCGCTGGGATGCATGGAACCAAGTCCTGAGGCTGCACAGAGAAGTTGGGCCCTGGGCGTGGCCCAGGAAAACATGTTTCCCTCCAAGGCCTCTGGGCCTGTGATAGGAGGGGCTGCTGTGAAGGTCTCTGACATGCCCTAGAGACATTTTCCCCATTGTCTTGGCTATTAACATTAGGCTCCTTGTTACTTATGCAAATTTCTTCAGCCAACTTGAATTCCTTCTCAGAGAGTTGGTTTTTCTTTTCTACCACATGGTCAGGCTGCACATTTTCCAAACCTTTATGCTCCGCTTCTCTTAAACATAAGGTTCAGTTTCAAACTCTGAATGCATATAAACGAACACTTTCAGAATAAGCCAGCTTACCTCTTGAATGCTTTGCTGCTTAGAGATTTCTTCTGCCAGATACCCTAAACATCTCTCTCAAGTTCAAACTTCCACAGATCTCTAGGGCAGGGGCAAAATGCCACCAATCTCTTTGCTGAAGCATAGCATGAGTGAGCTTTACTCTAGTTCCCAATTAAGTTCTTCATCGCCATCTGAGACCACCACAGCCTGGACTTCATTGTCCATATCACTATCAGCATTTTGGTCAAAGACATACAGCAAGTCTCTAGGCTAAAGTTCCTAACTTACCCACATCTTCCTGTCTTCTGAGCTCCCTGAACTGTTCCAACTTCAGCCTCTTACCCAGTTCCAAAGTCGTTTCTACATTTTTAGGTTATTGTTATAGCAGTGCCCTATTCCCAGGACCAGTTCTCTGTATTAGTCCATTTTCACACTGCTGTAAAGATACTACCTGAGACTGGATAATTTATAAGCAAAGGAGATTTAATTGACTCACAGTTCCACATGGCTGGAAAGGCTTCAGGGAACTGACAATTATGGTGGAAGGCAAAGGGGAAGCAAGGCTCGTCTTACGTGGTGGCAGGAGAGAGACAGCAAGCAGGGGAAACTGTCATTTTTAAAACCATCAGCTCGGCCGGGCGCGGTGGCTCAAGCCTGTAATCCCAGCACTTTGGGAGGCCGAGACGGGCGAATCACGAGGTCAGGAGATCGAGACCATCCTGGCTAACACGGTGAAACCCCGTCTCTACTAAAAATACAAAAACTAGCTGGGCGAGGTGGCGGGCGCCTGTAGTCCCAGCTACTCGGGAGGCTGAGGCAGGAGAATGGCGTAAACCCGGGAGGCGGAGCTTGCAGTGAGCTGAGATCTGGCCACCGCACTCCAGTCCGGACGACAGAGCGAGACTCCGCCTCGGAAAAAAAAAAAAAAAAAAATAAAACCATCAGCTCTTGTGAGAACTCCCTCACTATCCCAAGAATAGCATGGGAGAAACCGCCTCCATGATCCAATCACCACCAGGTCCCTCCCTTGACATGTGGGGATTACAATTTGAGATGAGATTTGGGTGGGGACAGAGGCAAACCATACCACCAACCTTTTATTTTCTTCAAATGTTGACACATTTATTGTATAATACTAATCAAATTCATTGATATTACCACAGAAATCAGAAAGTGTTAGAAATCTGTCAAATTCCTTACGGAGAATGTAGATTTTCCAAACTTTTACATTCAGGGGTACATGTGTAGGTTTGTTACATAGGTTAACTCCTGTCGTGGGCGTTTGTTGTACAGATTATTTAGTCACCCAAGTATTAAGTCTAGTACCCATTAGTTATTTTTCCTGATCCTCTCACTCCCACCCTTCACCCTCTAGTAGGCCCCAGCGTCTGCCGTTCCCCTCTATGTGTCCATGTGTTCTCATCATTTACCTCACAGTTGTATGTGAGAACATTAGGTATTTGGTTTTCTGTTCCTGCATTAGTTTGCCAAGAATAGTGGTCTCCAGCTCCATCCATGTTCCTGCAAAGACATGATCCCATTCTTTTTTATGACTGCATAGTATTCCATGGTGTATATGTACCATGTTTCCTTCATCCAGTCTACCATTGATGGACATTTAGATTGATTCCATGTCTTTGCTATTGTGAATAGTGCTACAGTGAACATCCCACAGCCAACCTTTCAAGAGTGACCCATGCCACGTGCATCTAAATCACACTGGGAATTTAATCGGTTTTGGTTGGAGGGAGAGTTATGAGTGAAGGAGAATACCTCTACCTCTTAATTCTTTCTGATTTTCAGTTTAATGATCTTACAAGAAATGAGTCAGTTTCTCTACCACGTTATCTTAACATATTCCTCTTCCTTTATATCAAGCACTGTCTGTTTACTGGTTAGAGTAAGTTCAGAGCGTCTGCTCCTTTCATTGTTTACTCATTACCAGTTGAAATAATCAAGAATGTTGCTTAAGAATTTGTCAGACCCACTTTTTAGAGAATGAGACTTTTGGCAGGCATTAGCAGCATTGAAGTCTCCCCTCACTATTGTAATTTGCTTCTGAGCCAGTCCCACAGTCTGTACTAGGATAGTGTGTAACTTTTTAGGTTGTCAGCATCATGCAACTACAGTAATGAAATTATTTATTTATTTATTTTTGAGATGGAATCTTGCTCTGTTGCCCAGGCTGGAATGCAGTGATGCAATCTTGGCTCACTGCAACCTCTGCCTCTTGGGTTCAAGTGATTCTCCTGTCTCAGCCTCCCGAGTAGCTGGGATTACAGGCGCGTACCACACCACCTGGCTAATTTTTGTATTTTTAGTAGAGACAGGGTTTCACCATGTTGGCCAGGCCAGTCTCGAACTCCTTACTTCAAGTGATCTGTCTACCTCAGCCTCCCAAAGTGCTGGGACTACAGGCACGATGAAATTCTTTTTTTTTTTTTTTTTTTTTGTCTCTTTATTCTTCATCATTTTTTCTCTGCCATGTCAGGGTCTTGTTTTGCCATTATAGGTGCACACCTTGACATTTAGTTTCTCTGCCTTACCTGTCATTTGAAAAAAAAGTGGTCTATAATAATAGTTCAGAATTAAGGCTGTGCAGTCAGCTTGGATTTGAATTACTGCTTCTCCACTCGACAGTTGAGTGGTCTCTCTCGTGAGTTAATTAACTTTATCTGCCTCAGATCTTTGTTGTTTTGTTTTCCTGGAAGTAAAACAAGGATAATAGTTCCTTCTTCATAGGCGTGCTGTGAAAAGCACAATAAGTAACACAGTGCATATAACCTATATAATACATAGTAACTGAAACAAGTGCTCAATACATCTTGGCTGTTATTATTATTCTAATTTGTATTTTAAACAAGGTATTTATTTATTTATTGAGACGGAGCCTCACTCTGTCGCCAGGCTGGAGTGCAGCAGCGCCATCTTGGCTCACTGCAACCTCTGCCTCCCAGGTTCAAGTGATTCTCCTGCCTCAGCTTCCGGAGTAGCTGGGACTACAGGTGTGCACCATCACGCCCAGTTAATTTTTATATTTTTGGTAGAGATGGGGTTTCACGATGTTGGCCAGGATGGTCTCGATCTCCTGACCTTGTAATCCACCCACCTCAACCTCCCAAAGTGCTGGGATTACAGGTATGAGCCACTGCACCTGACCATATAATTCTTTTAAGTCACTATGTCCATCTTGCCAAGTCTTGTGTGATATTTACAAAGCATATTAACCTTAAAATAGTTTATTGTACCTGACTTGTTTTGTTGTTAACTTTCATGAATTACTAAACAGCTTATTCCATGTTAGTGATTTGTTTTATGCTTTTAATCTTCCACAACTATTTATAATCAATCTGTGTATCTTTTTAAACTCTGAAGTCAGTTGGGCATCTGCTATATGTCATGCACCCATATAGGACCTGGATGTAGGGACGAATATAACAGGATTCCTGCACTGAAAGAATTCGCAATTAAGCTTATGGAGGGTTAGGGAGGATAAGCAGAAACCTTTGTAGCTAACTGTGATAGGGTGTGAGGAGTAGCTTAGAAGAGAATAGATAGGTTAGCTTTCAGCAGAGGAAGCAGCACGAGCAAAGATCCAGAAACAAAAGTTTATGAAACAAAGGTGAGATATGGAAAGTGGGTTGGGGCTAGATAGTAAAGGGCCTTGAAAGCTTTCAGAGAACTTTGGCAATGGGGAGCAATAGAAGGTTTGAAAACAAGAACATCTTATCAGAATTGTGCTTTAGAAGGAGAACAACAAAGACAGAGTGAAGGGCTAAAAGGAGAAAGCCTAGAGGCAGTTAGGAAGCTCTGTACTAAGCCTAGAAAGGTTAGCAAGAGTGGGGATGAGAGGTGACTTGAGGGGCGTTTGGGATTCAAATTGATTTGACAAATGAGAATTGTGTACCAATTTTGTGCCAGACCCTGTGCTAGGCTCTGTGTTAGAAATACTGCAGAGAATCACTTACAGCTTCTGCCCAAGATCTAGTGGTGACGGAACCACTATCACTGAGAGGAAATGCAATTCAGAGGTGGTTCTGAGGTTTCTGCACGGAGACGTGTGGATAGTAGCACTTCATTTCTGAGTTTATGGAACATGGATGTGGGAGCAGAGTTGAGAGGGGGAAAGATAATGAGCTTAGTTTTGAATATGGTTTATCCATAGACTTTCTAACTGCTCCTTGGCAGGGCATTAATTATGTTAGTCGAGCTCAGAGGAGAAGTTGAGACAGGAGTGATTATTCTTTTTCTTCTGCCAAACACATTATAAACTGGTTATTTTCTTTATTTTTAATTTTTAAAATTTATTTATCCTTTATCTATAACATATGTACATATGTTGGAGTCTTGCTCTGTCTCCCAGGCTGGAGTGCAGCGATGCGATCATAGCTCACTGCAGCCTCAAACTCATGGGTGCAAGTGATGCTCTCACCTTGGCCTCCTGGGTCGCCGGGATGATAAACATGAGCCACCATGCCTGGCTGTGAGATAACTTTAAAGCATTCTAGCTTTCTGTTGTAGAGTCTAGCTTTCTATTTTAGAAAACCATATTGTGGAAAAGATTTCCAGTTGCCCACCTGTTTTACAGTGTACCTGGGACTTGCCTTAATCATGTACGGTAGGAGACAACTGCTTTGAAAGAAGAGTCTTTTATTTCACAGTTCCCAATAGGAGGTGGCATGCTATGCCATGCAGGGCCACTTAGGGACGCACTGGAGTTGGTCAGGAGGAAGAAGGAGAGGGGAAAACATGAGCCAGAGCCTTTGTTGTGCTTTTCATAGGGAAGCAATGAGTAAGGTACTGGTGGAAAGCTGAGCAAGTTTAGGATTGGGTAGTTTGAATAATTTCAGCAGGCTCCAGGCTCTCAAGATGGTCCCTAGTTATCAGGTGCCTGGCCCTGGGGTGACTGAAAGCAAGGTCGTAGTGTCCTGGGCTCGTTTTCTACATCCTAAGCAAAGGAGGTAGATGGGAGGGGCAGTATGGATTCAGGATTGGCTGGTTTGCTTATCCAAGGTGTTTTCTCAGGCAAGTTGTTTGCTAACTCTAGGAATTAGCTAACCTTGGGAGGGCACGCCTTCTCTGGGTCTGCAAGGCCCAAAAGTGTCAAAGCATAAAATATAGAAAATAAACATGGTCAATGCACTACCCAGTATCTATTGCCCCTTCTGTATTTATAGAACCCCGTTGTGAGAGGGTGCGCAGTGCATGCACTGCATTCCTATTCTTTTCAGTTAGGGGTTGCCAAGGGGCTATAGGCAGAAGTCACTTGGTGATGCTCTCAGGGAACTTTTTATATGAGTAACTCTTGGGAGGCATATCCGGTGTGCTTCCCCAGACTCTCATCCTACAGCTTTTTCTTTTTTGTCTGAAATGTGGACATTTCATGGCTGGATTTCCAGTTGCCATCTTAGATCATGAGGCAATCTTCAGAATGGATGATAGAAGAAGCTGGGATCTGCGATCACCATGCAACCACCATACCAGCCTGGACAGTTTGCCTCTGGACTGCTTTGGGGGACACAAATATACCTCTCCTCTAAGCCACTTATTTGTGTTGTGTACTTAAACCTAATTCTTCCTTATTCATACATTATTGACTTTGTCTCCACATACATGAGCAAGTCTTTACTCTTACCTTTCTCTTACATGACCTTCCATGGCAAGAAGAAGTAAAATCTTATTGTTATTCCATGGTCCTTTAGGTTTTAAACTAATGTCTCATTAAATTTAGGGAAGGGAGTGGGGCATAAAAAGTACACAAACCTTAGCAATTAAGTTTAAAAAGAGTGAACATAAGCATACTTTAATATAAACTGAGTACTGTTTAATTCTGCATATAATCCTGAGTGAAGATCCTTAATAAATAGCCCCTTGTTAAATAGAGGAGCTCTTAGGTTAAGAACAGAAGTATTGTTCTTATGCTTCCCTTGGCAGTATTATAGCAGACTGGAAATCCAGAGTGGCTCTGAGACTTCCCACTGCAAGTCCAAGATCGGGATGTAAGCTTGGCCACTTTCTGGTGAGGCTTCTTTTCCTGGCTTGTAGCTTACCGCCATCTCCCTGCATGTAAGCCAGGTTCCAAGGAGCAGGTCTTTTAATTCTAATCCAGGATCAATGGCACTGAACTTTTACAATTTTATGCACTTAAACCTCACTCCAGGTGGGTAGTGGATCCTAGTGGAATTCCTTTTCTGTATCTCTTGAGTCCTCCCTCCTGAGGAATGAGACTTTTTACTCTTCTGAGTAATTCTGAGCCTCCTCCATTTGGTGCCGCTCATCTTTCTGTTTTGGGTAGCTCAGAGCCCTACACCCTTTGAAATTGAGTCCAAGTCCTCCATCATCTTTGTGACCTAGATCTCTTCCTTCTCTATGTGACACTGGACACTACTCATTTGCATTTTAGCAAAGAGCTGCTAAGTTTAGGTTCATAGATGGAATGTGACAATCCATATCATCTGTGAAGAGGACAGACTAACCTGAAAGAGCCAGAGAGGATTCCCTAAATTGTGCTCTACGACAGACTAAATTGGGCAGAGACGAGAGACTGGTACAGTGAAGCAACAGGTAGAGGAGTAGATTAACGAGAAAAATATCAAATCAGTGAGGAGATTCTACATATCAACAGAAAGAACAAAGATCAGGACTGCCTAATTGCTGACATGATGGGACTCACCGAGGGGGTGTTCCTGATTGTGTGTGGCACTCAGTTCACACTGGGAATTCTGGTCAATGGTTTCATTGGTTTGGTCAATGGTAGGAGCTGGTTCAAGACCAAGAGAATGTCTTTGTCTGACTTCATCATTGCCACCCTGGCACTCTCGAGGATCATTCTGCTGTGTATTATCTTGACTGATAGTTTTTTAATAGTATTCTCTGTCAACGAACATGATTCAGGGATAATAATGCAAATTATTGATGTTTTCTGGACATTTACAAACCATCTGAGCATTTGGTTTGCCACTTGTCTTGGTGTCCTCTACTGCTTGAAAATTGCCAGTTTCTCTCACCCCACATTCCTCTGGCTCAAGTGGAGAGTTTCTAGGGTGCTGGTATGGATGCTGTTGGGTGCACTGCTCTTATCCTGTGGTAGTACCACATCTCTGATCAATGAGTTTAAGCTCTATTCTGTCCTTAGGGGAACTGAGGCCACCAGGAATGTGACTGAACACTTCAGAAAGAAGAGGAATGAGTATTATCTGATCCATGTTCTTGGGACTCTGTGGTACCTGCCTCCCTTAATTGTGTCCCTGGCCTCCTACTTTTTGCTCATCTTCTCCTTGGGGAGGCACACACGGCAGATGCTGCAAAATAGTACAAGCTCCAGAGAACCAAGCACTGAGGCCCACAAGAGGGCCATCAGAATCATCCTTTCCTTCTTCTTTCTCTTCTTACTTTACTTTCTTGCCTTTTTAATTGCATCATTTGGTCATTTCCTACCAAAAACCAAGATGGCTAAGATGATTGGCGAAGTAATGACAATGTTTTATCCTGCTGGCCACTCATTTATTGTCATTCTGGGGAACAGCAAACTGAAGCAGACATTTGTACAGATGTTCCAGTGTGAGTCTGGCCACCTGAAGCCTGGATCCAAGGGACCCATTTTCTCTTAGAGTAACAGAGGGCCTGGGGTGGAGCCCGTGAGCCTTTTGCCTGGCTCAAGACTACGAGACTCTCCCTGACCCTCCCATGATACCAGTTCCATAACATCACTAGGAGAGAAACCCTGACTGCTTTGCCCCTGGTCCCTGGGGACCTCTTCCAAGGTGAAAGCCATGCTTCTCACGGCCTCTCTCTGTATGGTGGTTGTGGAGGTGGGGAGGGCGCAGGAGTAGTAGTGTTTTGGAAATGACAATGTTGTAAGAACACTCTCACTATAAACACACGCTGCTGTATTTTAATGATCATCAGCTCAACACAATGAGTCTGATTACTAGTTTCAACTTAAATTAGATACTAACAGTGATAAACATAAAATTGCATAGTAGACTTGAAGGAAAGAGCAAAAGTTTTGCAGTCCTGTAGATGTGGGCTCGAGTTCTGATTCTGGCCAGGATTTTTGGGCTCAGGTGAGTTACTTTAATTACCTGTCTGATCCCCTCTTCTGATCCCTACTGGCCATTTTAGCACAGTGTGTTACGTAAAGTACTCAGTAAGTGAAGGCTATTATTGTGCTAATATTGGATTGTGCAGCGACAGCAATTTCCATATGATTCCAGTTTCCACAAACCCATTGTGTAATGATGAAAACAGTGGAAAGAAAATTAAGACCTTTAGATTGTAGATCGCAATTCAATCTTGCATTTCATGATCATTTTGCTAAAGTACATTTTCAAGTAATTATTTTGTAGATTGGCCAAAAGACCAAGTGGTTTTGTTTTTATTTTCGACCAAGATGCCTACCTGGTTTTAAAATTACAGTTTTATCAAATGTAATATAAGCAAATTTTATGTTTAATCAATTTTATTTAAACAGAAGTATATAGATGCTGATTTACTTCCTGTTACTAACAATTTTGACATGTCAATGAAAAGATATTGCTTAATATCCTGAAGAATTCTCAAATTTGTAAACATATTCAGTTAATACATATGGCATTATTCAGAAATGTGGATTTCTAGTCCTAATGGGACTCTCAGAAGTGGATTGTTGTGGCTAAGAATGTGGACCCTGAAGCCAGACAACCCGTGTTTAAATTTGGCTTTGGCCCTTTTGAACTGGGTGACCTTGGGGAAACTTCCTAACCAGTCTCTATTTAACTTTCTTCACTTGTGAAATAGAAATAGTAATTGTGTGCGTGTGTGTGTGTGTGCTGGGATAAAGTTGTTGGAAGGAATGAGCGAATTAACATATGAAAAGTGCTGTCCTACATGGAGTAAACACACAATAAAACTGCTATCGTTGTTGTTATTTTGTGAAAAGGAGCATATTTTGACATAATAAAAAGGAGTATATTTGGACATAGCATGAATGTGCATTACATTACTGGACATTTGGTCATATGTAACCGGAAATTAACATTAGGGTTGTTCTGGGATTTATATCTTAATTTCTAAAATGACGGGAAAAAAATTTCCTTTGGTCTGCCCAGTTTGCATTATCCCATTGAATTAAACACCTCCCCAACCAGCAGGTGGGGGCTCAGGAGAAAAACCACATTACTGATAGATAAAATAAAGAACTGACTTGTTTTCAGCACATTTGAGCTTGTAGAGTGAGTAAATTTTGTTGGCCACACTATCATTAAATTGTCATTGTGACTTGGTGGAGCTGAGCCAATGGGCTGAGGAACATTTCCAGGTTAACACTGAAATACATATTTTCAGGAGTTGATGAGTGGAGTTTCTTGGCCGTGTTCTGTCTGATCTCAGTTTCCATTTGTGGCCAGACAGGGTATTCATAGCCAGAGAGGAAGGATTTCTGAGTTATCCTTGGCTTTTCAGGCTTCTCCCCTTATTGCCCAGCTAGCAGATCCTCCTTGAGAAAGGGAGGAGTGCTGCCTAGCTTCTGGATGTTGCCGTAATATTCCAGGAATGAATACATTTCTCACTTCATTTTGATTCTGGCTAGCCTTGATTCCAGTTCATTCCTTCCTGCCACAAACATTTATTTAACACTTATTGTGTACCAAGCACTGTACCAGACCCAGCACTGTACGAGACGCTTGTTCCTTGAACACGGTTCTGTTCTCAAAAACATTACGTAGTGGGCCATAAAGACACAGTAACAAGTATTTAATTGCTGCATCACTGAAACAGGTGCTTCAGGTACAATAAAGAGATCATCCTATCTTGAGGGTCCTGGTGCAGGTGATCTTTGTCTCTAGACCCCTTTTGTGTCAGCCTTGAAAATGTGCACTCAGATCTCTGCTGTGGAGGCTCAATTGACTGATGGCTCCAGCTTGGGAGATCCACTACCGTGAGGCCACATTTCCTGCAGTCTTCTCCCAGCCAGTGGTGGAGCACTGTGGAGTACTAAGGCAAGTCTGTTTTGCTGAGACATGGGACTCCTCTAACAGGCAATTTTGGCCAAGGACTCTGCATCAGCTTGGTTGAAGTTTTCTTGGACCTCTACTGCACTTTTGAACTCTCTCTACCTGATTATTCCATACCCCACTTTACCTCTTCCCCTTTTATAGCTGTCAAACCTACATTGCTATCTGAATACTCTGCTCATTTCCTCTGGCTCCCACCCACCTAAGATCTCTTGCACATCTAATCTTTTTTAAGCCTCTGCCTCTTGGCAGATCTCTCATGTAAGTAATCTCTTTATTAAAGAGCTTAGTGCAGACGATAAAGATACTCACTAAAAGACATATAAGTGTACGTGCATGTGTGTGTGTGTGTTCAAAGTGCACCAGAATTCTAGAAATCATTCCAGATTCTGCCTTCTCCTACAACCTCAGTATCCATTTAGTTGCCAGATCCCCTTGGTTGTACTTCAAAACATTTCTCTCACATGTTCCCTGGTCTCCATTTCCACTCTTTTCAGCCCATCAGAGTGATTGCAACAGGATTCTAACTAGCTTCCTGTTTCCAACTCCATCCCCTTCCAGCAAAGCCTTTCCTCATTACTTGGATTGTATTCTTCATACAGTGAAAAGAGTAATGCTCCCCTCTTAAAAGTCTTGCAGTGGCTCTCCATTGCTTTGGGTAAAGTCCAGACTACTTAGTTTACAGCATAAAGCCAGTCATCATTTGGCCTCTGTTTTCTTTTTAGTTTCATCTTCTTGTTCCTTGCTTTTCCAAAAGAACTTTGAACTGCTTCTAGTTCCCAAATATGCCGTACTCTTCTTGTTGCTATGCTTTTCCATGTGCTGCTTTCTATACCTAGAATTATCTTTCTTATCAACTGTGTCAACTTCTCTTATTCTTCAAGACCTCCCTACTCCAGGAAACTTTGTCTGATTCTTTTAGGTGAAGCTAAGCACTTATTCTGTGTGTTTTTCTAATGTTGTACATGCCTCTGATCACATTAGTGTAATAATTATGTCCAAATTCTGTACCTACTATGGCATAGATACTTCCTGATTTATCTTTCCAGTTTCATCTCCCACTATTTCTCTTCCTATCCTTGTACCCCTCCCCTCTTCTGTTTCCTGAACCCACCACACACTGTCACCTCTTAGTCTGCATGTAGAGTTCTCTGCTTGCAATATCCTTCTTTCTCCCTACCTTAGCTTTTTTTGGATAATCTCTTTGCATCCTTTAAGACTGAATGTATATGTCTTGTCAGTTCCTGAACTGCCAAAACTGGATCAAGCGTGCCTCCTGAACACTCCTGTTGTGCTCCTTGTGTTTCCTTATTATGGCATCTGAAACTCTCAACTCTAATTGTCTATTCATCTGTCTTTTTTTTTTTTTTTTTTTTTTTTTACCATTTTGTATATTCTTTGAAGGCAGGTGTGCTGTGGGTGATTCTTCTCTGTTTCCCCAGCACCTAACAGTGCCTGGCTGATAACCACAGTTTATAGAATGAAAGAACCAGTGAGGGAAGTCTAGTGTAGTAGAAAGAGCTCAGTCTCAGACCTTTCAGCTTAGCCACTCGTTTGCTGCTATGGTTTCGATGTCACCTCCAAAACTCATGCCAGAATGTAATTGTGCCCTTGTAACAGTGTTGAGAGGTGGGGCCTTTAAGAGTTGACTGGGTCATGAGGGCTTTGCCCTCATGAATGGATTAATGCAGGAGTGGGTTTGTTATTGCAGGAGTTTGGCCCCATTTTCCTGTCTTGTTCTCATGTACACATTCTTGCCCTCTGCCGTGTTATGAAGTACTAAGTAGTCCCTCATTAGATGCCAAGCTGATGCCAGCACCATGCTTTTGGACTTCCCAGCTTCCAGAACTGTGAGCCAACTAGACTTCTTTTCTTTATAAATTTCCCAATCTGTGGTATTCTGTTAGAGCAGCAGAAAATGGGCCAAGGCATTTGCTCTGGTATTAAGCAGTCACTTATTTTCCCTGATCTTCATTTTCCTCACTCATAAATAGGATAACCATATACTCCTCCTAGGATGCCTGGTGCACTGCTGGGAACATAGTAAGCATTTTTAAAAAAAACACAAGAAATGGAAGTTTTCTTCTTTCTCGTAAGTGCCACATATACTTTTTTGAAAAAATTTCAAACTTTTAAATTCCTGTTTCTTCATGACTGACCTAATTCTTTAGAGCTGTCATCAAATAAGTTAAGTGCCATTCATTTGCTTTGATAATTTGCCCTAAAGCTTTTCTTACAGACCTGTCAAGAAGCAGAGTTTGGACCCATGCCTGCAATGCCTGCTAGTTGGTCTTCTTGGGCTCTAGTAAATAATCAAACTTACAAGACTGTCTTAGTCCACTGTGATACCAGCCTACTCAGACGGATAGAGTTGAGGGACCTAATTTACCAGCAGGGCAGTGTCAGGCCTTCCTCTTTTGCAGAGTCTTTGGTGCAGGCCATACAGTTCAGGTACAATAATAAGAGATATACATTAGAGGAAGGGTGGGAGCTGCCATAAATTAAAAGCTTCGTGTCCCAAAAGATCCCATTTATCATATTATAATTTTGTAGACAAAGCTTCTAGGGTTGAGTCAAGATACAGGCACATGAGAAGGAAGCCCAGTGCATGCAGTCTCCATAAGATACTTATTACAGTTCACTTACAGTTCCTTCCAGTCAAGTTGCAATTTGCCAATCAGGAGTCATTTGTTTTTGGTCTAGAAACATAGTTGATGTTCTCACCCTTATCAGGTTGATAAGAAAAACAGCTAGGAATTTTAACTGTAGGTCAAATTCTCATGCAGAGGGAGAAAGTGTTCTGCTAACACTTCCTATACTGACCCTTGTGGAAATAACTTCTAACTGAATGAGCTCATTCATTGATTGTGCTAGCCAACTTTATCACATCTTAATTACAGCACTTCCTCCTACACAGAACCCAACAATTTGGTATAGTACGTTCTGGATAGAGTCTGTTACTATCTAATTCTGGGATTCCTGCTCTTTTGGCCACATTTATTTCTTATGGTTTACTCTATATTATTTATTTTGTTTAAATGTGATGTTAGTAATATTTTAACTTCACTTTAATGCAGCCATCTATGGATAATTAATTAGAAATCTGTGCTATAATTTTCCTTTTAGTCATAGTCTTCCTGGCTCATTCTGTTTGCCTATTTAACTGATGTGGGCATGCCTCTATCAGTGCCTGTTAGTTTTGAATAAAAAGCTTCTGTAAGCACCTGGGCACCAGGTCAGAGAATTTCTCCAGGCTTGCCTTCCTGTCATCTGTCTTAAAGGGCCTCATGAATGTATTCACCTCTTCTGGACCTGATTATCATTATATCTTAGCTCCTTTTTCTTGTCTATTTCTATTTGGACTTGGCAGTAGGACTTTGTGCTGTACCTTAATGCTAATTTGGTAACATATGTGGCCGTATCCAGGATTGCACCTTGGTTTCATTCAGCTGCTAGAGTAGATAAGAGATGCCATACTCTTACATTCACCTGTGGTCCGCCATAATATCATTTGCCAGGGATATTGTGCCATTTCCCATCTGAGCAAGCACAGAGAAATCCAGCAATGAGATGCCTAGCTGTTTGGCTCACAAAACTGCAACCAATGCATTACTGTGTATCTCATTTCAGGGTACGTGGATTGACAGTTAAATGCCTAAGAGAAAATAGCCATATGTGATCTAAACATAAACCCAGATTTATAAAGGAAACACCTACAAGGGTTGACTTAATTTTTTCTAAGAAAAACCAGAACATAGCAAATGGTTATGGCACAAATCTATGTATGTAGATAGAGAATGCAAAGCAAAGGGCATCAGAAAGGATGGGATTCATTGAGAAAGGTTTTTTCAAGGAGATATTGGGTCTTTGAACTTGATCTATTAGATCCCTGTAAATCACTGTAGGTGAGTCACTACGGTTGAAAGAGTGGCATTGGCATGGCCAGAATTACAGTTGGAGAAACTGGTTGTGGCAGCAACAGATTAGAGGAGAGAGAGAAATTGGATTCTGGTCATCCATGAATATGAGGCTAGAAGGTAGGTGGGTAGGAGTGAGGAATGAGGATTTCCACCCTATTCTGGCATTTTTATGAAGAAAAACTTTACCGTAAAACAGTGACAGAAACATTGCTGGACTCGAGCTTTCCAATTTGGATTCTAAATTTTTGGAGCCTGTTGTGACTCCTCCCTCTCACCCTCCTGCTCTTGGAGGATTGGACTCCCAGGATCACCTAGGCTCGCTGTAATTAGGCATTTCTAGGGAGAACAGGATACATGAAGAAATAGTAATGCAATCCTTGGAAGATTTGCATCTCAGTAAAAGCAGCTGGCCCTTAGATCATTGATGGCTCATTTACCACGCTGGGGAAAAATTAAAAAGGAGATGTCCTTCTGGCAGGATACTGGTGTCTGCTTATACATTTTGGTATTTCTCCTGCCTCCACTATCAGCACCACAGCTGCTGAATCCTCAATGAGTAAAGATGCTTTGGTTATTCTATTTCTCTGCTACTATTGCCTCAGTTATTTTAAATTTTGTAGGAATCATTGTGAGTCTGTTTATTACAGTGGTCAATTATAAAACTTGGGTCAAAAGCCATAGAATCTCCTCTTCTGAAAGGATCCTGTTCAGCTTGAGCATCACCAGGTTTCTTATGCTGGGACTATTTCTGGTGAACACCATCTATTTAGTCTCTTCAAATAAGGAAAGGTCAGTCTACCTGTCTGTTTTTTTTGTGTTGTGTTTCATGTTTTTGGACTCAAGCAGTCTCTGGTTTGTGACCTTGCTCAACAGCTTGTACTGTGTGAAGATTACCAACTTCCAACACTCAGTGTTTCTCCTGCTGAAGCGGAATATCTCCCCAAAGATTCCCAGACTGCTGCTGGCCTGTGTGCTGATTTCTGCTTTCACCACTTGCCTGTATATCACGCTTAGCCAGGCATCACCTTTTCCTGCACTTGTGACTGAGAGAAATAACACATCATTTAATATCAGTGACGGCATCTTGTCTTTAGTGGTTTCTTTTGTCTTGAGCTCATCTCTCCAGTTCATCATTAATGTGACTTCTGCTTCCTTGCTAATATACTCCTTGAGGAGACACATACAGAAGATGCAGAAAAATGCCACTGGTTTCTGGAATCCCCAGATGGAAGCTCATGTAGGTGCTATGAAGCTGATGATCTATTTCCTCATCCTCTACATTCCATATTCAGTTGCTACACTGGTCCAGTATCTCCCCTTTTATGCAGGGATGGATATGGGGACCAAATCCATTTGTCTGATTTTTGCCACCCTTTACTCTCCAGGACATTCTGTTCTCATTATTATCACACATCCTAAACTGAAAACAGCAGCAAAGAAGATTCTTTGTTTCAAAAAATAGTGGAATTTCAGTAAACAATACCTAGATTCACTTGATGGTTTGGGGGCAAGGTTTTCTGTTGGCAGTTTTCCCAGTGGTCTGAGGAATTCAGTTTTGTGATTGCTGATCTGACTCTTAGGCTTTTGAGTGCCTGAATTTCAGCTCATTCTGTAATTGTTTTTGGTATGTAAGTATTTTAAAATAAGGCACATTCTCTAAGAACCTTTTTTGAGGCATTATTTATCATGTATTTTGCATGGCCATTGAATCCATGGATAATGGAAATCATCACATTGTTTCATTGTCTATTAAAGTATAATGGGAAATACTTCCACATAGAGAATACATTGGGGTGCACATGATGAGTTAAATGTTTGTGGTTTAGCTGCGGAGCCCTGAGTAAGGGCTCAGCAGTGGGTAGGTGGTCACTGGGAGCCACTAGACTGACTGAAAGCAGAGGACAGTACAAAGAGAAAAGGAAAAAAGGTTTCAGAGAGAAAAGAAGGAAAGAGAAAGGTGAAAAGAACACTGGGGGACAAGACAGAAAAAGTGTCCTCACACTTGCTGGGTAACAGTAACTGAACTATTCCTACCAAGAAACCCTAAGGTTTCTAGGCTTGTTCTGGAAAAGAGGATATTGCCAGAGTTGGTAAGTAGAGGGAAGTCATTAGTATTTAAGAAGCTGAATCAAGAATGGTTCCAAAAATCTTAAAATCCAGGGGAGCCAGCCTAAGGTCAAAGGCAAGTGCTAGATAATGAAATTAACACCATATGAGTACAAATTTACAAAATACTGTACCATAGGATATGGAACTCAGTGGAAAGCCAAAGAAGCACTGGACAGGTAGGGGGAGTGCTTGACTTGTGATGAATTTATTTTATCTGTTTATGCATTTGTGCATAACACAGTTCTTCTGCAGAATGTTGTTTCTGTGGTTGGGACAATAGGACTGTGGCTCCAAAAGAACAAGAGTCTGAAGATGGGATGTTGACAAGCTTTGGAATGTGAATTGGGGAATCATAATTTGTATTTATTTAGTTTTTTTTTTTTTGGTGTTCATAAAATGCTTATGTAATATTTACATGTCAAATAAATGTTAAAATTTTATAAATTACATGACTTTTCTTATTCTGATTACCAGAATCTTGACTGCAATATTCAGTAAAAATTACCCAAGCCAATATTTTGTGCTATGAAACCTGGAGGTATTCGTCACGTTAAATCCTAAGAGAGATAAAAGGATTACTGAGAGTGATTGCACACTGTGTCTTAAGAACTCTAAATGAGTGGCAGACACTCTCATTGGTCCCTCAGTATCTGTTCTTTCTCCTCTCTTCCATAGTAATCAAATCGTTAGCTGTTCAGAATTTTGGCAGCAAATTCCATTATTGCCACGATATGGGCAGAAAAGATGTATACAATTTCTAGGTGGTGCTTCAGAGCAGTCCTGCCTTCCCTTCTTTAATCTTTTCTTCATTACTCCCTCCATGAGCTGGAATGCTGACGTCATGATTGTCTATCTTGGACAATGCAGATGAGGTGAATGCTTGCGATAGTGGAGTAATTCTCCATCCTAGAGCAGGCTCCATGTTTCTTGACACTGTGGACTTGTCACACCAGCTCTGGACTGCTCAAGCCTGAACTCCGGGACTGTTTATGAGAAATCAGTGTCTCCATTCTTTCAGGTGCTGGATTTTTGGTCTCTGTTACCTTAGTCAAATAACTTATGCTATACCTTAAATCTATACAATAATACATATCTTTATGATGAAATAGTATGTAGTTACCATCTTATAGTCAAAGAACATTTTTATATGATCTACTACGTGAAATTGAAATAAAACCTGTACATGTGGTATAATACCTTTTTTTTGGTAAAAATGTGTACATATGAAGAAAAGTCTAAAAGGAAATTTATAAAAATGTAAACAGTAATTATTTTAGGTGGGAGGAATCAAGTGTCTTTTTGTATATTTCAAGTTTTCTATAATGAACATTTTTTATAATCAAAAATATATTTAAATATATAACATACATACAGTATATCTATCTATCTATCTATCTATCTATCTATCTATCTATCTATCTATCTGTCTGTCTGTCTGTCTGTCTGTCTGTCTGTCTGTCTGTCCATCCGTCCATCCATCCACCCACCTACCTAAAAGACAGAGAGGGAGTTCTGAGGTCAACATCCAGTTTGTCCTCGCTAAGAAGGGTAAGTGAATTGTCTTGCTTTGTCTGGATTCTTTTTATTGTATTGGCAAAGTTCTGACAATTTGTTTCCTGTTTGTCCTACACTGTCTTCAATTTTCCCCTCTCTGGGTTGGATATGTTGTCTTTGTGTTAGGACTGTTTTTGCTGTCTGAAGAAAGTCTTCAGTCTTTGCTTGGGCACTTACCCAAAGTCCCCCTTGGGCACAGTTCCAAGTCTTTGCTATTGTGAATAGTGCTGCAGTAAACATACATGTGCATATGTCTTTATAGCACCATGCTTTATAATCCTTTGGGTATATACCCAGTAATGGGATGGCTGAGTCAAATGGTATTTCTAGTTCTAGATCCTTGAGGAATCGCCACACTGTCTTCCACAATGGTTGAACTAGTTTACAGTCCCACTAACAGTGTAAAAGTGTTCCTATTTCTCCACATCCTCTTAAGCACCTGTTGTTTCCTGACTTTTTAATGATCACCATTCTAACTGGTGTGAGATGGTATCTCATTGTGGGTTTGATTTGCATTTCTCTGATGGCCAATGATGAGCATTTTTTCATGTGTTTGTTGGCTGCATAAATGTCTTCTTTTGAGAACTGTCTGTTCATATCCCTTGCCCACTTTTTGATGGGGTTGTTTTTTTCTTGTAAATTTGTTTGAGTTCTTTGTAAGTTCTGGATATTAGCCCTTTGTCAGATGGGTAGATTGCAAAAAGTTTCTCCCATTCTGTCGGTTGCCTGTTCACTCTGATGGTACTTTCTTTTGCTGTGCAGAAGCTCTTTAGTTTAATTAGATCCCATTTCTCAATTTTGGCTTTTGTTGCCATTGCTTTTGGTGTTTTAGACATGAAGTCCTTGCCCATGCCTATGTCTGAATGGTATTGCCTATGTTTTCTCCTAGGGTTTTTATGATTTTATGTCTTACATTTAAGTCTTTAATCTATCTTGAGTTAATTTTTGTGTAAGGTGTAAGGAAGGGACCCACTTTCAGCTTTCTGCATATGGCTAGCCAGTTTTCCTGGCATCATTTATTAAATAGGGAATCCTTTCCCCATTTCTTGTTTTTGTCAGGTTTGTCAAAGATCAGATGGTTGTAGATGTGTGGTATTATTTCTGAGGGCTCTGTTCTGTTCCATTGGTCTATATCTCTGTTTTAGTACCAGTACCATGCTGTTTTGGTTACTGTAGCTTTGTAGTATAGTTGGAAGTCAGGTAGCATGATGCCTCCAGCTTTGTTCTTTTGGCTTAGGATTGTCTTGGCAATGCGGGCTCTTTTTTGGTTCCATATGAACTTTAAAGTAGTTTTTTTCAATTCTGTGAAGAAAGTCATTGGTAGCTTAATGGGGATGGCATTGAATCTATAAATTACCTTGGGCAGTATGGCCATTTTCATGATATTGATTCTTCCTATCCATGAGCATGGAATGTTCTTCCATGTGTTTGTGTCCTCTTTTATTTCATTAAGCAGTGGTTTGTAATTCTCCTTGAAGAGATCCTTCATATCCCTTATAAGTTGGATTCCTAAGTATTTTATTTTCTTTGAAGCAATTGTGAATGGCAGTTCACTCATGATTTGGCTCTCTGTTTGTCTGTTATTGGTGTATAGGAATGCTTGTGACTTTTGCACATTGATATTTTATCCTGAGACTTTGCTGAAGTTGCTTATCAGCTTAAGGAGATTTTGGGCTGAGATGATGGGGTTTTCTAAATACACAATCATGTCATCTGTAAACAGGGACAATTTGACTTCCTCTTTTCCTTATTGAATACCCTTTATTTCTTTCTCTTGCCTGATTGCGCTGGCCAGAACTTCCAACACTATGTTGAATAGGAGTGGTGAGAGAGGGCATCCCTGTCTTGTGCCAGTTTTCAAAGGGAATGCTTCCAGTTTTTGCCCATTCAGTATGATATTAGCTGTGGGTTTGTCATAAATAGCTCTTGTTATTTGGAGACACGTCCCGTCAATACCGAATTTATTGAGGGTTTTTAGCTGAAGGGCTGTTGAATTTTGTCAAAGGCCTTTTCTGCATCTGTGGAGATAATCATGTGGTTTTTGTCTTTGGTTCTGTTTATATGATAGATTATGTTTATTGATTTGTGTATGTTGAACCAGCCTTGCATCCCAGGGATGAAGCCCACTTGATCATGGTGGATAAGCTTTTTGATGCCCTGCTGGATTCGGTTTGCCAGTATTTTATTGAGGATTTTTTGCATCAGGGATATTGGTCTAAAATTCTCTTTTTTTGTTGTGTCTCTGCCAGGCTTTGCTATCAGGATGATGCTGGCTTCATAAAATGAGTTAGGGAGGATTCCCTCTTTTTCTGTTGATTGGAATAGTTTTAGAAGGAATGGTAGCCGCTCCTCTTTGTACCTCTGGTAGAATTCGGCTGTGAATTCATCTGGTCCTGGACTTTTTTTGGTTGGTAGGCTCTTAATTATTGCCTCAATTTCAGAGCCTGTTATTGGTCTATTCAGGGATTCAACTTCTTCCTGATTTAGTCTTGGGAGGGTGTATGTGTCCAGGAATTTATCCATTTCTTCTAGGTTTTCTAGTTTATTTGTGTAGAGGTGTTTATAGTATTCTCTGATGGTAGTTTGTATCTCTGTGGGTTCGGTGATGATATCCCCTATATCATTTTTTATTACATCTATTTGATTCTTCTCTCTTTTTTTCTTTATTAGTCTTGCTAGCGGTCTATCAATTTTGTTGATCTTTTCAAAAAACCAGCTCCTGGATTCATTGATTTTTTGAAGGGTTTTTTGTGTCTCTATCTCCTTCAGTTTTGTTCTGATCTTAGTTATTTCTTGCCTTCTGCTAGCTTTTGAATGTGTTTGCTCTTGCGTCTCTAGTTCTTTTAATTGTGATGTTAGGGTGTCAATTTTAGATCTTTCCTGCTTTCTCTTGTGGGCATTTAGTGCTATCAGTTTCCCTCTACACAGTGCTTTAAATGTGTCCCAGAGATTCTGGTATGTTTTGTTTTTGTTCTCATTGGTTTCAAAGAACATCTTTATTTGTGCCTTCATTTCGTTATGTACCCAGTAGTCATTCAGGAGCACGTTGTTCAGTTTCCATGTCGTTGAGTGGTTTTGAGAGAATTTCTTAATCTTGAGTTCTAGTTTGATTGCACTGTGGTCTGAGAGACAGTTTGTTATAATTTCTGTTCTTGTACATTTGCTGAGGAGTGCTTTACTTCCAACTCTGTGGTCAGTTTTCAAATAAGTGAGATGTGGTGCTGAGAAGAATATATATTCTGTTGATTTGGGGTGGAGAGGTCTGTAGGTGTCTATTAGGTCTGCTTGGTGCAGAGGTGAGTTCAGTGCCTGGATATCCTTGTTAACTTTCTGTCTCATGGATCTGTCTAATGTTGACAGTGAGTGTTAAAGTCTCCCATTATTATTATGTGGGAGTCTAAGTCTCTTTGTAAGTCTCTAAGAACTTGCTTTATGAATCTGGGTGCTCCTGTATTGGGTGCATTTATATTTAGGATAGTTAGCTCTTCTTGTTGAATTGATCCCTTTACCATTATGTAATGGCCTTCTTTGTCTCTTTTGATCCTTGTTGGTTTAAAGTCTGTTTTAGCAGAGACTAGGATTGCAACCCCTGCCTTTTTTTTTGTTTTCCATTTTCTTGGTAGATCTTCCTCCATCCCTTTATTTTGAGCCTATGTGTGTCTCTGCACATGAGATGGGTCTCCTGAGTACAGCACACTGATGGGTCTTGACTCTTTATCCAATTTGCCAGTCTGTGTCTTTTAATTGGAGCATTTAGTCCATTTACAGTTAAGGTTAATATTTGGTGTGTGAACTTGATCCTGTCATTATGAGGTTAGCTGGTTATTTTGCCTGTTAGTTTATGCAGTTTCTTCCTAGCATCGATGGTCTTTACATTTTGGCATATTTTTGCAGTGGCTGGTACCAGTTGTTCCTTTCCATGTTTCTTGCTTCCTTCAGGAGCTCTTGTAGGGCAGTCCTGGTGGTGACAAAATCTCTCAGCATTTGCTTATCTGTAAAGGATTTTATTTCTCCTTCACTTATGAAACTTAGTTTGGCTGGATATGAAATTCTGGGTTGAAAATTCTTTTCTTTAAGAATGTTGAATATTGGCCCCCACTCTCTTCTGGCTTGTAGAGTTTCTGCCAAGAGATCCACTGTTAGTCTGATGGGCTTCCCTTTGTGTGTAACCTGACCTTTCTCTCTGGCTGCCCTTAACAATTTTTCCTTCATTTCAACTTTGGTGAATCTGACAATTATGTGTCTTAGAGTTGCTCTTCTCGAGGATAATCTTTGTTGCGTTCTCTGTATTTCCTGAATTTGAGTGTTGGCCTGCCTTGCTAGGTTCGGGAAGTTCTCCTGGATAATATCCTGCAGAGTGTTTTCCAGCTTGGTTTCATTCTCCCTGTCACTTTCAGGTATACCAATCAGACATAGATTTGATCTTTTCACATAGTCCCATATTTCTTGGAGGTTTTGTTCATTTCTTTTTACTCTTTTTTCTCTAAACTTCTCTTCTCGCTTCATTTCATTCATTTGATCTTCAATCACTGATGCCCTTTCTTCCAGTTGATCGAATGGGTTACTGAAGCTTGTGTATTTGTCATGTAGTTCTTGTGCCATGGTTTTCAGTTCCATCAGGTCATGTAAGGACTTCTCTACACTGGTTATTCTAGTTAGCCATTCGTCTAATCTTTTTTCAAGGTTTTTAGCTTCTTTGCGATGGGTTTGAATATCCTCCTTTAGGCCGGAGAAGTTTGTTATGACCAATCTTCTGAAGCCTTCTTCTCTCAACTTGTCAAACTCATTCTCCATCCAGCTTTGTTCTATTGCTGGCAAGGAGCTGCAGTCCTTTGGGGGAGAAGAGATACTCTGATTTTTAGAATTTTCAGCTTTTCTGCTCTGGTTTCTCCCCATCTTTGTGGTTTTATTTACCTTTTGTCTTTGATGATGGTGACATACAGATGGGGTTTTGGTGTGGAGGTCCTTTCTGTTTGTTAGTTTTCCTTCTAACAGTCAGGACCCTCAGCTGCAGGTCTGTTGGAGTTTGCTGGAGGTCCACTGCAGACCCTGTTTGCCTGGGTATCACCAGTGGAGGCTGCAGAACTGCAAATATTGCAGAACGGGAAATGTTGCTGCCTGATCGTTCCTCTGGAAGCTTCATCTCAGAAGGGCACCCGGCCATATGAGGTGTCAGTCAGCCCCTACTGGGAGGTGCCTCCAAATTAGGCTTCTCGGGAGTCAGGGACCCACTTGAGGAGGCAGTCTGTCCGTTCTCAGATCTCAAACTCCATGCTGGGAGAACTACTACTCTCTTCAAAGCTGTCAGACAGGGACATTTAAGTCTGCAGAAGTTTCTGCTGCCTTTTGTTCAGCTATGCCCTGCCCCCAGAGGTGAAGCCTACAAAGGCAGGCAGACCTTCTTGAGCTGTGGTGGGCTCCACCCAGTTCCAGCTTCCTTGCCTCTTTGTTTACCTACTCAGGCCTCAGCAATGGCGGGCGCCCCTCCCCCAGCCTTGCTGCTGCCTTGCAGTTTGATCTCAGACTACTGTGCTAGCAGTGAGCAAGGCTCCGTGGGCATGGGACCCTCCGAGCCAGGTGCGGGATATAATCTCCTGGTGTGCCATTTGCTAAGACCGTTGGAAAAGCGCAGTATTAGGTTGGGAGTGACCCAATTTTCCAGGTACCCTCTGTCAAGGCTTCCCTTGGCTAGGAAAGGGAATTCCCTGACCCCTTGTGCTCCTTGGGTGAGGTGATGCCTCGCCCTGCTTTGGCTCACGGTCCGTGGGCTGCAACCCCTGTCCTGCACCCACTGTCTGACAAGCCCCAGTGAGATGAACCCGGTACCTCAGTTGGAAATGCAGAAATCACCCGTCTTCTGCGTCGCTCACACTGGGAGCTGTAAACTGGAGCTGTTCCTATTTGGCCATCTTGGAACCTCCCCTCAAAAATTTCAGGGATTTTAAAAGCTTCTTTATATCGCTTAAATTTCATTTAAACATTTCTAAACATGTCTGGCTTTGGGTTTCCTTGATAATTGTTACTAGCCTTCTGTTGATGAACCACTTTCAATTGTTTAAAAAAGAGAAAAGATTACTAGAAAAGGGTCTTTTAAAGCTTGAACGGAATGTAACTTTTAAGGTAGCGTCAAAAGCTACAGTCTTCAGGTGAAATTGAAGCTTACTGAAGGCATTTAAAATAAATTTTCCAATAATATAATTTTTTTTTACAAGTTAAAACTGGAGATGGATCATCTAGTCTAGTTCACTGGTTCTCAAAGAGAGCCAGGAGGGTGAGAAGTATGTCAGAGTCTGTTGGGAATTTTTACTTTTCACATTTTATATACCCTGTTTTCATTCCTTCTGAGTGTGGGAGTGGAAGGGGGAAGTGGAATTTGACAAAACTCCCTAGGGATTTGGATATTGTGGTCTAAGGAAAGGCACAGATATACATTTATTTCCCCCTCTAAGAGAAGACCCCAAGGCCAGTTTTACTCCATGAGGAAAATAGTGTGAAAAGAAATTCCATGTTTGTGTAAGAATTTGCCTGGCATAGAAATTAACAAGAGAGTGACATGGGTTAATGGAGGTGGGAGAAGAGGAGAGGAAACAGGAGACATGAGGGTAAGGTCAATAGCAGGAGGAGGGGTGCAGTCTGTACACCTTCCTCCCCATGCCTGGTGGAGGTGTGAGGTCAACATCACCAGGTTATGATTGTCCTCTGTGTTATGTCTATGTGGATATATGGGGTCTGGGAAATGGGGTGACTGCAACTCTGCCTTGGGTCAGCAGGAAGGAGTCAGGAGCTCTGGGCAAATGACTGGGTGTGTGCACAGCTAGCTTGCAAATGAGATATCTAAACACAGGTGCATACTTGATTGGTCTGATAACATTTCTGACCTATTTTAAATATGGAAAAATTATTTGTCTTGATTTTGCTGCTTTCACAGATGCGACAATGACTATGGTTATGATCTGAACTCCAGGTATCTCAAGAGAAGAAATAGTAAACATTGATATTACTCAGAAAAGACCTCTCCTAACTCCCACCTACCCCTTTACATCTTTGACTTCTATGTGTTTTAAAGGCCTGGATTAATCAGTCTCCTCTTTATTCATGCTTTCCAGACATTCTGGAATTATTCAGAACTGGACACCTGTGTCTAGAATCAGTAGCTCAGTTCATCCTGGATTTGCATACTGTGAATAACAGACTTCAGGTGTTCTCTGACTTTATTGAAAGTAGTAGTTAGGGAGAGAAATCACCAGGGAAGGAAAGAAAAATAACACTAATTAGACTATTTAGGAAGCAACAGGCTAGGTAATTTGTTTTATCATCACAATAGCCCTGTGAAGTAAACATTATCATTTTTATAGAGGGGCAACTGAAGCTCAGAGGGGTTAATTGGCTTGTCTAAAGACCTAGCTGCTAACTGGTTGAGCTGGGAGCACCCCCCAAATCTGTCTGACTTCAAAACGCATTGCCTTTCTCTGCATGGCCACAAGTGCCCCATTGATTAATACATGTAACAGAAAGCTAGCCTTGAGGCCTGTGTCCCATTGAGGGCCGGTACTAGCATGAACATGTGAACTCTTTGCCTTGGATGGGCAGACACTCAGAAAGCCCTGTCTGTAGTCTGTGCTGCTTGACCCTTTCCTTAGCATGATCTTGCAATGTTATGGGAACACCTCAGCGTCTTCTGGATATCCACAATTCTCATTGCTAAATGCTAAAAATGTAATTCTCAATGCTAAAAATGTAATTATTATATCTGAGTTTTATTTAAATTTTGAAAATGTTTTTATTTCATTGTATTTTATAATATTTTATAGAAAAGTTGCAGAATGAGTACAGAGAGTTCAAACATCATCCTCACCCAGTTTCTGCTAATATTTATAGCTTACCATTGCCATGGTATGGTTGCATTTAGTATCTCTAGTCTGCGTCGGTTTCTCAGCTCTTTTTAAAATTACCCTGCCAGTTTTAAAGATTACTATCCAGGCATTTTGTAGAACGTCCCTCAGTTTGGGTTTGTCTGATATTTTTCTCAGTTAGACTGAGGTAACGTGCCCTACTCATCACGTTAGGAGTTCTGTGGTATCAACATGACTGGTCACTGGTGACGTTAACCTTGATCACTTGGTGAAGGTGATGTCTGCCAGGAACATTGTAAAGTTACGATTTTTTCCCCCATTTCCACACTTGGTTCGTTGGGAGCAAGTCATTATGACCAGTACAAACTCAGAGGGAGGGAAATTATGCTGCACCTCCTGGAGGGTTCCCCACATTTTGCCTGCAATAGTTAAAAATTCTCAGTCCTCCAAATTTCGTATTCATAAAAGCACACAAAAGTAACTCCCCGGGCCGGGTGCGGTGGCTCACGCCTGTAATCCCAGCACTCTCGGAGGCCGAGGCGGGTGGATCACGAGGTCAGGAGATCGAGACTATCCTGGATAACACGGTGAAATCCCGTCTCTACTAAAAAATACAAAAAAGTAGCGGGGCGTGGTGGCGGGCGCCTGTAGTCCCAGCTACTTGGGAGGCTGAGGCAGGAGAATGGCGTAAACCCGGGAGGCGGAGCTTGCAGTGAGCTGAGATCCGGCCACTGCACTCCAGACAGAGGGAGACTCAGAATAGAATAGATAGAATAGAATAGAATAGAATAGAATAGAATAGAATAGAATAGAATAGAATAGAATAGAATAGGGCTGAGGCAGGAGAATGGCGTAAACCCAGGAGGCGGAGCTTGCAGTGAGCTGAGATCCCACCACTGCACTCCAGACAGAGGGAGACTCAGAATAGAATACAATAGAATAGAATAGAATAGAATAGAATAGAATAGAATAGAATAGAATAGAATGGCATGGCATGGCATGGCATGGCATGGCATGGCATGGCATAGCATTGCATAGCATAGAGACTCCCGCTCTCTCATCTGCAGTCTCCTCACTAGTCCGCTTTTACTGTATTCACTTCCCTGCCCTGAGCAACGTTGCCGATACTGGTCATCTTGTTCTTCAGAATTGTGGTCTTTGCTGCACACAGCACCCTCCACGGTGTAGTTTGCGCTTCCTCCTGTCTCTGAACGCCTAAATTGCAGCACCAAAAAGGCCGCAATGACTGGTGAGCAAGACTCCTCTTCTTCATGTTTGTGAGGAAGGAAGCTGACAAGACTGTAAATTTGTGTACATTTATAAATTGTGTTCTTGTTACACATGCTTATTAAAAACATGCTTGATCTGTTCAGTTTCTGAATATCTGAACTAATTCAGCTCATTAAGGTTTACGGCCACATCTTCTACAGAGGCGTTGCCTTGACGCCATCTAGTGGCAAAATAGGAACAAGTCTGAGAAGCATTTTAAGAAGTCTTGAGTACAGGAATACAGAAGATTTGCAAGAGAGATGTAGAATAGGGGATGGAAGATGGAACTGTACTGAGTGGTAGAAGGACAGGGTGATTTTTTGGGTGAAAGTGCCAGGTTTTGGAAACCAATGATTCTTTGTTTCATTCTTTTTAATATTCTTATTATAGACTGCTCTGTTGACGCTGAGTATAAAGCCATAACTTGCCCGTAGGAGGGTCTCTTTGGATGCTTGTATCCCACTTGATCTTTCATCAGCTTTCTTTTCTTGGTTCAGGTACTGCTAAAGTAGCTGAGGGCTCAGAGCAGTGGGGAATAGGAGCATGAATAGAAGGGACTTTGGTAGAAAGACTTATGGTAGTATAATGGCAGGCACATTTTGGTTGTGTCAAAAGTAAAAACCATACTGTTGCTCTGGTAAAGTGGATGGCATGGAGGCTGTTACTCTGCACATACACCCCTTCATTGCAGCTCTTGGTGTGGATGCCGATAGGCTGAACAGTTCTGTGTGGAGATGAAGTAGCAGCCGTGGTTCACAGATTTCTCTCCTGCCTCACCTCTCCTAGAATTTGTTATTCAGCAGTTGATATTTATCCTGTATTCTCCTTGTTTTTGCTTGTTTGCTCACCCTATCCTTCCATTTGTTTTCATTGTTATTGCAATAAGCCTTTGCATAGGTGTAAATATAGCTCTCATGTTTATATATTCAAATTACAAACATATTAAAACCATTAATTACTTGCCTCGTCCACCAGAACGTAAGCTCCATGAGAGCAGCAACTTTGTTTCTTTCCACTGTATCCCAAGAGCTTGGAACAGAGGACTAGCACATAGTGGTCATTAATAAATGTTGGTTAAATAATTGACAAATGTCATGCTTTCCCCCTTTTTTTTTTTTGTTTTGAGATGGAGTCTCGCTCTGTTGCCAGGCTGGAGTGCAATGGTGCGATCTCGGCTCACTGCAATCTCTACCTCCCGGGTTCAAGCAATTCTCCTGCCTCAGCCTCCTGAGTAGCTGGGACTACAGGCCTGTGCCACCACACCCAGCTAATTTTTGTATTTTTAGTAGAGACGAGGTTTTACCATGTTGGCCAGGATGGTCTCGAATTCCTAACCTCAAGCGATCCACCTGCCTTGGCCTCCCAAAGTGCTGGGATTACAGGTGTGAGCCACTGCGCCCAGCCCATGCTTTCCCGTTATATAACATGAGTTGCCTTGCATTTGCCACTGTTTAAATTCTCAGAATGTCTGACTTAGGTTTTGTGGAGTTAGGTCAGGTGGAAGTAGGATTTCAGGAGACTGTGCTCTAGGCTGTCTGGAGTTTATTTCTTTCCTTCGGAAGGCCATTCTGTAATTGTGTCTCTGTACCTAATCTCAGATCTCGGGCCAGTGTCAGGTAGATGTAAGTGAAGGAGGGATTGTTACCTTCAAGAACGTTTCTTCTGTTCACAGTTGTAACATCTTTACCAGAGAAGGGATTTCAGACAGTAACAAAATCTGAGTCGTGAGAAGTGGAATGCTCTGCCATGATACTAATACCATCCTCAGGGATTCTGACACAGCTGGGAGCAGTACATGTTAATCAGCACTAAAGCAGGGCACCTCCTGATTCAGCACTGAGACCCTCCCCTCCCCAGCCACGTTGGCTGCTGCCCTGGGATTGCTGATGCCCATTGCAGTGGCTGAATTTCTCATTGGCCTGGTTGGAAATGGAGTCCCTGTGGTCTGGAGTTTTAGAGAATGGGTCAAAAAAAAAAAAAAAAAATGTAAGAAGTTCCTATAAATCCTCATGATTCTGGTAAGTAGCCACTTTCTCCTACTCAGGCTGATCATGTTGGACGTAAGTCTGTTTCCACGTTCCCAGAGCAGTGGTTGGCTTTATTATCTTGATGTCTTCTGAGTCCTGGTAAGCCAGGCCAACATGCGGTTTGCCACTTTCTTCAGTGGCTTCTGCTGCATGGAGATCATGACCTTTGCCCCACTGACTTCTTGTAGCTGAAAAGGCCGGGTTTTTGGTTTTTGCTAGTGTCTTTCAAGATCACTTTTTATTTCTCAGCTTCTGTTGGCTGGATGCTTTAAAAACCATTAACAGGAAACAGCAACATCCTGCAGCCCATTTTAAATCTGTTATTTTTATAGATCGCAGTCCAGTGCAGGAAACTGGTTGCTATTTGTGATGTTTCTGCTCCACTTGTCTTTTTGTATAGACATTACAGGAAGATGGAGGACCACACAGCTGTAAGGAGGAGGCTCGAGCCAAGGTGCTCATTGCTCTGAACTTCCCCTTTTACATGGTTTCTGCCTTGGCCAGCCACTTTTCCATAACCTAATCTCCTTCTGATCTCACCATTTTTGCCATCTCTGCATACTCATGGCTGTCTATACTTCACTTTCCTCTGCTGTAATGGTTATGAGGAATCAGACTTGTCAGAGAATTCTGTAGGAGTTGATATGTGTTTGGAAATCTTAGAGGCCATGGCTTGGGAGAAGGATCTAATCAGGTCCTTAACTGTATCATTGACAACAGTAGAAATAACTAGATTTTAGAAAAATAAAACTTTTATTTTCAATTCTTCTCATTTCTTCTTTGATTTTGAAACAAAATGAAAGGGTAACATGAAAAACAGGCTAGAAACTGGACCTTACTGCTCTATAAGCAATGCAAATCACATCATTTTAATAAACTACTGAAGTCAAAACTGAGTTTTCATATTTTGCATGGAAAGTATCACATTTTAAAAAATTACTGCAGATAATCCAATTTTCCTTGCCAATACGCTATGTTTTTGATAAAAGGAAGTAGAAAATAGCTATAGTTTGAAACTAATGTATTTTAAAAAGAGGTGAACCTGTATGTTAATTGCTGGATATTTTTTAGGCAAGCACTTTTCGTAGTGGAATTAGCTAAATTATTATCTCAATTTTCTATGTGGTTTAGCCTCTCAACACTGGTAGTAAAGTAGTCTGTCAAAAACCTTTCTTTATATTTCTGGATACTTTGATTTTTTGACACCAGACTAGCTTCCTGGAAACATGTCAGTTGGCTACCAGGATCTGTGGCAAATTCCACTGCCAGGCTAGATTGGGGCAGGTGGGCAGAGAGAGGCACTATGTCTCTATCAGAAAGTCGTCAAAGAAACACTGGTTTTGGACAGGTTCAAGCATCATCTAGATTTTTAGGCCAGTAGAAGATCGTGACCTTCTCTGCCCCTCCATAGCCTACAGCCAGAGTTTTAGAGTGCTAGGTCTTGCAGCTGGGTGGAGATGATGTACAATGAATGCCACCTGGAGGCAGGGACTGTGTATTACAGTGGCATCATCCCCAGTGCCTAGTACACTAGTTTGACACAAAATAAGCACTCTGTAAATTTAATCTGAAGGAATGGAAATCTAGTCCTCCAATCCATTCAGTTACTAGTAGAGCAACTGAGGCCCAGAGAGGGGCAGTGGCCTGCCTGCCTACAGCTTCACAGAGAATTCTCAGCATGCTTACTTTTTTTTCTTTCTTTTTTTTTGGAGATAGAGTCTTGCTCTGTCGCCCAGGCTGGAGTGCAGTGGTGCAGTCTCGGCTCACTGCAGTTTCCATCTCCTGGGTTCAAGTGATTCTCCTGCCTCAGCCTCCCAAGTAGCTGGGACTACAGGCAGCCGCCACCACGCCTGGATAATTTTTATATTTTTAGTAGAGATGGGGTTTCACCATGTTGGCCAGGCTGGTCTCAAACTCCTGGCCTCGGGTGATCCACCCGCCTTGGCCTCCCAAAGTGTTGGGATTACAGGTGTGAGCCACCATGCCCGGCCCAATGTTGTTTTTATGAAAATAAAATTTCTTTATATATATATATGAGCTCATAACTGGCACTATATAGCACCTGAGCATGTTTTGATTTGGTCTTTCTTGTTGAGGGGCCTTGTTACATTATATCCTGGTGTCTAGACTTTGGCCCATGACCTTTGAGATGGAGAGCCAGTGTCTATGGTACTGTTGGCAATCTCTGGGTCTACACCCAGAGTTCATTCATGTAGATGCAAATACAGATGGTATCGTAACTTTCAACCTCTCTGTTCCTCATCACAGCTGTTCAGTCTTGCTTGAAGACAGATTACGGAAGGACAAGGCCAAATCCAGATTTTGTGGTGTGCAAATTTACCCTGGTGTGTTATCACTGCTAGGCGATCTGAGCTCAGCCAGGAGCAGTGAGAGCCTCCCCTCCCCCGTCATGCTGAGCGCTGGCCTAGGACTGCTGATGCTGGTGGCCGTGATTGAATTTCTCATCGGTTTAATTGGAAACGGAGTCCTTGTGGTCTGGAGTTTTAGAGAATGGATCAGAAAATTCAGCTGGTCCTCATATAACCTCATTATCTTGGGCCTGGCTGGCTGCCGGTTTCTCCTGCAGTGGCTGATCATTTTGGACTTAAGCTTGTTTCCACTTTTCCAGAGCAGCCGTTGGCTCCGCTACCTTAGTGTCTTCTGGGTCCTGGTAAGCCAGGCCAGCTTGTGGTTTGCCACCTTCCTCAGTGTCTTCTATTGCAAGAAGATCACCACCTTTGATCGCCCTGCCTACTTGTGGCTGAAGCAGAGGGCCTGTAACCTGAGTCTCTGGTGCCTTCTGGGCTACTTTATAATCAATTTGTTACTTACAGTCAAATTTGGCTTAACGGTCCATCATCCTCCCCAAGGAAACAGCAGCATTCGTTATCCCTTTGAACACTGGCAGTACCTGTATGTATTTCAGCTCAATTCTGGAAGTTATTTGCCTTTAGTGGTGTTTCTTGTTTCCTCTGGGATGCTGATTGTCTCTTTGTATACACACCACAAGAAGATGAAGGTCCATTCAGCTGGTAGGAGGGATGCCCGGGCCAAGGCTCACATCACTGCCCTGAAGTCCTTGGGCTGCTTCCTCTTACTTCACCTGGTTTATATCGTGGCCAGCCCCTTCTCCATCACCTCCAAGACTTATCCTCCTGATCTCACCAGTGTCTTCATCTGGGAGACACTCATGGCGGCCTATCCTTCTCTTCATTCTCTCATATTGATCATGGGGATTCCTAGGGTGAAGCAGACTTGTCAGAAGATCCTGTGGAAGACAGTGTGTGCTCGGAGATGCTGGGGCCCATGATCTGGGAAGAAAAGTGTGGTCTGGGCACTCTTGGGACGCTCTTTTGATAGCTGTCTATAAGGGAGCTGCCTTCCATGTCTTTTAAGATTTTCCTTCTTTTACACCAATTTAATGAATGAGCAACAGAAAATACAGATCAAAACTCAATACTATTTCTCTTTTGGCAATGCAAAGTACATTTTTTTAATGTACCACAGAAATCAAGGCTAGGGCTTCATGTTTGGTAAAAGAGGTATTATATTCTCTCTACGTATAGCAAATAATTCATATATAAATCGTGTTTTTTCCTATTATAGAAAACAGAGATTAGGAACAATTCTGTCTATATGTAGCAAATAATTCATATATAAATTGTGTTTTTCCTAGTATAGAAAACAGAGATTAGGAACAATTACAGTGATCATTAATTTGTATGAAATTTCACCTGTACATTAATGTTAGTCATTTTAGATATGCTTTTTAAAAAGTATCAGATAATGTCCCCATTTCTCTGTTGTAATGAGTCTAATTATCTAACTGAAAAACAAAACAAAACATCTTTATATTTCTGGAAGTTTCTTTGAGCCCTAACCTTGGCTTTCAGAATAAAAGTCTGTTGGATGCCATGATCTGTATTAAGCTCCAAGGCCCAGGACCTGGAGTGGGGCAACATGAGAGTGAGGAGCACTTGCTTCTGCTTAAAAAAAATAGACTGCCTTTGAAGAGGCATGCTGTCTACTCTTCAGTCATTTAGCCATTGTGCCTGTCTACTGTGGCCTCACCACAGCCCACAGTCAGTTCTAGTGTGCCAGGTCTTTGAGTTGGAGTGAGATCATTTAGAATGCCAGATCCATGGCAGCAGGAACCATGTCTGTTTTTATTTTCTCCCATGTCTCTGTGACTAGAACACTGCCTATCGCATAATAAACACTTAATACATATTTTGTAAATGATTGAGTAGCTGCTCTAACTGGTTTTATGATGCCTCCTTTGTATTATAGGTAAAGAAACCGAGGCCCAGAGAGGGGCAGTGGCCTGCCCAGGGTTTCATAGAGAGCCTCTGGCAGTGCTGGGACTGGAGCTGTTTCTTGACTCCTGGTCCAGGGCTCTTTCCTTTACAACATACTACTTTCCTAACGAGCTAGCTTTGTCCTTCCCTCCTTGGAACCCCATGCCTCTTTCTACAGACTCTTCTACGCCCCTCTTTCTCTACCTTCTTTCTAGCCTTCTTTGTTTCAGTTCCAGGGAATCTGAAATCCAAAGGACAACACTTGATGTTCTTAAACTTTTTTTTTCACTTCCTGTGATCAAGGAAGTGAAAATCTGTTCATTAATATATTCTCTCAGACATATCTTTTTCTTACCTGAAGCTGAGAATTGAGATACCTGCTGGGCACGTGTGGATATCAGTCATCACACAGCGGGAGACTGGTTCCACTGCCATTGTGAGCTGTGTGAGGTCAAGTACCATATTTTGTGTCCTGCAAAGGATCATATTCATTCCTTTTAAAAAGAAAGGTGCTTGTGCTTGGTTATATTTTTTTTATTAGGATGAATTTTCATTATGCCATTTCTACTTTTTTTACAGATGTCCTTTGTGACCAGTTGTTGTAATAGTCACAACAGTATTTAACATTTGTATTGGGCTTTACATTTTACCAATCTCATATATAGTCCATTATCTCATTTGATTTTAATAGCAACCCTATGCAGTTAGCAATTTTATCCCCAATTCATAGGTGACAAAACTCAGGCTGGAGTGATGCTTTGCCCAAGATCATGAACTTGTAAATAATGGAGATGGGGCAGACCCAAATTTTTTGACTCCGAGTCTTGTGCTCTTTCCAGTAAATCCTAAGTATCTCATTGTTCATACTTATAAGACTTTAAATTAGGATTAGCCTGTGGAACCTCCCTCAAGTTTATGAGTATTTTTACACACAGGCAATAAGCAACTAATCTTTCAGATTTGGTATTGATGGGATCTAAGATCTAAAATCACAACAGATCAAAGTTTATGATCTGCTTTTCTTAATGACAAGGTATGGAATCAACCTAAGTGTCCATCAACAAATGAACAGATGAGGAAAATATAGTGTGTACATGTATGTGTATCTGTTTCATTTTCTACTTTTCTGTACTGTTCAAATGGTTTTTAGGCATGCTCAAATATCACATTTTAACATTTGAACAGATAAAGAAAATGTGGTGTACATATGTATATGTATATATGTATGTATACACACAAAATGGAATATTATTCGGCTTTAAAAAAGAAGGAAATCCTGTCATTTGAAAAAATGTGGATGAACCTGGAGGACCATTATGCTAACTGAAAAAAGCCACATACAGAAAGACAAATACTGTAAGATACCACAGATGTGTGGAATTTCAAAAAGCCAAACTCACAGAAGCAGAGAGTAGGATGGTGGTTGCCAGGGGCTGGGAGCATGGGAGAAATGAGGAGATGTTTATCAAAGGGTACAGTTTCTGTTAGGCAGAGTGAATAAGCTCTGAAGATCTAACGTACAGCATAGTGACTATAGTTAATAGAACCATATCATATACTTGAAATTTGCGAGAGAGTAGATGCTAAATGTTTTTGCTAACAACAACAACAAAGATAATTGTGAGGTGGTGGATATGTTAACTTGATTGTGGTAATCATTTCACAGTGTATACATATGTCAAAACACGTTGTGTACTGTAGATATATACCCTTTTTGTCAATCATTCCTCAATAAAGCAGAAAAAATTATTGCATTTTCCACATCACCTTTTGGGATTTGATTTTCTTCTTTTTCTGTACACAGTTTACCTTATGATGGGTATGAGACTGCTTTGTGTTTTAGCAAAGAAAACAAATCCGAAGGCAAATATATACTCTTGAATTGATTCTTATGTAATTGAATCTTTTGTAATTTGCATTCTTAGAGTTGCAGCTGGATCCGTGTGTGTGTGTGTGTGTGTGTGTGTGTGTGTGTGTGTGTGTGTGTAGATATTAATGGCCTTACATTTAATTATGTGATATGCTCTGTGGTGGTGTAGCTGAGAGATGTGAAGTGTTAAAAATGTGATATATGAGCATGGCTAAAAATGATTTGAAAACGACAGAAAGATAGAAAATGAACAGCAACGTTTTTCCCTCCCACCTTCCATTATTAGTCCCACAGACTGGATAGAATTGTATCTTATCACTTGTGTTAGTTCTTTTATTGGTTATTTTTTATGACTCTAAATAGTGAGATTTTGGTTCTCGCACTTGTCTTATCAGCTTTAAACTGTAGCCTTTGAGTCCCATTCGTCAGGTTTGGGGACTATCTCATTTTACCCCAATCCATTTTCCTCTCCTAGATTTGATTAGTTTTATTTTGTCGTTCTAACAGTCATTACTTTTACAATTGTAAGTAATATATTTTCTACCTTGCTTTTTTGAACCGTGCCTTATGACAGTATCCACAGAGTCCCAACTATGTAGGAGGAAGAAATTAGTGCTTCACCTGTCCTGCACTTCTCCCATATCCCAACTTCTGTCACCTATGGTATCAGTTATGAACAACATAGTCCAACTTCATACGACTTCAGGAAAAAATACACTATTGAAAGGAAATTGGCTAGATTATAGAACCAAGGAGAAGGCTGGAGAATCCACCCCAGAATGGGAACCAAGAGGTGTTAAATAAACAAGAACACAATCAAGTCACACTACAGGGACTGATGCCGGCACCGCCTCTCCCGTTCAGCTGTTAGTATTGTGTCCTTGACACTGCCACGGCCTCTGAGACTGTGTCTCTTTGAGCCATCCTGGGTGGGATTTTTGGCTGGCTGATTCTAGATCACAGGCCTGCCCTAGCTGACAGGCCCTGGGGTGAGGAAAAGCCTGGTTTCCCTTTGGCTTCTGAAATACGCATTTTTAAATTAGGTGAAATAAATTATTCCGCCATTGAATTAAGCAGCGGAATGGGTACAGCTCCTGGTGTGGAACTGAGGCACTGGAAGGCCAGCTCTAGAACTCTCACAGGAGATGTGGTGAAGTAATAAAGAATGGGAAATTTAAAAGCAAAGCAAAATGGCACTCAGCAATAAAAGGACACTCATAGGTATGACTGGAGCCTCAGAAGGACATGGAAAAAATGAGCACAAGGAACGAAATATTTGAAGAATTAACGACCAAGAATTGAATTAAGTTAATGATGAAAAAAGACGGACTAAAAGGACTCAAAGGGTGTCAAAGAAGACAGATAAAGGGGGAGGAATTCGTCACACTTAAACGCATTGTAGAGATTTAAGAATACCGAAGTCAAAGGAAATTTACAAAATTTTGAAAGAACAGATCAAGAATCAGATTGACATTTCTCAGGAGAATACAGAACAAGATTTTGCATGACTTTTTTTCTAGTAAATATTTTGTTCTTATTTTCAAGTAACAGCAAGAAGAGAAGTTTAGAAATATTTTCCTGGCTAGCAACGTATTTTATATTAATTACAAATGGAGAGTTAATTCTAAAAATGTCAGTGGAGGCTCAGTGGTTGATTATCATAAGGTTAGTAAGCAAATTCTGAAATATTTGAACAATCAAAGAAAATCCTGAAACTAAAGGATTTGGAGAGATTGTGATGTCAATACTCACAAATGAATTAAAAGAGTCAATGTGTCATAGAATTGGGGATGACTCTGAAGGGAAAAAAAGTAGCACAAATAATTGCCAGTGCATTAGAATTTGTGAGAATGCAGTAAACAGGAAAAATTGAGCATTTCGACTGAATACAAAAGAAACAAACAGGGGGCTGGGTGCAGTGGCTCACACCTATAATCCCAGCACTTTGGGAGGCTGAGGCGGGCGGACCATAAGGTCAGGAGATCGAGACCATCCTGGCTAACACGGTGAAACCCCGACTCTACTAAAAATACAAAAAATTAGCTGGGCGTGGTGGCGGGTGTCTGTAGTCCCAGCTACTCGGGAGGCTGAGGCAGGAGAATGGCGTGAACCCAGCAGGTGGAGCTTGCAGTGAGCCGAAATTGCACCACTGCACTCCAGTCTGGGCTACAGAGCAAGACACTGTCTCAATAAAGAAAAGAAAAAAAAAAAAAAAAAAAAAAAACCAACAGGATAAACTTTCTCCCAATTAAAGAGAAAGCCTTAGCAATATATGAGCATCTTAAGAAAGAAGCTGAAAACTTTGCTGCAGTGATCTCCTTTAGTGGAAGCTATTGCAATGGCTTTTAGGACTTCCACATTCTACATACCTGTTGAGTTTTTGGTGAAACCGAGTGAAGATTAAATAGCAGCAAAAACATTCCTCCTGTGTTTTAAAAAGTGTATTGATAGATACAGTTGTACTCTGGTTCAGATTTTTAAATTTTACCTTTTTTAGTTGACAAATAGTAATTGTGTATATTCATGAGGTACCTAGTGATGTTTTGATCCACCTAATGTATTGTGATCACATCAGGGGAATGAGCACATCTGTCATCTCAAACATTTATCATTTCTTTGTGTTGGGAACATTCAATGTCCTCCTAGCTATGTGAAACAATGTAATACATTATTGTTAACTATAGTCATCCTACACTGGTTCAGATTTTTAATTGTAATAAAATTAATCTCTAAAAATTAATTCCCTCAAAGATCTATACTTTGAAAGAAACATAAAACCGAGTATAAAGGCTGTGAATGATTGATTGACAGATGTTGAGTGCAAAGACTATAGAGATACATCATTCTAGGATTTTTATCAGCTTTTTAAAAATTTCAGTTAGTGCTCTGGTTACAAAGTTACATCAGTTTTCAATAGTCTTTTCCAACCTTATTCTGTCCTACCCCCAAATAAACTCATATTTTGTCTATGATGTTGAAGAATTTAAAGTTTTACAAGAACATATATATCACTTTATGAAGGAAGGCCTGTATATACCTCACAGGTTGTCATGAAGATTAAATGAATTGATAGATGTAAAGGGCTTACAAGAGTACCTGGTATATAACAATGGATATTATTTTTTTATCCTTAATATTATTATTGCACTACTATTTAGGAAAAATTATTTATACTTTTGACAAATTATAATAATGTAAATTACGGGGTACACAGTGATCGTGATGTTATATGTATACAGTGTGGAAGGATTGAATCAAGCTAATTAATATATCTATCACCTTAAATACTTATTTATTCCACTTGTGTAACTGAACTGCAACATTCTACTCTTTGATCAACATCTCCTGATTCCATCCAGCCCCCAGCCTCTGGTAACTATCATCCTACACTCCGCTTCTGTGAGTTTGATTGTTTAGATTCCACGTGTAAGTGAGATCATGAGGTGTTTGTCTTTCTGTGCCTGGCTTATTTCATTTAGCGTAATGTCCTCAGGTTCATTCATGTTGTCAGAAATGACAGGATTTAGAAGAAATAATTTTAAATATTTGCACTTGCAAAGAATAATTAAAAGATAAAGAAAATAGAATTGAAACACCAGATAAATATGTAAATTTAGCAGATGATAAATGTGGTCTTCTTTTCAAAAAGGATTATTCAATAAATGCTGCTGAAACAAGTGGCTAACCATTTAGGATATAGTAAGATTAGATTTTTACTTCACATTATCTTTACTAAATTTGAGGTAGATTAAAGAATAAAGTGTAAGCAATGAAACCATAAAAAGCTCAAAGAAAATATAGATGAATAAATTATTGGGGAATGAAAGAAATTTCTAATTATGCTATAAAGGACAAAAATCATCCAAAAATTATTAACATATATGATCACATAAAAAATTAAAACTTCTTTATGTCACAAACAGCACACATATAAATTTAAATAGCAATGGATAAATGGAGGAAAAAATTGCAACTAAGCATATATAACCAGAAGAAGTTATTATTAATTGTTACAAAATTATTAAAAAGAACCATAACATTCCAACACAAAAATGAGAAAGGCTTTGGAGGCAATTAAAAAAATGAATCAATATAAATGGTTTATAACACATTGTTATTTCTCACTAGTCATAAAAATGTGATTTTTTTGTAATACCATTTGTGTTTATCCAGGTAGCAAAGATTAAAAAATGAAAGATAATGGTTTTATTGAGAATACAGGGAAAGGATATTCTTATACATTGAAGATGGATGCGCTAATTGGTATAATATTCTGAGGGACAATTTGGCAGCATATTTTAACATGTATGTATATATCTTGATATAGCAGTTATACTTTGTAAATATATCTCTATTAAAGATCTATGTAAACTTGCTTTTACAAAGATGTTCATTGCACAGTTATTTATAAAACTGAAAAATTGGAAGCATTCTAAATGCTAAACTGAATAGGATTGATAAAATAAATTGGGGCTTCAGGGCAGAACATGGGTGATCTGCAAAATTTCAAACTGAAAAGTTAATTTTCAATGTCCTTGGACTAAGGACTAGAGGGAACGAGATAATAAAGATATGGAAGAAATCAATGGAAAATATAAATAAAATTTCAAATGATTTTGATTCCTTTAATCCCAAGCACTTACAAATTATTTATGAAATTTTCTTCATTTATTTCAAGTGTGTTGTTTTTCTGACTGATATATATGAAAAAAACAAAAGTTTGTTCTTTGAAAAGAGTAATGAAGTAGAAAACTCATTTGGTATAGACTGAATGTTTGTGTCCCCCCAAAATTTGTATATTGAAACCTTATCCTCAATGTGATGGTATTTGGAGGTGGGATTTTGGGGATGCTGTTAGGTCCTGAGGGTAGAGCCTTCATGAATGGGATTAGTGCCTGATATGGTTTGGCTGCGTCCCCACCCAAATCTCATCTTGAATTCCCATGTGTTATGAGTGGCAGGTAATTGAATCATGGGGGCGGGTCTTTCCCATGCTGTTCTCGTGATGGTGAATAAGTCTCATGAGATCTGATGGTTATAAAAAGGGGAGTTCTACTGCACAAGTCCTCCTCTCTTTGCCTGCTGCCATCCAGGTAAGATGTGACTTGCTCCTCCTGCCTTCCACCTTGATTGTGAGGCTTCCCCAATCACTTGGAACTGTAAGTCAATTAAACCTCTTTCTTTTGTAAATTGCCCAGTCTCGGGTATGTCTGTATCAGCAGCGTGAAAACAGACTAATACAGTGTCCTTATAAAAGACGCCCTAGGCCGGGCGCGGTGGCTCAAGCCTGTAATCCCAGCACTTTGGGAGGCCGAGACGGGCGGATCACGAGGTCAGGAGATCGAGACCATCCTGGCTAACACGGTGAAACCCCGTCTCTACTAAAAATACAAAAAATTAGCCGGGCGAGGTGGCGGGCGCCTGTGGTCCCAGCTACTCGGGAGGCTGAGGCAGGAGAATGGCGTGAACCCGGGAGGCGGAGCTTGCAGTGAGCTGAGATCCGGCCACTGCACTCCAGCCTGGGCGACAGAGCAAGACTCCGTCTCAAAAAAAAAAAAAAAAAGACGCCCTAGAGAGCTCCTTTGCCCTTAGGAAAAAGATGGCTGTCTATCCACAAGGAAGTGGGCCCTCGCCAGACACTGAATCTGCTGGTGCCTAGATCTTGGACTTTGCAGCTTCTAAAACTGTGAGAAATATATTTATGTTGTTTATAAGCTACCCAGTTTATGGTATTTTGTTATGGCATCCTGAGCAGACTAAGAAACCACTGATAAAATAAGTTTGGAATAAAAGAGAGAAGCTAAATAATGTGAATGCAGAATGGTCCTTAGCTACAGATACAGAAAATATTAAAATTTTTAAAAAATACTATACATAACTTTGCTTCAGTAAATTTGAAAACTTCGATGAGATTGCAAATTTCTAGAAAAATACAATTTACCAAAACTGACTTAGGAATAAGAATCTGGCTACTTATTTAATTTAATACACTGAAACAGGAGTAGTTAAAATATTTTCACATAGAAAACAAGCTTAGGCATTTTTGCAGGCAAATTTTACCAAACCGTAACTTAATATTAAACAAACTCTTCCAGAGAATAGGAAAAAAAAAGGGCGGATACTCTTTAAGCTTTACTCTGAGGTCAATATAACTTTGACGCCAAAACCAGACAGAAATAAACAAAAAATGAACAGCACAGGCCCGCTTAACATATAAATATAGAAGTAAATGTTTAAAATAAAAATTATTATTTAAAACCAGAATTCAACAGTTAGTAGAAACAATTGGACATCATGATGAAGTTGTTTATCCCAGGAAAGCGGGGATGGCTTACCATTAAGACTATATAAACACCATTTGCTCCAGGAACATAATAAAGAATAAAAGCCATATGATTCACAGACTACCAAAATTGAATAAAAAAGAAACAGGAGTTCTGAATAGACCTTCAAAAATATACTGGAGTTTTAATTTAAAAGACAAAAACTTCCTGCAAAGAAAAGTCCAGGACCAGATGGCTTCACTGGTCAAGTCTACCAAACATTTTCAGGATTAATACCATTTTTTGGCACACTCCTCCAAAAAACAGAATAGGAAGGAAGGCTTCCCAACTCATTCAATGAGGCCAGTTTTACCTTGATAACAAAGCTAGAGACATTGTAATACAGACCAATATCTCTTATGAATACAGAGGCAAAAATCCTCAGCAGAATACCAGCAAACTGAATCCAGCAACGTATACTGCAAACAGGTGGGATTTTCTCAAGTAATCCAAGATTGTTGATTCTTTCTGACCAAATAATCAGAATAAATGTTGTTATAAGATAGGCTCACCCCCACCAGCAGGACCAAAAAAGGAGTCTTGAGGCCACGGTCAATTAATAGTATGGTAATGCCGGCGGCTAGGACTGGGAGAGAAAGGAGTAGAAGGATTGCCCTAATGAGGACTGATCACCCGAAAACGGGTGTTTTGATACTGGGATATGGCTGGGGGGTTTTATGTTAATAATTGTGGTAATAAAATTAATGGCCCCTGAAACAGAAGAAACGCCTCCTAGGTGGAGAGACAAAATGGTTAGATGCACAGAGGTTCCTGCATGTGTTAGGCTTCCTGCTAAAGTGGGGGTATACTGTTCAGCCGGTTCCCGCGCCGGCTTCTACTATTGATGATGCAAGTAGGAGTAGGAAAGGGGGAAGAAGGGAGAAGTGAGAAGCTTATATTATTTATCCGGGGGAACGCCATATCGGGTGCACCAATTATCAGAGGGACTAGTCAGTTGCCGAAACCCCCAGTTATGATTGGTATTACCATAAAGATTGACGAATGCGCGGGCGGTAACAATAACATTGTATATCTGATCATCTCCTAGCAGAGTTCCTGATTGACCTAATTCTGCTCGAATGAGAAGGCTTAGGGCGGTGCCCACTATCCCCGCTCATGCGCTGAATAGCAGGTAGAGTGTTGAAAACAATCAACGATTGATGAACCTAAGTGGAAAAAAGGTGAAATGGCTGAGTAAGCATTACACTGTAAATCTAAAGACAGAGGTCAAGGCCTCTTTTTACCAGCCCCGAGGTGGTTTGTCACATTGAATTGCAAATTCAAAGGAGCAGCTTCAATCCTGCCGGGGCTTCTCCTGCCTTTCTGCCCGCAGTGGCAGGAGAAGTAGATTGAAGCCAGTTGATTAGAGTGTTTAGCTGTTAACTAAATTTTCGTGGGTTTGAATTCCACCAATCTAGCAAGAGTTTAGCTTAATTAAAATTGTTGATTTGCATTCAATTGATGCAGAATAGAGTCTTGCAGTCCTTAGGTCTGTTAGAGAAGTTAAATACAATTTACTTACTAAGGGCTTTGAAGGTTCTTGGTCTTATGTAACCTAAATTTCTAAGTTATAGTCAGTATCAATGGAGAGATAGGTAAGAGGAGGGTAGAAAAGATAAGTGGGGGGAAGAGAAATATAGTTTTTGTATTTTCGAATTGTCATTTTATTTTCATATTATTAGATGTGGGGAATATTGTTACTGAGATGGAATAAATTAGGCATATGTAAAAGTACAGGTTGAGTTGAGTTATGATAGTTATGATGGCAGGGGTAATAAGACTTGATTTTTGTAAATTCTTGAATGATGGTTCATTTAAGCAGAAATCCTTTTAATGGGGGCAAACCTCCTAGGGATAGTAAAATTAGTGGAATTATAGGTGTTAACCATGTTAATTTGTTTCAGGTGCGAGATGGTGACAGGGTTGTGCTTATACTCAAGTTGAGTGCTAGAAATGTGGTAGTTGTTAAGTAATCAGGTTTGGAATGGTAATGTTTGGGTTACAAATTATTACTTCTGTTATTCAACTTAGGTAAGTAATTGAGGAGTAGGCTATGATTTTACGCAGTTGTGCTTGATTAAGTCCTCCTCAGCCGCCTACTATAATGGATCGGATTGTGATGGATAGGAGGATGTTCATGTTTATAATTGGGAAAATTTGAAACATGATCGAGATAGGGGCTAGTTTTTGTCATGTGAGAAGAAGTATGCCAGACATTAGAGAGGTTCCTTGAGTTACTTCTGGGACTTAGAAGTGAAAGGGGGCTATTCTTAGTTTTATTACTAGGGCCGTTATTATTATTAAGGATGAAAATTGATGAATAGTGTTTATTATTGTTCACTGTCCAGAGGCCAGGTTATTGGAAAGGATACCTATTATGAGAATTACAGATGTGGTTACTTGTGTAAGGAAGTATTTGGTGGCTGCTTCTGTAGAGCAGGGATTTATTTTTTAAATTAAGATTGGGGTAGGAGCTAGTATGAATTTGAATTAGATGCTCATCCGGACCATAGAATAGAACAGACAGCTAGGCTTGATGTGGCTAGCATAAATAGGAGGCCTATATTACAATTAATTAGGGGATTTGTTATAGAGAGGGGACTTCACAGAGGAGAGCAATAGAAAGGGCCAGGGTTGGAGCAATAATATAAAGGGTGATAGTAGATGTAGATGTTGAGGTCTGTAAGGGTTCTTGTATGGAAAGTATTGCGTCAGTGAATGGTTGAAGCAGTCCGCAGGCACCTACAATGTTAGGTCCTTTGCGTAGGTGTATATAGCCTAAGATTTTTTGTTCAATGAGTGTAAGGAATGCTGTGGGAATGATAAGTAGGAGAAGGTTAATTATAGGCTTATTGTTAAGAAGAGGAGGCTGGGCACGGGGGCTTATGCCTGTAATCCCAGCACTTTGGGAGGCCAAGGTGGGTGGATCACGAGGTCAGGAGACCCAGACCATCCTGGCTAACACGGTGAAACCCTGTCTCTACTAAAAATACAAAAAATTAGCCAGACATAGTGGCGGGCGCCTGTAGTCCCAGCTACTTGCGAGGCTGAGGCAGGAGAATGGCGTGAACCCAGCAGGTGGAGCTTGCAGTGAGCAGAGATCAGGTCACTCCACTCCAGCCTGGGTGACAAAGCGAGACTCTGTCTCAAAAAAAAAAAAAAAAGAAGAGTTGAGCCTCTGGTTATAAAGTTTTAAGTTTTACGCAATTGCCGGGCTCTGCCATCTTAACAAACCTTGTTCTTGGGTAGAGTATATGGTGATTTGTTAGACTGAGATAGCGTTATCTACAGGGTGAGAGTGCTTTATGAAGTGGGCCCTGTCTCTCTTGTCCTTTTGTACTAGGAGAAATGTTAAATAGATAGAAACCAACCTGCATTACTACGGTCTGAACTCAGATCATGTAAGACTTTAATCCTTAAACAAACGAACCCTTAATAGTGGCTACACCGTGAGGATGTCCTGATCCAACATCGAGGTCGTAAACCCTATTGTCAATATGGACTCTAGAATAGGATTGCGCTGTTATCCCTAGGGTAACTTTCTCTGTTGATCATATTATTGGGTCAATGTATTGGGTCTAACCCACTTAGATTAGTGAGGTCTCAGTTTAGGTTGTTCGGGGGTTGAGTTATGCTCTGAGGTCACCCCAACCAAAATTTTTAATGCAGGTATAGTAGGCTAAGGCCTGTAGGCTTTTTTGAGTTTGTACTTGCATTAATGAATTTGGTCAAGGTTGTTTCAACATCTGAAAATTAATGTAATATACTATATTAATAAAATAAAGGGCACACATTCATATGATCATCTCAATAGATGTAGAAAAAACATCTGAAAAGGTACAACATCCTTTTATGATAAAACCACTCAACAAACTAAGTATAAAAGGTGATATGGTTCGGCTGTGTCCCAACCCAAATCTCATCTTAACTGTAGTTCCCATAATCCCCACAAGTGGTGGGAGGGACCATGTGGGAGGTAATTGAATCATGGGGGCAGTTTCCCCCATGCCCCCATGCTATTTGATTTGGTTTGGCTGTGTCTTCACCCAAATCTCATATTGAATTGTAGATCCCATAATCCCCACATGTCATGGGAGGGACCCGGAGGGAGGTAATTGAATCATGTAGGGTGGGTTTTTCACATGCTATTCTTGTGATAGTGAATGGTTTTATAAAGGACAGTTCCCCTGCACATGACTCTTGCCTGCCATCATGTAAGATGTGCCTTTGTTCCTCTTTCACCTTCTGCCATGATTTTGAGGACCCCCCAGCCATGTGGAACTGTAAGTCCATTAAACCTATTTTTCTTTATAAATTACCCAGTCTTGGGTATTTCTTTATAGCAGTATGAAAATAGACTAATATACTCTTTTTGTGATATTGAGATCTGTTCTCATGAGATCTGATGGTTTTATAAGGGGCTTCCCCCTTTACTCAGCTCTCATTCTTCTCCTTCCTGCTACCATGCGAAGAAGGACATGTTTGCTTCGCCTTCTGCCATGATTGTAGGTTTCCTGAGGCCTCCCACCCCAGACTTGTGGAACCATGAGTCAATTAAACCTCTTTTCTTTATAAATTACCCAGTCTCGGGCAGTTCTTTATAGCAGCATGAGAATGGACTAATACAGAAGGGAACTTTTGTAACCTGAAGGGAGGTATCTACAAAATTAATATACTCAATGGTGAAAGACTAATGCTTTTCCCCTAAGATCAGGAACAAGGCAAGGATATCTGCTCTTGCTACTTGTATTCAAGATTGTACTGGAAATTCTAGCCAGGATGATTAGGCAAGAAAAAGAAATAAAAGTTATGCAGATTAGGAAGGAAGAAATAAAACTCTCTTAATTTGCAGATCCTAAGGAATCTACACTAAAAAACCATTAAAAGTAATAAATGGCTTCAGTAAGTAATAAAAGACTCACACATTTCCTTTGGCGGATGCCAAGGTTTAGAAAAACAATGACTTGCAGAATACAATATGAATATACAAAAATCAATTGTATGCATGTACACTAGCAATGAACAATTCAAAAATAAAATTAAGTAAACACTTCCCTTTACAGTAGCATTAAAAAGAATAAAATATTTAGAAATACATTTAACAAAAGTGCAAGACTTAACACTAAAAAGCCATATAGCATTGCTGAAAGAAATCAGAAAAGACAATAATAAATGGAACTATTACTGATGTTCATGGATTGGAATGATTAATACTGTTTAGATATCAATACTCTCCAAATTGACCAATACAATCCCTACGTAAATCCCAGCTGGCTTTTTTGTTGTTGCAGAAATTGACAAGCTGGCTCTAAAATGTATATAGTATTGTAAGAGAGCCATAGTAACCAAAACATTTCGAATAAGAATAAAAAATTTTTGAGAACTCACACTTCTCCATTTCAAAAACTTACTACAAAACTGCAATAATCAAGACACTGTGGTCCTGGCATAAAGATAACATATGAATCACTGAAACAGAATTGCAAGTCCAGAATTAAACCTTCCCATTTATGGTCAAATGATTTTAGTCAAGGGTGCCAAGACAATTCAATGGTAAAATAAGTTTTTTCAACAAATGGTGCTGGATCAACTGGATATTTACATGCAGAAGAATGAAATTGGATTATTATTATTATTATTATTTTGTGAGTCACGATCTTGCTTTGTTGCCCAGGCTGGAGCACGGTGGCACATTCATGGCTCACTGCAGCCTTGACCTACCAGGCTGACGCAATCCTCCCACTTCAGCCTCCCTGCCAAGTAGCTGGGACCACAGGTTCATGTCACCATGCCCGACTAATTGTTTACTTTTTTTTTTTTTTTGGTAGAGATGGGGTCTCACTGTGTTACTCAGGTTGGTTTTGAACTCCTGGGCTCAAATGGTCATCCCATGATATCCTCTCAAAGTGCTGAGATAATAGGTGTGAGCCACTATGCCTGGCTTGATGTTGGATTCTTTCTTCATACCATATATAAAAATTGACTAAACATGGATAATAGACCTAAGTGTAATACCTAAACCTGTGCAACTCTTAACAAGAAAAGTTATAGGAGGAAATCTTCATTACCATCGGTAATGTTTTCTTAGATATGACACCAAACGCATAAGCAAAAACAACAAAATAGATAAATTGGACTTAATTTTAAAAACTTGGACTTAATTAATTTTTAAAACTTTTGTGCCTCAAAGTATGCCATCAAGAAAGTGAAGAATGAATTACAGAATGGTAGAAAACACTTGTAAATAATATATCTGATAAGGGACTGGAATCCAAGATATATAAAGTCTTCTTACAACTCTCTAGTAAAGAGACAAATTATACAAGTAAGAAAGGATGAGAGGGTTTGAATAGGTGTTTTTCCAAAGAAAATATACAGATGGCTAATTATCATCTGAAAAGATGGTCAGTATCCTTAATCATCAGGGAAATGCAAATCAAAACCACAATGAGGTACAACTTCACACCTACCAGGATGGCCAAAGGGAAAAAGACAATAATGCATACTGATGAAGATTTGGAGAGACTGGAATTCTCAATCATTACTGGTGGGAATATAACCTAGTGTAGCCACTTTGGAAAACAGTTTGGCAGTGCCTCAAAATGTTAAATACAGAGTTACCATATGACCCGCAAATTCCATTTATAGGTATATAGCCAAGAGAAATGAAAATATATAGCCACACAAAAATTTGTGCACAAATATTCATGGCAGCATTATTCATAGCAACCAAGAAGTGGAAACAAGCTGTTCACAATCTGATGAATGGACTAAAAAAAAAGGTGGTACATCCGTACAATGGAATATTATCCAGTCATAAAAAGGAATGAAGTACGCAGATGAACCTTGAAAACATTATGCTAAGTGAAAGACGCTGTCACAAAAGACTATGTATTGTATTATTCCACTTATATAAAAGGTCCAGAACAGGTAAATCCATAGAGATAGAAAGTAGATTAGTGGTCGCTAGGGGCTGGTGGATAAGAGGAATGGATAATTAATGCTTATGGGTACAGCATTTCTTTTTGGGTCATGAACATTTTCTAAAATTAAATAGCGGTGATCATTGCATAACTGTTAATATATAAAAACCCACTGAACTGTATATTTTAAAAGGGTGGGTTTTATGGTATCTGAGTTTTATCCAAATAAAGCTGTTATTAAAAACCGTGTAGTCATCTGAAAAATACAAAACAAACATTGATGAAATTCACTACTCATTTGTGATAACTTTTTTTTTTTAAGTAAACCAAGAATGGAAAGGAGCTTCCTTAAGTTGATAAGGATAACAAAAAAATCACAAACATTATTCTAAGTGAGGAAATAGTAGAAGCTGTTCCTTTACACTCAGGAACAAGACAGAAATGCCAACTATCACCTTTGCTCTTCAGCATTATACTGGTAGTGATAGAAGTAAGATTAGAAAAATAAATTAAAGGAAAAGAAGAAATAAAACTGTATTAGGGTTCTCCAGAGGGACAGAACTAATAGGATATATGTATATATGAAAGGGAGTTTATTAAGGAGAATTGACTCAAAGGATCACAAGGTAAAGCCCAATGACAGGCCATCTATAAGCTGAGGAGCAAGGAGCAGTAGTGCCTCAGTCCCAGTCCCAAAGCCTCAAAAGTAGGGAAGCTGACAGTGCAGCCTTCAGTCTGTGGCTGAAGGCCAGAGAGCCCCTGACAAACCACTGGTGTAAATCCAAGAGTCCAAAGGCCAGAGAACCTGGAGTCTGACGTTCAAGGGCAGGAAGCGTCCAGCACGGGAGAAAGATGAAAGCCAGAAGACTCAGCAAACCAGCTTATTCCACTTTCTTCTGCCTGCTTTTTCTACCGACACTGGCAGGCGATTGGATACTACCCACCCACATTGAGGGTGGGTCTTCCTCTCCCAGTCCACTGACTCAAATGTTAATCTCCTGTGGCAACACCCTCACAGACACACCCAGAAACCATACTTTACATCCTTTAATCTGGTCAAGTTGACTAATATTAACCATCACAAAAACTGGCATTATTAAGAGAATATGATTGTTTACATACAAAATCCCAGTAACCTAAAAATTATTAGAAAATAAGCTAATTTAGAAAGGTAGCTAGATGTAAGGTTAAGACACGAAAGTTAATGTATTTTTATATACCAGTATAAAAACCAGTAAGGATGAGTTTTTAAAGGGTCATTTTTTCTCACAGCCTCTTATTAGTATTCTGTAAAATTCTGGGAAAAAGTTAGATATTACAAACCTCGTGGTGAAAATTACTTTCAGATTCTCAATTTTGACTGTACATGAGGATCACCTTGACAGATTAAAATATATCCCAATGTCCAGGTCTTGCCCAAGCAATTAAATCAAAATTTCTTATATGAGACTCGAGAATTATGCCTTGTAGAGTTCCCCAGATAATTCCAGTGTGCAGCAAAGGTTAAGAAGAGTAGAGGATTAATCTCATTTACGTTTTTCTGAGATGAAGTAAATATTATTAGCATAGTATCATGTTCAGATGAACTTGTATTGAATGCAGCATAAAGGATTACTTTTATACAAATAAGTATCAACAGTTTGATTTCCTTTCTTTTAATAAGTCCTTGTAATTCAGTACTTTCTGGATATTTCTAAGGAACTAGAAAAAGGGATGGGAGAACATCTCATGACAGCAGCATTCACTCCAAGGTCCCTAGCTGTGTGTGTCAACAGGCTTTGGGTCTTCTTAGTATCCCTAGCAAGAGCATTTGCCAATCCAAATCATTTTCTTCCGGGATTCATGTCCTGGGTGTCTCTGGAGATCCATTGCCTTCCCTTTTCTTTTGCCCTTTTGTCCCCCAAGATCACCTTCTCAGACTCAGGAGCCACATTTTTGTCACACATTATTATACCTTTTCATAAACACATTTCCTATCCTCACTTTCTCACCCTTGATTATGGTATTCTCACTATTCCATATCAATCATATTTCTAGGAGAGACATACTACCTCCCAGCCACCTTCCCACTCTATTTTCAGCATTCCTGAGATTCCTCGGGAGAATTCTTAGAGCCTGCTCAAGTTTTGGGGATCCACGTTCAATGAATTTCACCAAGTACGCTATTTAACAATGTTACCCCAGCACTTACAATTTTACTTTATTTTTTTCTCATAGCACTTATCTGATATCATTCATGCATACTTTATTTGTTAGCTACCTGTGTTCTAAACTAGAATGTGTGCTCCATAGGGACAAGGACTTTTTTTTTTTTTTTCACAAACAAAAAAGTGCTGGGTCACCAGGATATTTGGGAGAGACTGTGGGTGAAGCAGGTTGATCTGGGGGTAATATTTGGAGTTCATTTTTGAACATGTTAAATTTGAGATATGTGTGTGTGTGTGTATATATGTATATATACACACACATATATATATGTATATACACACACACATAATCTATTAGATTTAACTAATTTTAAAATAGTTAAAATATTAATTTTTATTAATATATTTTTATATTTTATTATTAATTTTTAATATATTAGATTTAACTAATATTTAACCATATATAGATTAGATTAAACATGTGAGACTGGAAGGGAAGGGAAAAATCTAAACTGGAGGTAAATATTTGGGAGTATTTAGACTAAATACGATGTTTAAAACTAAGACTGGGCCATTGCTGTAGGAAAAGGTGCCGCAGAGCTGAGCAGTCAAGGTGTGTGACTTCACTGAGGACCAGACCACAGAATTCAAGGAGGTCTTCTAGCTGTTTGACTGAACAGGTGATGGTAAGATCCTGTACAGTCAGTGTGGGGATATGATGAGGGTCCTGGGTCAGAACCCCACCAATGTGAGGTGATTCAAGTCCTGGGGATCCCCAAGAGTCATGAGATGAATGTGAAGGTGCTGGACTTTGGGCACTTCCTGCCCATGCTGCAGGCTGTGGCCAAGGACAGGGACCAGGGCCTATAAGGATTATGTTGAAGGACTTTGGGTATTTGACAAGAAAGGGAAAGGCACCATGATGGGCACTGAAATCTGGCAAGTCCTTGTCACACTGGGTGAGAAGATGATAGAAGTAGAGATGCTAGTGCAGGGCATGAGGACAGCCATAGTTGCATCAACTATGAAGAACTTGTCCATGGGGTGCCACATGGCTAAGGACCTTCTCAGTCTCCCCAGAGTCTGTGCCTTTCCCTGTGGGAGACTTTGTATCTAGCCTGAAGGCTTTCTAGGCTCTCTTGTCACAGCACCTTTCTTATCTTGTCTCTTTTGGATAATGTTTGGTCCGCTTTTACCAAATAAACTTGCTCTCTCTGCGCCCCACGACAAATAAATGAAACTATAAGACTGATAAAGATTACTAAGGAAGTGGGTATAGATAGCAAAGAGATGTCCACGACTAAAACTCGGGGACTACTGATGTTAAGAGGTTGGAGCGCCAGTGAGGTATATGGAAATAAAAAGATCATGATATCCTGGAGGCCATGTAAAGAAACTGTTTCCAGGAAAAGGGATTGACCAACTTTGTCAAATGATGCTGATTGCTCAAGCAAAATGTGACCTAAGAATTGACCTTTGAATTCTGAAATATACAAGTCATTGGTGACTTTGAAAGGAGCAGTTTTAGAGAGAATGCTTTGGAAAAGCTGGATTGGAATTGGAGCAATAGATTTGGGAGGAGAGGAATTGGAGAAAAATTGGGGAGGAATACTGGAGTGGTTTTCTCGAATAGAAGAGAGGGGATGCGATCTCTTGAGGCTTAGCCTTAGACAGGAACTGTTAAAATCCTCAAAAAGATAATCAGGAAAGCTTATATAAAAACAAAATCATTTATTATTAATCTCTCCAGCTAGGGAAAACCTCATTAAGAACAGAACATCAACAATGTACACAAAAGGGAAGTTACACAGGGTGTTTTTTTTGTTTTTGTTTTTTTTGTTTTTTTCTTTTTTTTACAGGACTAGATCTGGTGTTAGGATTATAAATTGGGTGATTTCTCTGGGATGTGTTTTGGAAATGGGGAATGAATTGGACTAAATGGGTAGGAGGCAGTCATTTTTAATTGGCTTGGGAGAACAGAGCAGGGCATGCAGTGTTTCTTCTTTCTCTTTTCAACTGAATTCTGAAACTTGTAGTCTTCTCTTTCCAGACCATGTTGTGGTTTGTTCTTGCTTGTTTTGCAGGATTGGTAATTTTCTGATAGATAGGATTGTTAGTTTGACTTCCATTTCTCAGGCTGTTTTTTGATCATTCTTTGGTGGAGGCTCTGTGATTGATAATTTTGGTGATCTATCCAGATCTACATTTTTGTTTGTATATCTTTTGTCATATTGATAGTCCTTTCAGTTTCAACAAATGCTATTCTTTCTTGTTGCTTCTGCTGCATGATTGCTTGTTGAATCATTTGATGAGACAGTGAATACATGGCAGAGATCACATATTTGAATACAGCACAGTTTGTAATTCACTTTTAAGACTTGTTTAACAAAACAAGTCCAATTAAACCAAGAGAACAGATCCCATTCCCAATCTAGAAAGCTCACAGGATGAGATATGATTATGTTAGCCAAATCACCTAAACTTTTGATTTGTTTACTATTCCTTAGAGTAATATTAAAGATTCCAAAATGGTCTGTAGAGATGTAAATTCAAAGTATTTCCTTAAAATGGCACATATCTGTTTTGAGAGGCTAATAATATATTCAAGGCTGTCTTGTTTTGGACCATAACCTGTCCAGTCTCAAAACGTCTCAGATGAGGAGCTCTGTGGTCTCAGAGACATTGTCTAGCTTTTCCATCAATCTTTGAACTATTGTGTTGTAGTATTTACCATATTTTTTAGGCCTATAAAACAATTAAGATGCTTGAGGACAGAAGAAAGAAGCACAGAATCTCCCCTCAGTTGTTAAAGTTTTGAGTCTCCAACTGAGGCTCAGTCTTTATCCTTCTTGAGTTCAGTCATATTTAAACATCTCATCTCATCTCTCTCTCTCTCTCTTTTTTTTTTTTTTTGAGATGGAGTCTCACTCTGTAGCCCAGGCTGGAGTGCAGTGGCATGATCTTGGCTTACTGTAATCTTTGCCTCCCGGGTTCAAGCCATTCTCCTGCCTCAGCCTCCTGAGTAGCTGGGATTACAGGCACCCACCACCATGACCAGCTAATTTTTCTTTTTTTATTTTTAGTAGAGATGGGGTTTCACCAGGTTGGCCAGGCTGGTCTTGAACTCTTGACCTCAAGTGATCCACCCACCTCAGCCTCCCAAAGTGCTGGGATTATAGGCGAGAGCCACTGTGCCCGGCCTATTTTTTTAACGAGGGAAAATTCATGTGCCAAATAGAACCAGGTTGATGTCAGGAGCTGTCTGGAAGGCAGGCATGAGTTTGGACATGGCTGTCCAACTTGCAGCTAGTACTCAATGGGCTTTTGTACTGCAATTCTAATGCGTGTCATTGGGGGCAGTTTAATGATCTGTTTTCAGACAAAATACCCCTCTGGGATGGTATAATTGTGCCACAGGGGTGTAGTGCCACTCAGAAAAATTGGTTTGGTATCAGAAAGTGAAATCAACAGTAGATCAAAAGTAGATAAACAGGTAGATCTTTAGTACAAGTATTAAGTTGAACTTAGTAGTTAGCATTTATTGTGGGATCTGTAAAAATGAGTCAGCTTCTACTCGTGCACTATTTATTTCTTTGTCTTTTTCTAAACTCTAATATTGGAAAAATTTGTGAAGGCTACCTCCTATGCAAGGTGTTCTGGTTTTCATAACAAGTGTGATCTGATGATGAGTTTTTGAGTTTTGGTTGTCTGACCTCTTATGGTGTTTGCCATCTAAAAATCTGGGTAGTAGTTGATTTATATTTTCAGGAAACCAACTGGTTTATTAGTAGAGACTGATAGTAATAGTCACTAAGTGTTACCCAAAGGAAAGTGTTTATAAACACAATTAGTTTGATTGTGTGATTTAGCCATATCACGAGTGAATTGTAGCTAGACACTGATTCATTCCAAGGAGTGATTAGGGATGCACAGAGTAGTATTAAGGAATGTTATCAATTAAAAGTAACAAACGTGTGTTAGCAATTTAGAAACTTAAACTAGGAGAAAATAAAGCAAATAGCTAGGAAAATAAAAAAAGGAGCATGCAGGTTAAAAAAATGGCACATGGGATATGAGTTTATTTATGGGTTCAGTTATCTGGACCTTGTTCTGTGAGTCTTAAGAAGAACCCGTCTACAGCAAGAAGTCATTTGTTTGTCTGAAGATCTGTGGAAGATGTCATGTACTTCTGGAAGATGCCTGGATAGCTTAGCTTTAGATCCCCCAAGTGTTCAGATTTCCAAGTAGAACAGGACATTTGAAATTTTGAAACACGGCCAAGTTGTTACTTGAAGTTTGACCAATGTGTGCTTTCAGTGGTATTCAATAATGTTCTTTCCAATGAGCTTCAAAAACAGTCTTTCTTTGAAATCTTTAGTATCTCAGCAATGGATGAGAAAAGTTATGTTGCGGAAAAATAGCTTGAACCTGTTGATGATATGACTAAATATACCAATTTAGTCTCTTATAAGTAGTTTGGCTAATTTCAATTTTGTCATCCCTTTATCCTTTCTACTTTCCTAGAATATTGAGTATAATAAGGGCAAAGATGCTTTTTTTTTGTGTGTAAGTGCCAAGAACTTACAAAATTCTTGGGTGGCAGTTGCCATTAAATGTGTTTCCCTGTCCCTAGATTACTGTGAATACCCATGCAGGAAACACAAAATCTAAAATCTCTTTGTATTGCAAGAACAATTACTTTTCTAAACACAACCTCTGTAGCAACCTGCCTCAGAAGCCAAACCGTTCTAAAACGCTGAAAACATTTTAGAATCGTTGGAATATGGTCAAAAACTGCTAGCTTCCCTATTTTTTGTCCCTGCTTCCAATTTGGAATCACCCAGAGAAATCCAGATATACTTCCCAAACCAAACACATAAGATGCCTCATTTCTAGTTGGCCCAGCTTCTCCATGCCAACAACCTCTAATCAGAGCATACTTGAAGCCTTTCCTGTTTTTTATTGCAAAGCTTTACCCTTTCCTGCCTGCCTTCGAATCTCTGCCAAATGCTAGTGACGGTGGTGATTGCTTTGCTGCAGCAAGCTCTGAATAAATTGACTGTGTTTTTTTCTCAGTTGGGTGGTCTTTGTTTATTTATACAGTAGATATAGTTACATCAGAGTCTGTAAGGAATTCCATGATTTTCCTTTAACAACTAGGCTGAATAGTCCTTGAGAGGATTATGGAAGACAAGAAACTTTGTGATACCAGTAGTTCCCTTGGGCACCATATTTGGTCATCTTTAAAGAAAACTTTTTTTATTTTTGAATAAGATGGATCACTGGCTTTTGCCATGGACCTTTTGTTGGCCATATCTACAGGTATCATGATCTTTCATTCCATATGCCTGGAAGAAGCAGATTGATTGGTAATTTCAAATGACATTAGTAAATCCTCTTTTTGGCCTGTTTTCTAGGTCTCATTTAAAGTATTCAGCAATACTCCATGGTTCTTTAATGTCAAAGTCTTTTGTTCTAATTTACTTTTTCTATTAGATCTACTACATCAGATTTTAGTCCATTGATGAAGACAGGACAAAGTTCCCTTGATCTCATTTTTTACATTAACTCCAGAATTGTGTTGAAAGACCCGTACAAGTCGATTTCTGTAGTCATCAATAGACTCCTTATTTTTCTTGTTTATAGGACTGAATTTTTGTTCAATCTTTGGCAGGGGGTAAGTTTTAGTCTTTAAAAGTTATTTACTAACTTGCTTTGCTGTATTCACCCCTTTCCTGTTACTGAGAACTAGGGTTTTTTTAGATTGCCTTCAGCTTCTAGTCAGCCTGCACTATTTATCCATTTTAAAAGACAATGGATTGGCTTATTAAGATGAATCAATTGAAAAGTATCCGTTAGTACATGTCTAATAGACTTCTGAATGCACTAAGTTTAAATTCTACTTGCACAGGGCAATTTTCATGCTTATTAATCTCCTCCTGAGGGATTCTCTGAGGAAAAGGAAGTCTAGAAGCAGACTGGGAAGGCTAAAAGAGTGGTGTGAAGACAGGTAGGATTAAGTAGGATAAAAGGAAACTGATGTCTTATGGAGAACTGTAGATCCAAGATTGAAATAGATATATTTTTATCCTTTGCTAGAGAATCCATTAAGCAAACCAATCACATTTCTTTCAGAGATTTCTGCATACTAGCTTGACAAATGCCAACCGTTGAATGTTCAAAATCTCATTACTTTTTCAGTATATCTCTAAGATTGTGGTTAACAGCTTCAAATATAGTTCCCAATACTCTACAATATCTGGTAGTCATTGTCGCATCTATTGTGGAATCTTTTCCCCTTTAGTATTGGCTAGACCTAGTGACTGGTTTCTATTGGATTGAACATAGCAAAAGTGATGGGCTGCCACTGTCAGATAAGTTACAAAAGATCGTAACTTGCACCTTCTCTCTCTTGCTTTCTCTCTTGCTTGTTTTGATAAAGCAAACTGCCGTGTTGTGAGCTGCCCTTTGTGGAGGCCCTCATGGCAAGGAACTGAGAGTGACCTGCGGTCAACAGCCAGTGAGGACTGAGGCCCTCAGTTCAACAGTACAGGAGAAACTGAATCATGCCAGTAACCATGTGAAGGGGCTTGGAAATAGATACACCCCAGTAAAACCTTAAGGCACTGGTGAACACCTCGATTGTAGCTGTTTGAGGGAATCAATTGCCAAAAGACCCAAGAAGCCATGACTGGATTTCTGACCAACAGAAACTGTGAGATGATAAATGATTGTTGCTTTAAGCCTCTGAGTTTTGGGGTAACTTGTTGCACAGTAATAGATTACTAATAGAAAGACATACAATTTTGTTTTTTATTTTTTATATTATTTTGTTTTTTAATTTTTTTGTGGGTAGATAGTAGGTGTATATATTTATAAGTTACATGGAATATTTTAATACAGGCATGAAATGTGTAATAACCACATCAGGATACAGAGGATATCCATCACCTTAAGCATTTGTCCTTTGTGTTTCACACAATACAATTATACTCTTTTAGTTTATTTTTTTTTGAGACGGAGTCTCACTCTGTCACCCAGGCTGGAGTGCAGTGGTGTGATCTCGGGTCACTGCAACTCCGCCTCCCGGGCTTAAGCGATTCTCCTGTCTCAGCCTCCTGAGTAGCTGGGATTACAGGCGTGCACCACCGCACCTGGCTAATATTTGTACTTTTAGTAGAGATGGGGGTTTCACCATGTTGGTCAGGCTGGTCTCGAACTCCTGACCTTGTGATCTGCCCATCTCAGCCTCCCAAAGTGCTGGGATTACAGGCATGAGCCTGTAAAACCTTATTGTATTGTTTTCTTCATTTCAATTTCATTTATTTATGCTCTGATCTTTATTATTTTTTTCCCCTCTAGTAATTTTGGATGTGGGTTGCTCTTGCTTTTCTAGCTGTTTAAGAGACATTATTAGGTTGTTTATTTCAAGTTGCTCTTTTTTGATATAGGAACTTACAGCTATAAACATCCCTCTTAGTACTGCTTTTGTTGTACCACAAGCTTTTGTATGTTGTGTTTCCATTATTATTTGTTTCAAGAAATTTTACATTTCCTTTTTAATTTCTTCATTGACCCGTTAGTCATTCAGGAGCAGATTGTTTAATTTTCATGTATTTGTATAGTTTCCAAATTCCTCTTGCTGCTGATTTCTAGGTTTATTCCACTGTGGTCAGAGAAGATAATTATTAATATTTCATTTTTTGAATGTTTTAGGACTTGTTCTGTGACCTAACATATGGTCTATCCTTGAGAATGATCCATGTCCTGAGGAAAAGAATATGTATTCTGTAGCTGTTAAATGAAATGTTTTATAAATATCTAGTAAGTTCATTTGGTCTGTAGTGAAGATTAAGTCTGATGTTTCTTTGTTGATTTTCTGGGAAGATCTGTCCAATGCTGAAAGTGGGGTGTTGAAGTCTCCAGCTATCATTGTATTGGAGTCTATCTCTCTCTTTAGCTCTAATAATATTTGCTTTATATATTTGGGTGCTCCAGTGTTGGGTGCATATGTATTTAAAATTGTTATACCCTCTCACTGAATTGACCCCTGTATCATGATATAGTGACCTTCTTTGTCTTTTATAGTTTTTGTCTTGAATTCTATTTTGTCTGATCTAAGTATAGCCACTCCTGCTCTTTTGGTTTCCATTGGTATGTTATATATTTTTCCATCTCTAAATTTTTAGTTTATATATCTCTTTATAGGTGAAGTATGTTTCTTTTGTTTTTTTAATTATACTTTAAGTTCTGGGGTACATGTGCAGAGCGTGCAGTTTTGTCACATAGGTTTACACGTGCCATGGTGGTTTGCTGCACCCATCAAGCTGTCATCTACATTAGGTACTTCTCCTAATGCTATCCCTCCCCTAGGCTCCTACCCCTCAACAGGCCCCAATGTGTGGTGTTCCCATCCCTGTGTCCATGTGTTCTCACTGTTCAACTCTCATTTATGAGTGAGAGCATGCAGTGTTTGGTTTTCTGTTCTTGTGTTAGTTTACTGAGAATGATGGTTTCCAGCTTCATCCATGTCCCTGCAAAGGACAGGAACTCATCCTTTTTTATGGCTGCATAGTATGGTGTATATGTGCCACATTTTCTTTATCCAGTTTATCATTGATGAGCATTTGGGTTGGTTCCAAGTCTTTGCTATTGTGAATAGTGCCGCAATAAACATATGTGTGCATGTGTCTATATAGTAGAATGACTTATAATCCTTTGGGTGTATACCCAGTAATGGGATTACTGGGTCAAATGGTATTTCTAGTTCTAGATCCTTGAGGAATCACCACACTGTCTTCCACAATGGTTGAACTAATTTACACTCCCACCAACAGTGTAAAAGTGTTCCTATTTCTCCACATCCTCTCCAGCATCTGTTGGTTCCTGAATTTTTAATGATCACCATTCTAACTGGTATGAGATGGTATCTCATTGTGGTTTTGATTTGCATTTCTCTAATGACCAGTGATGGTGAGCATTTTTTCATGTTTGTTGGCTGCATAAATGTTTTCTTTTGAGAAGTGTCTGTTCATATCTTTTGCCCACTTTTTGATAGGGTTGTTTTTTTTTCTTGTAAATTTGTTTAAGTTCTTTGTAGATTCTGGATATTAGCCCTTTGTCAGACGGATAGACTGCAAAAATTTTCTCCCATTCTGTAGGTTATCTTTTCACTCTGGTGATAGTTTTTTTTTGCTGTGCAGAAGCTTTTTAGCTTAATTAGATCCCATTTGTTTATTTTGGCTTTTGTGTGTTTCTTTTAGGAAATAGGTTATTGGATCTTGTTTTCTTAATGCATTCAGCAACTCTATGTCCTTTGATTGGAGAGTTTAGTCCATTTATATTCAATGTTATTATTGATAAGTAAGCACCTACTCCTGCCATTTTGTTATTTGTTTTCTGGTTGTTTTGTGGTCTTCTCTTTCTTATTTCCTTCCTTCCTTTCTTCCTTTTAGTGCAGATGATTTTTGATGGTATGATTTAAGTTCTTGCTTTTTATTTTGTGTGGATTTCTTGTATGTTTTTTGATTTAGGCTTAAAAAATGAGGCTTGCAAATACTATCTTATAACACATTATTTTAAACTAATAACAATATTGTGTACATAAAATAAACAAATAGACAAGCAGAAAGAAAACTAATAAATAATTTTGGATGGAAATATTCCCTTTAGCATTTCTTCTAGGACATGTCTGGAGTTGATGAAGTCCCTCAGCTATTGGTTTTGGGAAAGCTTTTATTTCTCCTTTTTGTATGAAGGATATTTTTGACAAATACACTATTCCAAGGTAAAAAATTTTTTCCCTTCAGCACTTAAAATATGTTATGCTACTCTTACATGCTTGTAAATTTTCCACTGAAAAGTTTGCTGCCAGATGTATTGCAGCTCCATGGTATGTTGTTTGTTTATTTTTTCTTTCTGCTTTTAGGAGCCTTTCTTTATCATTGACCTTTGGGAGTTTTTGATTATTAAATGCCTTGAGTTAGTCTTCTTTGAGTTAAATCTGCTTGGTGTTCTATAACCTTGTACTCGGATATTGATATCTTTTTTTAGGCTTGGGAATTTCTTTGTTATTATCCCTTTGCGTAAACTTTCTACTCCTATCTCTTTCTCTACCTCCTCTTTAAGGACAATAACTCTTAGATTTGCCCTTTTAAGGCTGTTTTCTAGATCCTGTAGGCATGCTTCATTGATTTTTATTCTTTTTTCTTTTGCCTCTTCTGATATTGGATTTTCAAATAGCCTGTCTTCAAGCTCACTAATTCTTCCTTCTGCTTGATCTGTTCTGCTACTAATAGACTTTGATGCGTTCTCAATATGTCAGTTGCATTTTTCAGCTCCAGAATTTCTGCTTGATTCTTTTAAATTATTTCAATGTCTGTGTTAAATTTATCTGGTAGAATTCTTAATTTATTCTCTGTGTTATCTTGAATTTATTTGAATTTTCTCAACCCAGCTATTTTGAATTCTCTGTCTGAAAGGTCACATATCTCTGTTTCTCTAGGATTTGTACCTGATGCCTTATTTGGTTCATTTGGTAAGGTCATGTTTTCCTGGGTGGTCTTGATACTTGCTGATGTTCATCTGTGTCTGGGCATTGAAGAGTTCAGTATTTATTGTTGTCTTTGCAGTCTGGGCTTGTTTGTACCCATCCTTCTTGGGAAGGCTTTCCAAGTATTCAAAGGGACTTGGGTGTTGTGATATAAGCTGTATCTTCATTAGAGGGAACCCCAAACCCAGTAATGCTGTGGTTTTTATAGTGTCACAGAGGTACTTCCTTGATGGTCTTGGACAAAATCTGGAAGAATGCTCTGGATTACCAGGCAGAGAATTTTGTTCTGTTCCCTTACTTTCCCCTCCAAAACGGAATCTCTCTTTCTCTCTCTCTTTATTCTGAGTCTCCTGGAGCAGGAGGTGGAGTGGCACCCCTGTGGCCACCATGAATATGAATGCACTGGGTCAGACCTGAAGCCAGCACTGCACTGGGTCTTGCTCAAGATCTGCTGCAACTATTCCCTGGCCACTGCCTTTGTTTGCTCAAAGCCCTGGAGCTCCACAATCAGCAGGTGACACCAGCCAGGCCTATTGTTCCTCCTTTTATGGGAGTGAGTTCCCCCGGGCCCTGGGCAGGTCCAGGGGTGCCATCTGGGAGGCAGGGACTACAGTCAAAACCCTTAGAAGTCTACTTGGTGTTCTGTTGTACTGTGGCTGAGCTGGCACTCAAATCACAAGACACAGCCTTTCCCACTCTTCCCTCCTCTTTCCAAAGGCAGGGGAGCCTCACCTTCTGACCATGACAGGACCACAGGGAGTACTGCCAGGTTAACACTGATGTTTCCTCAAGGTTCAGGAGCTCTTCAGTCAGCTTGTGGTGAATGTTGCCTGGCCTGGTACTCACTTTTCAGGGCAGTGGGCTCCACTCTGGCCCAGGGCAGGTCCAGAAATGCTGCCCAAGAGCCAAGGCCTTGAATCAGGGTCCTTCAAAAGCTCACTTGGTGCTCTACCTCCTCATGGCAGACCTGGTACCTATGGTGCAATATAGAATCCTCTATATTTTTCCCTTCACTTTTCTTGAGCAGGAGTCTCTCCCTGTAGCCACCACAGCTAGGAATGTTCTAAGTTTCACCTGAAGCCAGCAAGTCTCCGAGTCTCATGCAAGGCCCATGATATACTATCTGGGTATTACTGCTGGTTATCCAGGGCCCAAGGGCTCTTCAGTTAGCAGGTACAAATCCTGGCAGGTCTGGGTCCTTCTCAAGGCAGTGGGTTCCATTCTGCCCCATGCTGTGTCTAGAAGTGCTGGGAGCTAGGGCCAGGAAAGTGGGCCTCATAACTGACTGGTGCCCTATCCTGTGGTGGCTGAGCTGGTATCCAAGATGCAAGACAATGTCCTCCCCACTCTTCTCTCTCCTCTCAAGTGGAAGTAAGGGGTCTCTTTTGGAACCATAAGCTGTGAAGCCTGGGGTTAGGGGAAGGCTGATGCCAGCACTCCCGTAGCTGCCCCAGCTGATGATGTCCCCTCAATCCACTGGCTCTGAGCCTCCTTCATCACTAGGACTCACCTAGGAGTTGTAGCCCTCATTGCCTAGACTGCCTTCCAAGTTTATTTAGATCCCCATGGCACTCCAGCCTGAGGTTGCAAGGCTTGCTGGAACTCAAGCTCTGACCACTGGAATTGGCAATTCCCCTCTGGCTAGGGCTGGTTTAAATACTCCTTTTGTGGGTGGGCATCAGCTGAGTTTGGTTGTTTTGATTTCTGCTATAACAGGGTAACACTGAGTTCAATGCAGTGTGTCACAGTTGATACACTCACCCTCTACCAAGTATACAGATTCTCTATCTGAGCTCCATAGCCATCACCAGGGGATGGGGGAGATGTGCATCAGTGACTCAAGACTGTTTTTCCTACCTCTTTATTACCTCTTTCAGCAATATGAAATGAAAACCAGGTACTGTGAATGCTCACCTGGTTTTCTGTTCTTATAAAAGTGCTTTTCTTGTGTGTGTAAATAGTTGTTAAATTGGTGTGGTTGTTAGCGGAAAGATCAGTGGAGCCTTCAATTCTACCATCTTGCTTGACCCGGCCTTCTCAACCAAGAGATACAATTTGAAAGTGTCAAATGTTCCCTCAAAGTGGCCACTGAAATTCCAGGTTGTTCTTAATAAAATTATGCTATTTAGAAGGTTAAGTTCATGAAATAAGATTATGCTGTGAGCACATATAATAAACCAGAGTCTGGTGGCATATATTTATTTTAGACAGATCCATGAGGATTAGGTCTATGGTCAGTTGGATGTGCCCACTTATGAAACTGTGTTTTCGGGTCTCCAATATAGTTAATTAAAGCTAAGTGTTTTTTTGAGAGAGGGTCTCACTCTCTCACCCAGGCTGGAGTGCAGTGGTGCAATCTTGGCTCACTGAAACTTCTCCCGGGCTCAAGTGATCCTCGCACTTTAACCTCCCGAGTAGCTGGGACTATAGGTGTGTGCCACTATGCCCAGCTAGTTTCTGTATTTTTTTTTTTTTTTTTTTTAAGAGATAGGGTTTCACCATGTTACCCAGGCTGGTCTCAAACTCCTGGACTCAAGTGATCCACCTACCTCTGCCTCCCCAAGTGCTGGGATTACAGGCATGATCCATCCTGCCTGGCAAGTTAAGAGTTCTTAAGGAAGACGGAAGGAAAAAGATCTGGAAGGAGAAACGAGGCAAATGAGCATATCTCAGATAATTGGCCAGTTCATACTTTATTTACTATTTGCTTTGTTCTATTGATTTATGAAACAGATTCTCATACTTGTGCCATAGGAGTTTAATTATTGAGCTATAGAGTACACTTTATTGTTTGGGAGGACAGGACAAACCACCTCCACTGCTTATTCTTCATTATTAGTGTTTTGGCTCTTCTCATAAATTCATTTTCTTGAATTGCTTTGTTAAAGAAAATTTATTGTGATTCTGCTTAGAATGTCATAAAATTGTTAAATTAGAGATTGGGGTACCGGTAATGTTGTGATACTAAGTTTTCTCATCTAGGAGCATGGTAGATGCTTTCAGTGTGGGTGATAAAAGAAATAATGATTCAAGTCTTTTTATTCCACTCAAGAAAATTTTGTGCTTTTCTTTAGAGAGGCAGAGAAAATTTTCCATATGTTTATAGTTTTAGTTAATGTTATTATTAAAATATTTTCCTTATATTTTAAAAGTAATTATTATGGCTTATCAGAACATATTCTTTATAGATAACATATAATCAATAAAATCAATTGGGATTTTCAATCAAGAGACTTGGCAGTTCTATTTATGCAAAATAATGATTGTTATGTTTCGTGCTTTTTTCATGTGTATTTTTTCTTCTCTATTGCGTTGGATAGAATTTTCAGGGCAGTACTACTTATAAAGATCATAGACACCATCCTTATGTCTTATGTCTAGCATTTCACAGTTGGAATGGATATAGCTAAAAAGTGGTGCAACTGGGGTTTAAGCCCCTTATACATCAAAAGCCTATGCTCTTTCCTTTTTGCTGTAATAACTTGCTGTTACTGAGCATAGATAATGGAATTATTTTATTTGTATTTTTAAATTTAAGTGACCCTAATTCTTTTAGTTACAGGCACTAATAAAACTTTGCCTTTTAACTCTAGCATTTCTATATTCTTTTTGTTAATTACATAATTAATACCTGGAGAATGAATTTTATAACTAGCATTGTGATTATAAGGCAAACATTATGGAATTTTCTGTCTTCAGTTTAAAAAAATGGTGACTTATTTTGTCTTCTCTAATGCATTCTTATTTCTTTCTATTTCATTGCTTCGTAGTTACCCCCAAAACTTAGTGACTTAAAACAATAATTTATTATCTTTCATGTTTATGTAGGTTGACTAAGTTCAACTATGTGGTTTTTGTCGAAGACACTCATGCAATTGAAGTTAGATGTTGGCTCCGCTGGAGTGGACAGTTCACTCACGCGCTGGGCAGTTGATGCTTACTGTTGGCTGGGAGCTCAACTTCAGAGCCTATGTTGGCTTCCCTATGTAGCTTGAACTTCCCTTCCCTATGTTGGCTTCCCTATGTAGCTTGAACTTTTCATAGTACTTTAGCTGGCTACTAAGAGGGAGTGTTCCAAAAGTGAGGCAACAGGGGAATCTGCCAGGCAGGCCACTTAAGTACTATCCATGGAACTGGCACGGAATCCTTTTTGCAGTGTTTTACTGACCAAAGAAATTTCAGGGTCCACCTAGATTCAAAACACTAGAGCTGTGTTTCTCAAGCAGGGACAATGTTGTTCCTCATTTTTTATTGTCATGACTGAGAAGCAAGCTGTGCTACTGTTATCTAGTGGTAGAGATCAGGAATCCTGCTAAACATCCTATGATACACAGTACAGCCCTCCACAACAAATAATTATCTTGTCCAAAGTGTTAATAGTGCCAAGATTGAGAACCCAGATTAGAGAGAGAGATTACGCTCTTGTTGTGGGAGTGGCAAGATCACATTGCAGGAGAGCTTGTAGAATGGGAGTTGTTGTTGTGGCTATTGGTGGAAAATATAATCTACTACACATATCTTCCTCCCTTTCATGTTTTCCATCCTCTTCATGTTTTATTTTTAATTTTTATTTTTTTAATAATTTCAACTTTTATTTTAGATTCAGGGATTCATGTGCAAGTTTGTTACCTGAGTATATGGTGTGATGCTGAGGTTTGGGTATGATTGATATCATCATTCCGATACTGAACATGGTACTCAATAGTTAGTTGTTTTTTTTTTTTTGAGACAGGTCTTGCTCTGTCGCTTAGGCTGGAGTGCAATGGCGTGATCTTGGCTTACTGCAAGCTCCGCCTCCTGGGTTCACGCCATTCTCCTGCCTCAGCCTCCCGAGTAGCTGGGACTACAGGCACCCGCCACCACGCCCAGCTACTTTTTGTGTGTGTGTATTTTTAGTAGAGACGGGGTTTCACCGTGTTAGCCAGGATGGTCTCGATCTCCTGGCCTCGTGATTCGTCTGCCTCAGCCTCCCAAAGTGCTGGGATTACAGGCGTGAGCCACCGCGCCTGGCCAGTAGTTCGTTTTTTAACCCTTGTCCCCTTCCACGCTACCTCCTCTAGTAATCTCCAGTGTCTGTTGTTGCCATCCATATGTCCATGAGTACCCAGTGCTTAGCACCCTCTTGTAAGTCAGAATATGCGGTATTTTATTTTCTGTTTCTGCATTAGTTTGCTTAGGATTATGGCATTCAGCTGCATCCCTGTTGCTGTAAAGGATATGACTTTATTCTTTTTTATGGTTGCATAGCATTCCATGGTGAATATGTACCACATTTTCTTTATCCAATCCACCATTAGTGGACACCAAGATTGATTCCATGTCTTTGCCATTATGAATAGGGCTGTGATGAATATATAAGTGAATGGGTCTTTTTGGTAGAACAATTTATATTCTTTTGGATACATACCCAGTAATCCAGTTGCTTGGTTGAATGGTAGCTCTGTTTTCAGTTCTTTGAGAAATCTCCAAAATGCTTTACATAGTGGCTATACTAATTACATTCCCACCAACAGTGTATAAGTGTTCCCTTTTTTCCACAGCCTCACCAGTATGTTGTCACTTGACTTTTTAATAATTGCCATTCTAACTTCATGTTTTATTGCTTTGTCTTGGTTTCCCCAAGTGCTGATCTAAAGTTCAGGTTCTACAACAAGCATTTATTTGCTCTGGAGGACTCCCATACACTCCATATCTCTGAGATGATGCACAGTCTAATGTAGGCCCTTATGCCAGTATTGTGGTTTGGGAATCTAGGCAGGGCATTGCCATAGGAATATGTGTTTCATTACACTCAATTGGTTTTTTTTTTTTGGTCTTTCCAAGGGTGCTATGTTGTTTACACCAGCTACCTCTGTGTTCGCTCCAGAGCTAAAAATGTGTCTTGGCGCTTTCCTTATTCCTTGAGAACTTTTTTTTTTTTTTCGTTTTTAAGTTGTGTCTTTGCTTTTACCAGTGCTTCTGTAGATTAGAATCCACACTTGGGTCCGTGACTCTGTGAATAGATCTTTCTTCATTGCCACCAGACCCTCACATAAATTGATTGGATAGAGATCCATAGCTCTTTCCTGCAAATTCCCATCATATCTTCCCTTTATTTCATGGGAATTATTTTCCAATGGTAGCCTGCTCCTATGTTCTCTGTTTGCTGAACCTCTTCCTGTGATTTAATTCCAAGACCCTTCAAGATTGCCTACTACAGACTTAGGGGTCTTCCTAGTTTGGGGCTGATGCTCTAATCTCACTGTTTATGTAAATATTTGATCCTCTGGATTAATATCATGGGGGATTTTATCTATCTCGCCAATTTCCAATGTTTCTCTCAATAGATAATTAGAATTTTACAATAATTAGAATTTTACTCAAATTTGCCACCCTGTTTTTAATAAAGCTCTGAAAATTCCAGTTTTTCAGACTAACAAGATAATATTTATCTTAAGAATATCCTGTTTGCTTTCTCACTGGGAACTAACCAGTTTACACATATCTTCTGTCTTAAACACCTAGGTACTGAGCATCCTCTCCTTACTTAGAGTACGGAACAGTCACGAAGATGGCCACTTGAGTTTTTTCTGCCTACTCATTAGGAGCCAGTGATGTAGTCTGAATTTATGTCCCCACCCAAATCTCATGTTGAGCTGTAATCCCCTGTTGGAGGAGGGTGTGGTGGGAAATGATTTGATCATGGGGGCAGATTTCCCTCTTGCTGTTCTTGTGGTAGTGAATTCTCATGAGATCTGTTTGTTTAAAAGTGCATAGCGCCTCCCTCTGCTCTCTCTTCCTGCTTCCCTAGTAATGTAAGACGTACCTGCTTCCCCTTTGCCTTCCACTATGATCACAAATTTCCCAAGGCCTCCCCAGCCATGCTCCTGTACAGCCTACAGAACTATGAGTCAATTAAACCTCTTTTCTTTATAAATGACCCAGTCTCAGGTAGTTCTTTACAGCAATGCAAGAACTGACTCATACAGTCAGATATGCATGGATATTTGATTCCATATTCTCTGAATTTTTTCCCTTCTTAGACATAGTTCATCCTTCCTTCTGTTGTTTAGACACCATTTGAGTCAATTGTATCCTAATAATGTTTTGTCAACACTTAACTATAAATATTACTTTACTGTTGCATAATTTATTCATAAAACTTGATTAGAAACCACATTTTAAAATGTTCTATTAAAAAATTAGTCTTTTCTGAACATTAAGCAAGACAGCTATATTTTATTTTATTTTATTTATTTATTTATTTTTTGTTGAGACGGAGTCTCGCTCTGTCGCCCAGGCTGGAGTGCAGTTGCCAGATCTCAGCTCACTGCAAGCTCCGCCTCCCGGGTTTACGCCATTCTCCTGCCTCAGCCTCCCGAGTAGCTGGGACTACAGGCGCCCGCCACCTCGCCCGGCTAATTTTTTGTATTTTTAGTAGAGACGGGGTTTCACCGTGTTAGCCAGGATGGTCTCGATCTCCTGACCTCGTGATCCGCCCGTCTCGGCCTCCCAAAGTGCTGGGGTTACAGGCTTGAGCCACCGCGCCCGGCCAACAGCTATATTTTAAACATTAAGTGTTACTTTTCCTAAAAATTGAAGAAACAAAAACCCAAAGGCAGACCCTAGATTTTTTTTTTCTGATGTTTTCTGAGTAGTAAGGGTTTTTGAATCCTCTCTACAACAAAAGAAGCAAAAAGGTAATATTTGTATGACTAAAAGCCTAGCAGTGAGCTGCCTGAAACTGCATGATTTCTGTTTTCTAAATAGAGAAATATTTTTTCTCCATAGTTGCCTTTTTATCTGCAATGGCTTTCTTTCATTTTTTGGAAGAAACAATTTTCAGATTTTTCCACTTAGTCTTAATTGATTACTTAGCTCAGTCATGTATGTTCTTATGATACTTTCTGTCAAATCCTTCCCTTAGCAACCATCACACACTGGGTCAGAAAAATGTAAATTCTGACAGAACTTGGGCTAATCCTCCTCCACTATAGTCTCCCCCCATAATTATTGTTCTCTATTTAATATTAAGTACTTTTAAACCAATATCTTTAGTAACCTTTAAAAGGTTACACAAATGTATAGTGATTTTCCAAAAGCTCTTCTCCTTTGGCCTCTTATTCTTTTTCAGTAGAGAATTCACTTTAGCCAAGAGTGTGATGTCACACTGACTAGGATGGGTCTAAGTCAGAAGAGATTAATATCTACAGTTCTTTACAATTTAATATTCAAATGCATTAGAATATTCTAATAAGGAGGAGTATGAGAGATACTCATCTTGAAGCTTATCTGATTATGTCTTCAATTTGTTGCTAGATTTTATAATAACTTATAAAATCTGTATCAGGGTTTAATGATCAGTCTAGCTGAAGTTCTAGACAAGCTGAATTTCTAGATAAAAATTGATGTCCATGAAATAATTCCAAGACATATAGTTGACAGATAATCTTGAATTGAGAATATTTTTACTCTTGGCAGTAATTTTCTGCTGAGATCTGTAGCCATAGAAATTTCTACATTGATGTTCCTTAACTTGTCCAATGTTCAGTAAACCCATTGTGAGTTGAAAATATCGTAAGTCAAAAATGCATTTAATAACCTAACCTATTAAACATCATAACTTAGCCTAGCCTACCTTAAACAAGCTCAGAAGATTTACATAAGCCTACAATTTGGCAAAATTATTTAACACAGGTATATTTTATGACAAAGTGTTGAATATCTTGTGTGATTGACCAGTATACTGAAAGTGAGAAACGGAATAGTTGTGTTGGTATTAGAAGTACAGCTTTTACCAAATGTGTATCACTTTTTCACCATCATAAAGTAAAAAAATCCAGAGGTGAACCAGCCTAACTCAGGGACTGTATGTATTCTGAAGATGATTAAATTATACTAAATCTATATTGTAAGTATTAGTTGCTAAAATAGGAAATAGGTTAAAACCTATTCCCCTTGATTATATGATTTTTAAAAATATACATTGATGTGCTAATAGTTCTATAAGTTATTCTTAGCCTCGATTAATGTTCTAGGCATTTATCTGCAGATTACTTAAATTTATCTCTGCTGTTATTAGTAATTGGATAAAGTCCAGGCTATTAACAAACTTGAAAATCTTTGAAAAGGAAGAATAGATTTATTAACCCAAAATTGATGATTACCTTACCAGGTTTCAAAATTTTTGTTTTGACTTTTGTTCTTCATTCAAGGTTATTTACCAAAATATATATGTTGAAATGATCTTGGCAATCACCAGTTGGTGTCATAATGCAATCACTCTTGTTTATACCTACATTGAGCTTAAGTCTATCACTTTCTGCAATATAGAACTGGAATATTACGGAGTGGTTTCCAGGGAAACTTTACATTTAAATAAGAATGGAAGATTCACTCTATACAGACCTCAAATAGTTTTTCACTAGGGGCTAAAATCTAAAAGCATGTGAGAAACCATCAAACTTCTTGTATTATCTAAATAGGTGCATTTAACCTTACCTGAAGAAAGGCATAAATGAAAGTATTCAGGAAACACTTGCATATCTAGAAACGTAGTCATGGAAAGATGTAAGGGAAGTGGCACAGGCTTTGGAGTCAGTCACACAAAGGTTAGTATCCCAGCTCTGCCATTTTTGTATTTCTAAAAATCATATAATCAAAGAGAATAGATTTCTATCCTGCTTAGTTTTAGCATTTAGTATATAGCAACTAATATTTGCAATATAGATTTGGTATAATTTAATCATCTTCAGAACACATACAGTCCCTGACTTAAGATGTCATTTACTAACTGTGTAGGCTTGGGCAAGTTACTAACTTCCTTTTCTTCAGAAACGTCAAGTAAGCAGGGAATATAACTACTTTTGAAGAGTATAATGCATGTCAAAATGTCTAACACAGTGCCTGATATATAGTAGATGTTAAAAAAAGGTAGCTTATCTTCCTGTATTGTCTTTTAAAACGTTTTAAATTTTAAGTTTTTATGGGTAGATAGTAGATGTATATAGTTATGATTACATGAAATATTTTGATACAGGCATACAATGCATAATAATTACACCAGCATAAATGGGGTATCCATCATGTCAGGCATTCATCCTTTCTTTGTATAGCAAACATTCCGATTATACTATTTTAGTTATTTTAAAATGTACAATAAATTATTAACTGTAATGCTATCCTGTTATGCTATCAAATACTAGATCTTATTCATTCTAGCTGTATTTTTGTACCCATGAACTAACTCCGTTTTCCCCTTCCCCCCACCTCCATTAAGTTCATACAAATGAGCAAGGCAGATTTTGTCATGATAATCTCAGACTCCGATGTATCAGCAATATGACCCTGAGGTTCTCTCTAAGATGAGAAACTATTCTAAGAAAACAAGGAGAACTCTCTAAGACGAGGAACTATTCTAAGAAAACAAGGAAACCTTACTGGGCCCTGTTTAAATTTTTTTTTTTTTTTTTTTTTTTTGGAGTAAACTTGCCTCTCTGTCAAAGCTGGAATACAATCTCAAGCCCTTTGGGAGGTTGGGGTTGAGATCAGTGAAATAACATCAGTGAAGATCAGCTGACACCTCCCTGAAGGCGCGAGCACAGTGCAACCTCAGATGTAAGAGCCAGGAGGGAGGGAGGAGTAGAGGGCAAGAGATCTTAGGGGGGTAGCCCCCACAGTCAGGCAAAGTATCCTTTTGATGATTCAGCTTTGAAGCCCATGTTGTTGGTGACTGTGCCTGGAGAACAGCACTCTAACTGGGAGAAGAAAACAAAATAGAGGAGTTAATTGAATAGTAATTGGTATGATTTGCCTTTGCCTAAGTTATAGGCAATTGGCAAAAGAGGAAATATTTCCCATTGCCTGGGACATGATTTCAATGCTTGAAGATTTAATTTCAGCTCAAAAAAGTTGGTGGTGGTGGTGGTTGTTTTTGAGGCAGGGTCTCACTCTGTCACCCAGGCTGGAGTAGAGTGGCGTGATCACAGCTCACTGCAGCCTTGCCCTCCTGGGATCAGGTGATCTGCCCACCTCAGCCTCCTGAGTAGCTGGGACCACAGGCACACACCACCATTTTTACTTTTTTTTTTTTTTTTTTTGTAGAGACAGGGTTTTGCCATGTTGTCCAAGCTGCTCTCAAACTCCTGAGCTCAAGCAATCCGCCTGCCTCCACCTACCAAATTGCTGGGATTAGAGGTGTGTGCCACTGGGCCTAGCCTGTGTTGTTTTTTAAATGGATCTAGCTTTGTTACATTTGGGTCTTGACAAGGTTATCAACTTAAAGGGAGGGTATTGGGCTCTTTTGTTTTTCTCTGACATTCTTTTGTACCCAAATTTGCATTTCACAGGGTCAGAAAACAATGCCAACTGGCAGGCTATGTATTGAAAAATACCTTTTTTTTAGGGTAATGGGAAGAGGTGTATGGGAAGTCTCAAGGAAGCTTAGATACCATTCTAAGTTTAGAGTTCTAAGTTTACCATTCTAAGTCTAGAATTTAGAATTTATTTTCAGGAAAGTTGGGAGCCATTGAAGGTTTTAACATTGCACTATAAAAAGTACTAATAGCTGTTTTTGGATATGTGGATTTAAAAGTTTGTTTTCTATGGCTGCCATAACAAATTACTACAGGCAGTCTAAAGCCAACACAAATTTATTATCTTACAGTACTGTAGGTCAGAAGTTTCGAAGATTTTACTGGACTAAAATCAAGGTGTCAACAGAGTTACGCCCCTTTCTGGAGAGAGTCTGTTTCCTTGTTCATTCAGATTGGTTGCAGAATTCAGTACAGCTGCGATTCTAAAACTAAAATCCCCATTTCCCTGCCAGTTGTCAGGTGAGAGCGCTTCGCAGCTTCTAGGCACTGCTCACATTCTTTGCCTTGTGGTTCCCTTTTTATTTTTTCTATTTTCAAAGCCTTCAATAGCTGGTCAGTTTCTTCTCATGCTTCGAATCTCTCCTGCCTCTTGTTCTGTTGTTGCATCTCCCCAACAAAATCTTCTGCCTTCCTTTTGCACTTTTTTGTTTGTTTGTTTTTTGTTTTTGAGACAGAATCTCGCTCTGTCACCCAGGCTGGAGTGCAGTGGTGCGATCTCGGCTCACAGCAAGCTCAGCCTCCTGGGTTCACGCCATTCTCCCGCCTCAGCCTCCCAAGTAGCTGGCACTATAGGCACCCGCCACCACGCCCGGCTAATTTTGTTTTTGCATTTTTAGTAGAGACGGAGTTTCACTGTGTTAGCCAGAACGGTCTCAATCTTCTGACCTCGTGATCCGCCTGCCTCGGCTTCCCAAAGTGCTGGGATTACAGTCGTGAGCCACCGTGCCTGGCCATTTTCACTTTTAAGGCCTATATGGTGACATTTGACTCACCAGATAATCTAGGATAATCTCCCAATTTTGATGTTCATAACCATAATCACGTCTGATTATATTATATTATATTCATGAGATTAGAGTGTGGACATCTTTGCAGGGCCATTATTCTACCTACTACAAAACTCGTTAAAGTATAAATTGTATTTTAAACCATAAGAGTAGAAAATATGACCCAAGGAGAATGTGCAGTTTTTTCTTGACTCTTTACCTGCTCGAAGGTTACTTTACCCATTCTTGTCCTACATGTCCCAGTCTTTTGGATATCTGGAATTACTCCATCACCTATAACAGAATGCCGTAGACTGTGTGAGGCTTATAAACAACAAAAATTTATTTCTCACGGTTCCGGAGTCTGGGAAATTCAGGATCCAGGCAACAGCAGATTTGGTGTAAGATGAAATTCACTTCCTGGTTCATAGACTGCTGTCTCTCGCTGTAACCTCACATGGCAAAAGGAGGAGGTGAGCTCTCTGGGCTCTCTTTTATGAGGGCATGAATCCCATTTGTGAGGGTTCTGCCTTCATGAACTAATCACTTCCTAAAGGCCTCACCTCCAAATCCACTTTGGGGATTAGGTTTCAACTTATGAATTTTGGGGGGACACAAACACTCAGTCTGTAGTAGTGCTTCACCAATTTCTCAAGCATAGGACTGACTATTTTAGGATCATGGTCTGTGGCTAAGCCCAATTTCTGCCCTTCACCTCATCTCAGCCATCTCTGCCTTTCAAACTCTGCTACTGCCTATATCTTCTTTGGATTTATATGACATCTTCACCTTTCCCTGGAGCTGCCAAACTCCCTTGTGGACTTGATTTATGATTGTTGCCTTGTTCTGAAGTTTTGTTTTTTACTTTCTACTCTTCCACTAACTCACTCTTTCTCTGAACATACTGCAATCTATGTAGCACTGAGATGAGGTATGACTTTTCTTAGGAGAGCTTATCCCAGTACCCAAGATCTTAGCCACAAGTGAGAGCTTCAAGTCCTTTGAGTGGAAAGAGAGGGAGGTAAATGAATAGGAGCCAACATCTTTTGTGATGCTGTAGACTCCCATATAACACTGAGGCTAATAGCAAGGGATTTAGAACCTGACCATTTTGGGTTCCATTTCAGGCTCTGATATCCACCAGCTATGGGCAATGTTAAATAACCTCTTTTAGCCTGCATTTTCTCATTTGTAAAGTTGGAACAAAAGATAACCTCAAAGGTTTGTTATGAGCATTAAATGAGATGATGAATGTAATCTAGGACAGTGTAGTAAATGCTCATTTCATGATTTGATCTTAGTTCTTCACATCGTTGTAGGATACAGAGACACAAATAAGAAAACATTGGCTACTGGTATGCTACATTCCCAAATTTTCATTTGGAGATTTTATTTTCAATTGAGGGAAAATTATCTGCTTGTATAGTCCATGGCAGAGCCAGTGGAATGCAGAGGGAGAAGTAGGGTCTCACTTGTCCTTAGCAGTGTTCTCAATCCAGGATACATATTTGTAAACATTGGTGTAGATGCCGACGTCCCCTCCCATGAAGTGCCCGACCTCGATCCCCTGGAGCTTGTCTTTGCAGATGACAGTAGCAACGGCCACCTCCTACCAGAGATCGTGCAGAGATAGAGATAGAGATAGAGATAGAGAGAGAGAGAGAGAGAGAGAGAGAGAGAGTCAGATCTCACAGGAACCCTAGTGTCCCGCTTGGGTGAGCCCTGTCTGCAGGCATATGCTGGACTCATGAAAAGAGGACTGAATCAGAGGACAGGAAGCTTGAGCCTTTTTCTCACTCTGCTGTAATTAGCTTTGTGTGACCTTGAGAAAGTCAGAGGACAGTCTCTCTAGAAATCCCATGTAAAATGGGTCAGACTCCATTTTTTGAACTGGTGAAGGCATTTTCTATTTGTGAAAAGTCTGATTTCTTTTTAAAGAAATGCCTGTTTTCACAATTTTACTTGTAGTTCTAAGAATGAATACCTAGCAAATGGTGTGTTTAACTGGAAGTACTTCATAATATCCTTTAATGAATAAAGACAATTTAAGGGGAGCCCATTACTGAAGAAACAATGCTGGCTTCACAGCAGCCTTATCAAATTCTCAAGAAATTATTTAGACATCTAAAAAAGTTTTTACATCAAGGTAAATAGTTAACTGGGCATATGCAAGTAAATGAAAGCTGAATACAGAGAAAAGATTACCCCAAAAATTCGGCTGAATACTTTCACAAATTTCACACATAAGGAATTCCTGTGGCTTTTTCCTTGCTCTGTTTTCTGGCATTCTTTATCAGACATCACAGGGGCCTCCAGGTTCTGCCGCAAGTCAGGGTGTCGGCCTGAGGGAGATGGGGATAAAATAAAACATCCTGTTGACAATTGTTATTTAGTCCTTCTAACCACCAGCCCATATTTCAACTGGTATCTTTTTGTGTGTGTTTAAAGAAAATAAGGAATGCGAAAAAGGGGAGAAATCATCAAGAGCATGGTTATGAGCTAATCTTGAGGATTTTGAAAAAGGCTTTATGTCTCTTTAAGGTAGAGTTTAGTTTTAATTGGTGGCCCGAGTCAGTTCTCAGAGGGGTCCTTTACAAGTGAAATGGCATGTATGAGAAGTAGGACCACACCTTCTTCATGTGAATTGTGCCTCTGCCAATCAGGAATGGCTGGGCCTCTGTGCAGAGTCAGATGGCCTGGTGGCTCCAGCTGCCAAAGCCCTGCAGAGGCAGTGGGGCATTAGACACCCTGGGAAAGGAGGAGTTTTGTTTCTCTGGGCATGTCTCTGTTTGCCAGACCACTCAGGTAGCATCTCCATTGGGTCTCCTTTCATTCTCCTTTCCTCCTCTCAGCTATGAGGATACGGATGTTCCTCTTAAAGGGCAACTAATGACCCTGATTTGCTGTGGAAGGAACACTTACCACTGTTTTCTTGGCTCCAGTCCAAACCTGAGAGTAGACAGACAGTGCCTGGCCGGACATTGGTGGTAGCAAGGGGAAGGGGCTGGACTTTGGGATTGAGCATGGCAGGCTTAGCCAGCTTGATGAGCATGAGGTCATCCTGTGGGGCACTATCACTGTAGTTCCAGTAGCGGACGATCTGAATGGGGTTAATTGCCTGTTCAGTACCATCTCTGACTCTACTCTTGAAATTTCCCAGCATCACTTTCAGATTTCTGGAGGGAGAGGGGTTGGAAGTAATCACTATCATCATCATCATCATCATTGCTAAGATACTGAATGTTACAATGTGCCAGGAATTGTACCAAGTGCTTTTTCTGGATTATCTCATTTAATTCACAACAAGTCTATGCAGTGGATTCTATTTTTATCCCCATTTAGTGCATGAATTAATGGGGCACATAGGAGTAATTCACTCAGGGTGATATAGTAAGTAGTGGAGCTCTTCACTACATTTTAATGTCGTGTTCTTTAATGTAGTGCCCCCTGGTTGTGACAACCAAAACTATCTTCAGACATTGCCAAGTGTACCCTTGGGAGAAGTCACCCTTATTTGAGAACCACTGATCTAGAATGAACAGTAGCTGTTTTGAGGTTGGGGATGCCCAAATACTCAACGGTAAATAGCAGTGAGCTGGGGCCAGCACCCAGCTGGGTTTGATGAGGACGCCCACACAGGGGTTGAAGTGAGACTTCAGGTATACCAAATAGGGAGCAGGGTCTTCTTTCTGAACAGATGAGTCAGCAAATAAAAATGTCCCTGGGAAAATAATGAACATTCTTAGTATATAAATATTACAAAAATAAGGTAACAGTCTCTTACATGAAAAGGAATCTGGATGACTCTTAAACAGTTACCAATTGGCCAGGAAGTGTTAACATATTTGACATGTTTTTCTAATAAAAATGTAAATTAAAATGATATGCCATTTTATCTCATATTTATAATAATTTTGTTTAATATTGATAATCAATCTGAGTATAATGAGACTCTCATCACTGCTAGTAAATTGATTCCATCTTCTTGAAAAGCAATTTAGAAATAGGCATCAAGAATCATAAATTGTTTATAACCTGTGACCTAATCATTCCAACCCCGAGAATCCATTCTAAAGAAAAAAATCAGCATAGACAAGGTTTACAAACAAGTATGCTCATATTAGCACTATTTATAATAGCTGAACATTGGAAACATAAACACCTGACATAGTAGTGTTGGACATTGAAATGAAGCACATGAAAAAGTAGAACATCATATGTAATAAAAATTAAACTATTTAGAATATTAAACAGTGAGATAAATATTAATAATGCTTATTTAAGTTAAAAAGAACAAGAAAATTGTGGATATAATCTATTTGTCTCAAAACATAAATGAAAAACTATGTAAATGCAAAAAATATAGTCTGGGAGTAAACTCGAAGTGTTAGCATGTGTTGACTAAGAGGTGGGATTATGAATGATGCTTAGTTTTCTACTTAAAAAATGTCTAAATTTTGCAATATGAAAGTAAATTGTTTTTATACATGAATTATTTAAAACATACCCTAGAGAATAAAGGGGAATAAGGCTGATTCTAGTACCAGAAATAAAGTACTGTTCTTGTCTTATCTTCTCTTGGTACTCCTGTTAATCTTCCCTGGGCCTGTACCTCACCACACCCTTCTGTGTGATCACACAGTTAGAAACCCCAAAGAGAAAAGGGTAGACTATCAACAAGGGCAAGAGACATTGAGCTCTCTCTAGCAGGCACTATTCTAAGTGCTTTACATAGATTTCTTTAATCTTCACCATAATTCTATAATATAGGTAGTCATACCCCCATTTTGAAGAAATTGAAGCACAGAAGAATTAACTTGGCTAATCTCACACAGCTAATGTGTGATACAACCTAGGCAGTCAGAGAGTGGTGGGAAATGCCTCACTTCCAAATTCGGTCATCAGAAGAACCCCACGTGGGGCAGGGACTAGGGACTACAGTAGGCAGGGCCCTACTATTTGATCTTTTGTTTCTACCTTCTCTGTTTCCTGCATTCTGAGTCTTCAAACTTTTAGAAACAGATGAATATCAGAGGTCAAAATGAGTCCTGTGTCCTTGTGACCACACTGGAACTTAGCCGGATGGTGATGAGGCTCACCTTTTTCAATAATTAGGGTCAGCAGAAAGATAATCACTATTAAGCCTTCTCCGGGGCACATGTGTGCCTTAACCCAGCCTATCTGGAGAGCCTTTGGATGGAGTCTAAGAGGCAGGACCCCTAATTCTGCCGATGACACTATTTTTGACTCTTTTTCTGCACCCTTCGCAATCCTGCCTCTGTCTCACCCCATCCATTAACCTATGCCTTACAGGACAGAGTACAAGGTCTGGAGTACATACCAGCGAGGACACCCAAATAGAAGATAAATTTCATGGTGATCCAGCTCTTCCCCTGTGAGATGTAGAAGAAAATCAGCAGAGTGTGGAGCGGTTGCTTAGTTGTCTCCTCAGGAACACCTGGTAGACTCAGTGGCTATGGTTAGGTACCAGGACACTCTATGGGATTGGAAAGGAGCTATGGGCATAAACAGGGGAGGGAGATGGCTTCAGAGAGGGAGATGAAAGCCCTTCTGTTCCAGGGAAAGTGGAAGACTATGCCTCTGTTGGCGCATTTCAGGGAAGGAAACTCCTGGATTCAGCTCCTTCTATCTGCTGCCCCTAAAAGCACATCTGTTTGAGGGTAGTACAGTGGTCTGTGGAAATGGCAGCTCTAGGCTCAGGACTTATCTTCCCCACAGAGTTTCTGAGACCAGGGCTGTGAGGGACAATATTCTTTACCTTAGCTCACGGAGAAAGTGTCCTGAGGTTTGCTCTGAACCTCCTAATAGTTACTTATACTCTCCCCAGCCCCTCCCATCTTTGTTACACTAGCTTCATATGTCCCTTTGATCACTATTTCATCACTCAGTCATCATCACTCAGTTGGTGTTTGTTGTCCTGACCAACAGCATTAAGCCAAGAAAATGTGGAAATGAAAAGCATTCATAGAACAGTTATCTTGATAGTTGGGGAATTGTTTACAGTCTAGATGACATTAGGCCTGGTGACAATTCAGAAGGCAGTACCTCTAATACTTAAAGATTTAGATTAATAATAGGCTACCAAAGTCATCCTTGGATAACTGGGAGCACAGCCTAACAAGAAAAAGAGTGGTAACACTAATAGCTGATATCCTCTAAGCATTTACTGAATCCTAGACACTGAGCTAACATCTTTATGGACTTGTTAGTAGAAATTTTATATCAGATTAGTCTGAGATGTAAAATTCATTACACTTTGTATCACTCTAACCCTTTAAAGTTTCTTAAACCCATAATCTCATTCCAAATGTCACAACAACCTTAGAAAGAAGAGATAGGGCTGGGCCTGGTATCATTATTTCTGGTGTGTGGGTGGCAGAACTGAAGCAGAGAGAATCTAAGTAATTTTTCCAAAGTCACATGTGGCAGATGATGAGAAGTAGGCCTTGTTACTGGCATAGGGTTGCAGGTCCCCCACTGGGTTACTTAAGGGTGTATGGCCGCTGCTTGAACCTTAATGGCCAATGGAGCAGGTGTCCACGATGGCCAAGTGGTGAGTCAAGGCCATGGTGCCCAGCCAAGGAGCAGGTGTCCTTGAGTACCCAAACATCCCAGAGAATATCTGAGAACCTAAGGAAAACAGTCCCATTATGCACACACAGTATGCAAAGAGCCAGAAAATTAGCTTAAAAGCAGCTTAGAGATGGAAAGCGAGGCAGGTCTCTAAAGCTGTCCTCTGCTATCTAGGAGTGTCTCATATGTAAGTCTTACTAAACTTATCCACTGGCCAAGCTGGACTTGTCTGATTCATTCTTTGGTCTCTTGGCTCCCTCCTAGTTTGGGGGGAAGTTTTTTAAAAAATATGATTCTGGATTTTTCTTGTTACAACTAGCATCACAAACGGGGTCAGAGAGAACAAACATCGAGCCAGGAATGGGTGTCTATGGTGGGGAATCCCTGGGCAGTCAGCAATGTCTATGTGGAGTGGAGTTGCCCAACTTCACAACCTTTGTGGGCCACTGCATGAGTACAGGGGTGCTTGGAAAACACTGGCAAGGACTGAATACCTATTGCAAGAAGCCAAGATATTAAAGTATGATAATGATAGTAAATGTGGTGTTATTGCAATAAGACTGGCTCATCACAAATCATTAGAGCAGGAAAGGGAGAAAGGGTAGAAACTCCTGCAGAAGTTCAAAGCCATGGTTTTCTAATCCTCCAGCTGGTTACATATTACGACCCTTTCTTGTGCACATTTTAAAACTGATGGGCAAATTACAACAAGAAAAATTCAGAGCTCAAATGGTTAATCTACAACTATAGAGTTAAGTAAAGTCTTCTAAAGCTCTATTTCTCTTTCCTTTTCTGCTTGCTTTGAATCTACTGTTATTAAGCTACCGGCATTGAGATAAAACTAATTCAAGGCCAGTTTGAGATTCCATTTTTCTTATACTGTTCAGGCAGTTCTAGCTAAAATGTAAAGAATTAAACTCATTTGGAACTGAAAAAACTATTTTCTGGCTGGACATGGTGCCTCACTCATAATCCCAACACTTTTTAGGAGGCTGAGGTAGGAGGATCACTTGAGCCCAGGAGTCTGAGATCAATCTGAACAAGATGGTGAGACTCTGTCTCTACAGAAAAATCTAAAAATGTAACTGGGTGTAGTGGCTTATGCCTGTCTCAGCTACTTGGGAGGTGGAGGCACAACAATCCCTTGAGTTCAGGAGTTTGAGGTTGCAGTGAGCTGTGATCACACCACTATGCTCCAGACTTGGTGAGAGAATGAGGCCCCATCTCTAAAAATAAATGAATAAATAAAATAAAAGTTGTTTTCTTTGTGTTTACCTAGGAGATTATGTTTTACATCCTAAATTTATAACACTATGGTTTGTATTGATACCCATTTAACTGGAATATCATGCACAAACTCTAGTCTATATAGCTCCAATCCCCTCTTTCATGTTGTTGTCATAAAGTATATCTTTGTCTATTGCATAAACAAGAAAATAGATTTATAATTATTTTTAATTCCTTTGTCTTGTAAATTTTGTATGAAATAAAAGGTGGAGTTACAACAACCAAAAATACAACGAAACATTTTTATATTCATCCATGTAGTTATCTTTAGTTGAGATCTTTATATACTCATTAACTTTAAGTTTCTGTCTAGGGTTCTTCCTCTTCAACCTGAAGGACTCCTTTTAGTATTTCATGTAGGGAAGATACTGGTACCAAACTCCCTTAACTTTCGTGTATCTGAGAATGTCTTAATTTCTTCCTGTTTTTTTGAAGGATGGTTTAGCTGAACACAGAATTCTTAGTTGAAAAATTTTTTTCCTTTAAGCATTAAGTATACTACCTTACTACTTTTAGCCTACATAATTTCTGATAAAAAACTGACAGTTGATCTTATGAGAATCCCATGTATGTGACAAGGTGCTTCTCTTTTGCTGCTTTCAAGTTTCTCTCTTTGTTTTTTGACTGCTTATAATGTGCCTTTGTGTGGATCTCTAAGTTTCTCCAGTGTGAGTTCGTTGAGCTTCACTGATGTGTAGATTCATGTTTTCAACAAATTTGGGAAGTTTTAGGCCATTCTTTCTTAAATACTTTTTATGCACATTTCTCTTTGTTTCTTCCTTCTGGGGTTTCCATTATGTGTATGTTCAAGTGCTTGATGGTGTCCCACAGGTACCTTAGTCTGTATTCACTTTTCTTCTTTCTTCTTTCTGCTCCTCAAACTGGATAATAGCAATTGTCGTGTCTTCAAGTTTGCTGATTATTTCTTCTAGCTTAAATATGCCATTGAACCTCTTTAATAAATTTCCCACTTTATTAATTATTATACTCTTTAGCTCTAGAATTTCTGTTTGGTACCTTTTTTTCTATTAAATATTTTTCTCTAAACATTTTTTAAAACTTATTTATTGACATTCTCATTGTTTTCACACATCATTTTCCTGAGCGCCTTTACTTCTTTGTACCTATTTTTCTTTAGTTCTTTGAACATATTTAAGACAGTGATTTAACGCCTTTGTTTATTAAGTTCAATACTGGTCTTCCTCAGGGATGGTTTCTGTTGATGTTGATTTATTTTGTTCTTTTGAATGGACCCTACTTTCTTATTTCTTTGAATACTTTGTGAATTTTTTTGTTGAACCGTAGACATTTGGATATTATAGAGTCACAATTCTGTAAGTCAAATTATTTGTCTTCCCAAAAGTTTGTTGTTTTTTTTTTAATTGTTGAAGCCTTTTTTTAATTGTTGAAGTAGACATCCACTTGTTTAGTGACTTTTTAATACTAATTTTATAAAGACTGTATTCCTAGACATATATGGTCATTGAAGTCTCTGTTTCTTTAGCTGTGTTTAGCTAATGTTTTGACAGAGATTTCACTGAATTCCTGGAACACAATACAAAAAACAAAACAAAACAAAAGCTTCAAAAGCTAACAAACAACAAAAAAGTCAAAACACAAGTAAACAAGGAAACAAAAAAAAGAACACCCAAACAATCTCTTTCATCTTAGTAGGTTGACTCTGTGCTGGTGTAGTTCTCCAGTACGTAACCAGGCTTAAACTGAACCTAGATGTCAGTCAAAAGGAAACGGTTAGGATCTTTTTTGATCTTTTCTGATAATGTATTTTGCCCCTAGATAAATGTGTGATTTTCTAAATTTCCCAGTATAGATTGTTTCTTTTGAGTTCCATAGTTTCCCAAAGAAACTTTCCCTGACATTTCCTCTGAGACTTTAGGCAGCGTATTATATGTCTCAATAGTAATCTTTCGCCCTGCAGAATTTTTGTTTTACGATATTCTTACACAATGGCTGCCACTTTTTGCCATGAGTAGAATCTGTGTTAAGTGAAACAAAGATTAGCACATTGTTCCAGTCCTTCAGGTAGTCCAGACGGATTAGAATAGACATACATAATACTTGGTGAATGAGGTTTGCTCTGCACCCTCTGGAACCAGAGGGTGATACAGGGGATATAGGCTGTCATTTTCTTTTTTTTTTTTTTCTTTTTTTTTTTGAGACGGAGTCTTGCTCTGCCTCCCAGGCTGGAGTGCAGTGGCCGGCTCTCAGCTCACTGCAAGCTCCGCCTCCCGGGTTGACGCCATTCTCCTGTCTCAGCCTCCCGAGTAGCTGGGACTACAGGCGCCCGCCTCGTCGCCCGGCTGGTTTTTTGTATTTTTTTTTTTAGTAGAGACAGGGTTTCACCGTATTAGCCAGGATGGTCTCGATCTCCTGACCTCGTGATCCGCCCGTCTCGGCCTCCCAAAGTGCTGGGATTACAGGCTTGAGCCACCGCGCCCGGCCAGGCTGTCATTTTCAAGACTGCTGCTGAGGTGGGGAGAGAGTGGGCAAAGGTAAGTAAAAACACCATGAGGCTTTCCCAATGTTTTTGAGTTGTGTTTTTTCTTGTGTCAGTGTTCACTTGGTTGCTAAAATACTGAATGTTTTCTGAAGTTCTAATAAAGTTGATTTTGGGAGTTTCGGGTTGTTTTTGGCTTTTCAGTTAAGAGTCAGGAGCTTGAAGCTGCCTCTTCCACTATTTCTTCATGTTACTCATTCCTGGCCTACGTCGGGCTTTTCTAGAGGAAGAGAGCCAATAGTATATGTGTATACACACATGCACATGCACACACACATACACATACGCTCCCTTTCATATGTATATGAAAGGCAATTCATTAGGGAGAATTGGCTCACATGATTACAAAGGTGAAGTCCCCAAATAGGTTACCTCCAAGGTGGGAAATGAGAAAAGCTGGTAGTGTAGCTCAGTCCCAGTTCAAAAGCCTCAAGACCAGGGAAGCTGACAGTATAGCTTCCAGTCTGAGGCAGGTTGCTGGTGCAAGTCCTAGAGTCCAAAGGCTGAAGAACCTGGGGTCTGATGTTCAAGAGCAGGAGGAAAAAAGACATCTCATTCTAGAAGGGAGAGAGAAAAAGAAAGAGAGAAGAATGTAAGAAAGCTGAATGTCCCCCTTCTGCAAACTTTATTCTAGCCTCACCCATGGCTAGAATAAAGCCTTCTCTTCCAGTCCACTGACCCACATGTCAGTCTCCCCTGGAAACACCCTCACAGACACTCCCAGAAACAATGCTTCACTGTCCATCTAGGCATCTCTCAATCCAGTCAAGTTGACACCTGTGTTAACCGTCACAGACAGTGTAGTCTCTGTAGGGTTAAATGGAATTAGAGAGATGCACATGAGAGAGTGCAAGACTGACTTGACCTGTTTATAACCAGGACTTAGAGCCTAGAGAAAGACAGCCTGGGTTTTGAGAAACTCTTGATGAGGGAGATTTCAAGTTTTCCCGTTACTCAAAACTTTTAAGAGTTCTCAAACCTGATTAGTCTCAGGAGACAAGAGCTGAAAGTTTCTTTGGTGTTTCCTTCACTGCATCCCCAGGGTTTCTCTGAACTAACTTTCCTTAGTGAATAATATTCCTTAGGGATGCATTGCAGAGTGAAAGAAGGAGGGAAAGAGAAAGAGGGAAACAGTGGGGCATCCCATGGCATTATGATTTCTAGACTTTCTCCTCAATGTTGGTGTGAAATCGGTTTTCTCTTTCACTGAGAGTGAAGAAGCAGCAGCTTCCTCTGGCCCACAGAGCAATCTCAGCACTAATCAGTCAGGAAGCAGCCTGGGTCGAGTCCTAGGCAGCCATTCAACTTTTTACTTCAGGGTATTTCTCTGGAGGTGAGTGTTTTCCAGGAGTTCTGCTCTGTGAAGGAGAAACTAGGAGAGGCTCAGGATGGGAAGTTCTGGGCTTGTTTGCCCTATAGGATGAGGATATTCAGATTTTAAAGAGTAATAGACTCATCTTCAAATTCTTCTTGCATAGCAGAAAGCACTTTCAAGGATTCTCTGACTCAGTGCTTGACATAGGCACAGGTCATTGCTATTGTTAGAACCATCATCTCTCCTTTCTTTTCAATGGGTCCCACGTAAGCAGAGATGATGGAAATCAGACTGAGTTCTTCCATCAAGTGGGTCCTTGTTACCCAAATTTCATTTTACAAGAGGTCTCACAGCCAGGGGCGGTGGCTCACACCTGTAATCCCAGCACTTTGGGAGGCTGAGGTTGGCAGATCACAAGATCAGGAGATCGAGACCATCCTGGCTAACATGGTGAAACCCCGCCTCTACTAAAAATAAAAATTAAAAAAATAGCCAGGCGTGGTGGCGGGCGCCTGTAGTCCCAGCTACTCAGGAGGCTGAGGCAGGAGAATGGCGTGAATCTGGGAGGCAGAGTTTGCAGTAAGCCGAGATTGCTCCGCTGTACTCCAGCCTGGGCGACAGAGCAAGACCCTGTCTCAAAAAAAAAAAGTCTCAGAGAGAGTACGGAATGATGACTGGGCAGTGTCTCATTGAGGACAGAAGGGAGAGAAAGCAGCTGCCTTCAGCATTGACCATAGCCAAGTGTGCCTAGGCTCTGATCATAGATTCATCCTTTAATTGATGAATTCATTCAGAAATAGTGCTAGATCGTGAGACACAATCAATAAGGATGACAATCTTCTTGCTTTCATGGTGCTTACATTGTAAAATGAGTGACAGAAAGTAAACAAAAAGAAAACATATCATTTCAAGTGATGAAGGCTAAAGAGAAAAGTAGATCTTAGTGAGGAGATAGCGAGTGAAGGGTAGTATGTGTTTTTTTAGACAGAATGATGAGGACAGTTTACCTGAACTTGGACACTTAAGCAAAGACCTGAAGGAAGTAAGGGATGAAGCCCAGAAACTCTAAGATACTCAGGAGATGGGGTCTATTTTATGTTAGTGACAGCTGACTCTTTAATTTCTGGTATGATTTTGGGAGAAAAATGTGATTGTATAAGGAACATTGTAAAGTTGGTTCTGATAGTTTATGCTGTTTTCTTTTATTCCTCTGGAGGGACAGGAGCTTGGAGCTTTCTAGTCCAATATTCTGCTCACATCACTCACAGTTCCCTGCTCTGAGGATTTTATTTATTTATTTATTTATTTATTTTTATTATACTTCAAGTTCTAGGGTACATGTGCATAACGTGCAGGTTTGTTACATATGTATACTTGTGCCATGTTGGTGTGCTGCACCCATCAACTCGTCAGCACCCATCAATTCGTCATTTATATCATGTATAACTCCCCAGTGCAATCCCTCCCCCCTCCCCCCTCCCCATAATAGGCCCCAGTGTGTGATGTTCCCCTTCCCGAGTCCAAGTGATCTCATTCTTCAGTTCCCACCTATGAGTGAGAACATGCGGTGTTTGGTTTTCTCTTCTTGTGATAGTTTGCTAAGAATGATGGTTTCCAGCTGCATCCATGTCCCTACAAAGGACGCAAACTCATCCTTTTTTATGGCTGCATAGTATTCCATGGTGTATATGTGCCACATTTTCTTAATCCAGTCTGTCACAGATGGACATTTGGGTTGATTCCAAGTCTTTGCTATTGTGAATAGTGCTGCAATAAACATACGTGTGCATGTGTCTTTGTAGTAGAATAATTTATAATCCTTTGGGTATATACCCAGTAGTGGGATGGCTGGGTCATATGGTACATCTAGTTCTAGATCCTTGAGGAATTGCCATACTGTTTTCCATAATGGTTGAACTAGTTTACAATCCCACCAACAGTGTAAAAGTGTTCCTATTTCTCCACATCCTCTCCAACACCTGTTGTTTCCTGATTTTTTAATGATTGCCGTTCTAACTGGTGTGAGATGGTATCTCATTGTGGTTTTAATTTGCATTTCTCTGATGGTGAGTGATGATGAGCATTTTTTCATGTGTCTGTTGGCTGTCTGAATGTCTTCTTTTGAGAAATGTCTGTTCATATCCTTTGCCCACTTTTTGATGGGATTGTTTGTTTTTTTCTTGTATATTTGTTTGAGTTCTTTGTAGATTCTGGATATTAGCCCTTTGTCAGATGAGTAGATTGCAAAAATTTTCTCCCATTCTGTAGGTTGCCTGTTCACTCTGATGGTAGTTTCTTTTGCTGTGCAGAAGCTCTTTAGTTTAATTAGATCCCATTTGTCAATTTTGGCTTTTGCTGCCGTTGCTTTTGGTGTTTTAGACATGAAGTCCTTGCCCATGCCTATGTCCTGAATGGTACTACCTAGATTTTCTTCTAGGGTTTTTATGGTATTAGGTCTAACATTTAAGTCTCTAATCCATCTTGAATTAATCTTCGTATAAGGAGTAAGGAAAGGATCCAGTTTCAGCTTTCTACTTATGGCTAGCCAATTTTCCCAGCACCATTTATTAAATAGGGAATCCTTTCCCCATTTCTTGTTTCTCTCAGGTTTGTCAAAGATCAGATGGCTGTAGATGTGTGGTATTATTTCTGAGGACTCTGTTCTGTTCCATTGGTCTATATCTCTGTTTTGGTACCAGTACCATGCTGTTTTGGTTACTGTAGCCTTGTAGTATAGTTTGAAGTCAGGTAGCGTGATGCCTCCAGCTTTGTCCTTTTGACTTAGGATTGTCTTGGCAATGCGGGCTCTTTTTTGGTTCCATATGAACTTTAAAGCAGTTTTTTCCAATTCTGTGAAGAAACTCATTGGTAGCTTGATGGGGATGGCATTGAATCTATAAATAACCTTGGGCAGTATGGCCATTTTCACGATATTGATTCTTCCTATCCATAAGCATGGTATGTTCTTCCACTTGTTAGTGTCCTCTTTTATTTCACTGAGCAGTGGTTTGTAGTTCTCCTTGAAGAGGTCCTTGACATCCCTTGTAAGTTGGATTCCTAGGTATTTTATTCTCTTTGAAGCAATTGTGAATGGAAGTTCATTCATGATTTGGCTCTCTGTTTGTCTGTTACTGGTGTATAAGAATGCTTGTGATTTTTGCACATTAATTTTGTATCCTGAGACTTTGCTGAAGTTGCTTATCAGCTTAAGGAGATTCTGGGCTGAGACAATGGGGTTTTCTAAATATACAATCATGTCATCTGCAAACAGGAACAATTTGACTTCTTCTTTTCCTACCTGAATGCCCTTGATTTCTTTCTCTTGCCTGATTGCCCTAGCCAGAACTTCCAACACTATGTTGAATAGGAGTGGTGAGAGAGGGCATCCCTGTCTTGTGCCACTTTTCAAAGGGAATTTTTCCAGTTTTTGCCCATTCAGTATGATATTAGCTGTGGGTTTGTCATAAATAGCTCTTATTATTTTGAGGTACGTTCCATCAATACCGAATTTATTGAGCGTTTTTAGCATGAAGGGCTGTTGAATTTTGTCAAAAGCCTTTTCTGCATCTATTGAGATAATCATGTGGTTCTTGTCTTTGGTTCTGTTTATATGCTGGATTACGTTTATTGATTTGCGAATGTTGAACCAGCCTTGCATCCCAGGGATGAAGCCCACTTGATCATGGTGGATAAGCTTTTTGATGTGCTGCTGAATCCGGTTTGCCAGTATTTTATTGAGGATTTTTGCATCGATGTTCATCAGGGATATTGGTCTAAAATTCTCTTTTTTTGTTGTGTCTCTGCCAGGCTTTGGTATCAGGATGATGTTGGCCTCATAAAATGAGTTAGGGAGGATTCCCTCTTTTTCTATTGATTGGAATAGTTTCAGAAGGAATGGTACCAGCTCCTCCTTGTACCTCTGGTAGAATTCTGCTGTGAATCCATCTGGTCCTGGACTTTTTTTGGTGGGTAGGCTATTGATTGTTGCCTCAATTTCAGAGCCTGCTATTGGTCTATTCAAGGATTCAACTTCTTCCTGGTTTAGTCTTGGGAGAGTGTAAGTGTCCAGGAAATTATCCATTTCTTCTAGATTTTCTAGTTGATTTGCGTAGAGGCGTTTATAGTATTCTCTGATGGTAGTTTGTATTTCTGTGGGGTTGGTGGTGATATCCCCTTTATCATTTTTTATTGCATCTATTTGATTCCTCTCTCTTTTCTTCTTTATTAGTCTTGCTAGCAGTCTGTCAATTTTGTTGATCTTTTCAAAAAACCAACTCCTGGATTCATTGATTTTTTGGAGGGTTTTTTGTGTCTCTATCTCCTTCAGTTCTGCTCTGATCTTAGTCATTTCTTGCCTTCTGCTAGCTTTTGAATGTGTTTGCTCTTGCCTCTCTAGTTCTTTTAATTGTGATGTTAGAGTGTCAATTTTAGATCTTTCCTGCTTTCTCTTGTGGGCATTTAGTGCTATAAATTTCCCTCTACACACTGCTTTAAATGTGTCCCAGAGATTCTGGTATGTTGTATCTTTGTTCTCATTGATTTCAAAGAACATCTTTATTTGTGCCTTCATTTCGTTATGTACCCAGTAGTCATTCAGGAGCAGGTTGTTCAGTTTCCATGTAGTTGAGCGGTTTTGATTGAGTTTCTTAGTCCTGAGTTCTAGTTTGATTGCACTGTGTTCTGAGAGACAGTTTGTTATAATTTCTGTTCTTTTACATTTGCTGAGGAGTGCTTTACTTCCAATTATGTGGTCAATTTTGGAATAAGTGCGATGTGGTGCTGAGCAGAATGTATATTCTGTTGATTTGGGGTGGAGAGTTCTATAGATGTCTATTAGGTCCGCTTGGTGCAGAGATGAGTTCAATTCCTGGATATCCTTGTTAACTTTCTGTCTCATTGATCTGTCTAATGTTGACAGTGGAGTGTTGAAGTCTCCCATTATTATTGTATGGGAGCCTAAGTCTCTTTGTAAGTCTCTAAGGACTTGCTTTATGAATCTGGGTGCTCCTGTATTGGGTGCATATATATTTAGGATAGTTAGCTCTTCCTGTTGAATTGATCCCTTTACCGTTATGTAATGGCCTTCTTTGTCTCTTTTGATCTTTGATGGTTTAAAGTCTGTTTTATCAGAGACTAGGATTGCAACCCCTGCTTTTTTTTGTTCTCCATTTGCTTGGTAGATCTTCCTCTATCCCTTTATTTTGAGCCTATGTATGTCTCTGCATGTGAGATGGGTCTCCTGAATACAGCAGACTGATGGGTCTTGACTCTTTATCCAGTTTGCCAGTCTGTGTCTTTTAATCGGAGCATTTAGTCCATTAACATTTAAGGTTAATATTGTTATGTGTGAACTTGATCCTGCCATTATGATATTAACTGGTTATTTTGCTCGTTAGTTGATGCAGTTTCTTCCTAGCCTCGATGGTCTTTACATTTTGGCATGTTTTTGCAATGGCTGGTACCGGTTGTTCCTTTCCATGTTTAGGGCTTCCTTCAGGGTCTCTTGTAAGGCAGGCCTGGTGGTGACAAAATCTCTAAGCATTTGCTTATCTGTAAAGGATTTTATTTCTCCTTCACTTATGAAACTTAGTTTGGCTGGATATGAAATTCTGGGTTGAAAATTCTTTTCTTTAAGAACATTGAATATTGGCCCCCACTCTCTTCTGGCTTGTAGAGTTTCTGCCGAGAGATCTGCTGTTAGTCTGATGGGCTTCCCTTTGTGGGTAACCCGACCTTTCTCTCTGGCTGTCCTTAAGATTTTTTCCTTCATTTCAACTTTGGTGAATCTGGCAATTATGTGTCTTGGAGTTGCTCTTCTGGAGGAGTATCTTTGTGGCGTTCTCTGTATTTCCTGAATTTGAATGTTGGCCTGCCCTACTAGGTTGGGGAAGTTCTCCTGGATGATATCCTGAAGAGTGTTTTCCAAGTTGGTTCCATCTTCCCCCTCACTTTCAGGCACCCCAATCAGACGTAGATTTGGTCTTTTTACATAATCCCATACTTCTTGCAGGCTTTGTTCATTTCTTTTTCTTCTTTTTTCTTTTGGTTTCTCTTCTCGCTTCATTTCATTCATTTGATCCTCAATCGCTGATACTCTTTCTTCCAGTTGATTGAGTTGGTTACTGAAGCTTGTGCATTTGTCACGTATTTCTCGTGTCATGGTTTTCATCTCTGTCATTTCGTTTATGACCTTCTCTGCATTAATTAGTCTAGCTGTCAATTCTTCCACTCTTTTTTCAAGATTTTTAGTTTCTTTGCGCTGGGTACGTAATTCCTCCTTTAGCTCTGAGAAGTTTGATGGACTGAAGCCTTCTTCTCTCATCTCGTCAAAGTCATTCTCTGACCAGCTTTGATCCATTGCTGGCGATGGGCTGTGCTTCTTTGCAGGGGGAGATGTGCTCTTATTTTTTGAATTTCCAGCTTTTCTACCCTGCTTCTTCCCCATCTTTGTGGTTTTATCTGTCTCTGGTCTTTGATGATGGTGACGTACTGATGGGGTTTTGGTATAGGTGTCCTTCCTGTTTGATAGTTTTCCTTCTGACAGTCAGAACCCTCAGCTATAGGTCTGTTGGAGATTGCTTGAGGTCCACTCCAGACCCTGTTTGCCTGGGTATCAGCAGCAGAGGTTGCAGGAGATAGAATATTGCTGAACAGTGAGTGTACCTGTCTGATTCTTACTTTGGAAGCTTCCTCTCAGGGGTGTACTCCACCCTGTGAGGTGTGGGGTGTCAGACTGCCCCTAGTGGGGGATGTCTCCCAGTTAGGCTACTCAGGGGTCAGGGACCCACTTGAGCAGGCAGTCTGTCTGTTCTCAGATCTCAACCTCCGTGTTGAGAGATCCACTGCTCTCTTCAAAGCTGTCAGACAGAGTCGTTCGCATCTGCACAGGCCTCTGCTGCTTCCCCTGTTGTTTTTTAGCTGTGCCCTGTCCCCAGAGGTGGAGTCTACAGAGACAGGCAGGTTTCCTTGAGCTGCTGTGAGCTCCACTCAGTTCGAGCTTCCCAGCGGCTTTGTTTACCTACTTAAGCCTCAGCAATGGCGGGCGCCCCTCCCCCAGCCTCGCTGCTGCCTTGTGGTTAGATCACCGCAGACTGCTGTGTTAGCAATGAGGGAGGCTCTGTGGGTGTGGGACCCTCCTGGCCAGGTGTGGGATATATTCTCCTGGTGTGCCAGTTTGCTTAAAGCGCAGTATTGGGGTGGGAGTTACCCAATTTTCCAGGTGTTGTGTGTCTCAGTTCCCCTGGCTAGGAAAAGGGATTCCCTTCCCCCTTGCACTTCCCAGGTGAGGCCATGCCTCGCCCTGCTTCAGCTCTCGCTGGTCCGGTTGCAGCAGCTGACCAGCACCGATTGTCCGGCACTCCCCAGTGAGATGACCCCAGTACCTCAGTTGAAAATGCAGAAATCACCGGTCTTCTGTGTTGCTCGCGCTGGGAGTTGGAGACTGGAGCTGTTCCTATTCGGCCATCTTGCTCCGCCCCCGCCCTGAGGATTTTTAATGTGTATCTTGGAAACTTTTATGGAGGCTTCTGCTTGTGAACAGCTTAGGCTTTGAAGGGCTAAATGGATTAAGAAAATATATGTAAGAGAACATGGGGCTTACTCGAAGTGTTTGATACTAATCAGGACTGGTAGCATAGAGGAAGGCAGCGTGAGTGTTGATATACTCTTGACGAGGAAGATTTTAAATTCACTCAATATATAAAACTTTTAAGCATTCTAAGACTTGATTGGCCTCAGAATAGAAGAGCTGAAACTTTCCTTTTTCTCTCCTTAACTGTGTCCCCAGAGTTTCCCTGAACTAGCTTTCCTCAGTGAATAACATTCCTCAGGAACACAGTGTGAAGGGAAAGAGGAAGGGGGAGAGAAAGAGTCAAACAGTGCAGCATCCCATGGTGCTAAAATTCCTAGACACTTTCCTAAATGATTGTGTGAAGACAGTTTCCTTTTTCAATGAGGGTTAAGGCAGCAGCAGCTTCCTCTGACCCACGGAGCTGCCTCAGAACCTATCAGGCAGATCCAGAGGGCCATACAACATTTCACTTCAGTTTCTTTCTTGTAGGTAAATGCCTTCCAGTAGATTTTCTCTGTGGAAGAAAGAGTGAGTTTCAGGACGGGATGGGATGTTCTGAGTCAGCATACCATCTAGAACAGGGACACCCAGATCCTGAATTGTGGGCTAGTGTAGCAGCAGAGTAGATGGGCTGAACTCCAAATCCCTCCTTCATAGCAGAGATCACTTTCATCTCTTCTGTGGTCTAATGCCGGATATAGCACAGCTCCTTGCTGTTGTCAGAAACATGATCTCTCCTTTCTTTTCAGGTGGTTCTAGGTAAACAGAGATTGTGGAAATTGGACTGAGCTCTTTCATCAAGTTGGTCCTTGTTACCCGACTGTCATTTTATAAGAGGCCTCAGAGAGAGGACTAACAGATTACTGGGCATTGTCTCAGTGAAGACAGAAGGGCGAGAAAGCAGTTTCCTTCAGCATTAGCCATAACCAGGCCTGGAAAGGCTTTGTTTGTAGATTTTTTCTTTAATTGATCAATTCATTGATTAATTCAGAAATAGTACCACCTCATTCTGTATGAGATACAGTAAACAAGAACAATACATTTCTTGTTTTCATGGTGCTTACACTGAAAAATGAGGAAAATAAACATAAGGTAAACAAATATTTTCTGGTGATGAAGGCTAAAATGATAAATATATTCTAATGAGGTGATAGAGAGTGAAGTATAGTATGCATTCTTTTAGAGAGAATAAAGAAGAAAGTCTCCCTGAGCTTGGACACTTGGGCAAAGACCTGAAAGAAGTGAGGAGTAAAGTCTACAAGTCCTAAGGTGTTCAGGATATGGGGTCTATTTCATGTCAGTGACAGCTGAATCTTAAATTTCTCATATGATGTTGAGAGAAAAATGTGTTTATAGAAAGAACATTGGCTTTGTGACTTCCCAAATTTTCTGTTAGCCTGAGATCAGAGCCGTCTGTATTTGAGACCTGGGCTGGACCCAGGTGTCACACTTGGTGGCTTTGGCTCCCTGATGGATCCAGGGCTTTGAGCACTCCTGGAGGCAGGAGATGTTGAAGTTGAACCTAAAGTCTCTTGTTTGGCAGCTCCAGTGTGAGGTCAGTGTGGGACAGATAGAAGCTGAGGATAAAAGCCCCTCTTATGTATCCTGTCTGAATCTTTCTTCTCTCACAATGATGAAAAGAGTTGTCAGAGTCTTAAAGAGAGATGACCAGGCTCAAATCAGCCGAGGTGCTGGCTGCCTGCCTTCTGTGAGAAGACAACATTCACTGAGGACAGGAGCAAGGGAGGCTTTCATCCCCAAGACAGGGAGGAAGAAAGGAGTAATCCATCCTGGGAACCAACTGACTAATAGATTGAGAGATACTCAGTCCTTGCCCTCGAGAATTTTCAGAAATTTCTCCGGAGAGTTCCCTACTCTCACCAACACACAACAATGATGATGAAGGTAAAGCAAAAACTTTAAAATAAACATCCTGTAAATGGAACCTACATTCTGATGAACCAAAGAAACCAAGAATCCAGCTCAGAGGCATTGGCCAGGAAAGTTGTTGTATAGAACATGACACTGGAGCAGGAACTTACAGGACAGAAAATACGTGGCAAACGAGTAATTTCGGACATTTTAGATGGAAGGGAGTTAGTGGTAGAAGGGAACACACTGTGGTCTTGGAGGCTGACTGCTGGCTGTTCAGAGTGGAGCAGGAGGCAGGTGAACTGAGCATTGAGGGGTGCAGTGGTGCATGCTGGGTTGGGGGACAAGATCTCATGTCTATGGTATGACACTGGGGACTGGGATCATCTTCGTGGCCAACACAATTTTTCTCACACATTGTGCATATTTAGAGAAAGTACCACTAACCATATACAGGGAATAGTAGAAGACGAATGCCTAACCATATACAGGACTAACCATATACAGGGAATAGTAGAAGACGAATGCCTACCCTTCTAGTCATGGTGTGCAGCCTGTGAGCAGGAGGGGGATTTCAGAACAGTTTCTACTTCTGTTGGGACAGGAAACCATATTAACTCTCTTTTGTTTTCTAGATTTCAGAAGGGAAAAGCACTCAGAAGTAAATATTGAGGACTTACTCTAGCACCATTGATTTTTTTCTCTTAGGCTTCCCTGGCTCTCAAGAAGTACTCCGTATCCAGTAGCATCGCTGCTGGTTTTAGTGGTGACCCCTTTTCTGAACCCTTTCATCTTCACCCTGTGGAATGACAAATTCATACAGGCCTTTGGAGATGGCATGAAACGCTGCTATCAACTCCTCAGAATTTAGCTCTGTCCTGGGGACAATCCTCATTGTGGACTTCAGTAATCTGAAGGTACTAATTTAAACCTAAAATGACAGTTCTCATCATCAAATAGTTTGTAATCTACAAGGGATATTTAGGGTATAGACAGTGCTTCAATTTATTATTGGGTGACTTCTATAAGGGAAATCAATTTATTCTTTTTAATGTATATAGATACATGTCCCAAAATAAATATGACAAGTGTAAACATCTGAAATACACGAAGATTTTAGAACTCTCAGACTGTGAATGGAAAAACAAGAAATGTGTGATTTATCTGATGTCTGCTGTAGTAATCTGATTCTAGGTGCCAGAATTATCTTCCCCTATATTGCCTTGTTGTTTCATGGTGTATTCTCGTTGTGTAACCCTCACTATTGTGTCTCTCAGTGACTTGTGGTCCAGCCTCAAGCTTTGAACTTTCCTTGTAGTTCCTGCCTCAAATGTCCAATGGTGACAGTAACTTTCTATGGGTTTTCTGACTGGCAGTTGTGAGAGTGAACTCACTCCCCCACCCTGACTGCTTAGCAATCTTCAGGATGAATGTGTGTTGATACAGGTTTATCCCTATTTTGTGTACCTTCTTAGGCATAGATGAAAGGATTTGGAAATAAACTTTTTTTTAAACTAATGTCGCCAACATCATTATGGCGGCCTTAAATGAGGGAGCACGATGGAGGTATGTTCTGGAAGGCGATGTGATAAGGGATAGCTGGCTTTGCTGTGTCCTTGGGCTGAGGGTGGATTGGAGAGAGGGCAGAGGGACAGGTGGCCTGTGGCCTCTTTCCCTCTGTCTCACACATTCTTCAATCCTGATTTGGTACATTCACCCTCCACGTTCCCTTTGCTATCCCACTTCCTGCTCAGTTTCTTTATTAATTTCACTTATTCTCTCTCTCTCTCTGTTAGTACCAGATTCATTTATTTGTTCCTTTCCCCCCTTCATTTACTCACAAAAACTGAGTTTACCAAGCCACCTTCTAGCTCCACATTGAGTTCCCTTAATCCTTATATCTCAGTTTCTGTATTGCCCCATCATCTCCCTTGTTCCTGTCATATCCACTATCTCAATTAATATTTCTGTATTGCATGACACAGATTTCTTCTGCATTCTTACACAAGTGATTACACATGTTTGGTGGCAACCCAAATGGACATCAAAAGGTGACTACTCATATAATTTATGGGACTTTCATCCAGTTGAAGATTACATAACTGTAGGAAGAATGAGAAAGTTTTGTCATTAAAAGAAAGTTCTTCAGGGTATACTTTTGAGAAAGAAGAGCAAAGAGTAGACCAATTTGTTTATGTGTTACCTTTTTGTAAGAACAAAGCAAAACTCTGTTTATATTTCTATTTGGGTATAATTGCATGAAGAAATGCCTAGGAGGGAAACCAGGAAATCAGTTACCTTGGGGATGTGTTGGTGGGAATTGTATTCATGGGAATAGTCTGTGAGGCAGGCTGTTTATGATACAGCTGTGTACATTGCTGTCACTGCTGCTTCATAATAATGTGTTACCAACTCAAAAATAAAAGACATCATTCTGCTTCTAATTGCCAAGGAAAGTGTGCTTGCTTATCCAAATATCTGACTGTAACAAAGGACATATTTTGACAGAAGAATCTTTAGTAACTCTAGATAGTTTGTAATGTTTCCGCAGAGCTGAGTAGTGGTAATGGGAGAAGAATAAGGGAGAAGAGATGGAGCTTCACATTTCTCTCATTCTGAGGCCTTCACTACTTTTGTAAGAATATACTGTTTGAATATTGCGGGGGCTTCTTTTAATTATCTTATGTGTGTTGAAATTATCTTTGTCCAGTCTGTTTTTTGTTGAACTCTTTGCATCTTAATGAAATCGTCTGTCATATAGAGGTATTCATTTTGCTTTTGTCCAGTTAATTATTACTTTTATGATATATATTTCTGTAATCATTTAAAAAGTTTTTATCTGTTCAAATGATTTAACAAAAGTCCATTGTAATATTTACATGCCCTGACAGGGCAGATGTAATACAATAGTTTTTATTTTAATAAAGAGAATAATGGGAAAGCATGTGCAAAATTTAAAAAAATATTTTCAGTAATCATATTGATGGAGATAGTATTCCAGGATGGTTGCGAGTATAATGTGAAATAAAGGAAATGTGTCCTTTATTTCAAATAAATATGGAATATTCTATTTCTTAATATATTATGGAGGAGCTTAGGTAAATCTCTATACATGGGCAGACTCAGTGCATGTGCTCTCTCTCTTTCTCTGTCTCTTACTCCTGGCTCTTTTCATTGCCATAACTTAGCAACACTGGCCAATTCGATTACAATGAACATTCCTAGGCCCATATTGTAGTTTTGCAATACAATTTCCTGGTAAGAGAAATCAGGGCTTCTTGGAGAAATGACTGATTTCTCATCTAGGATGGAGAATCCACAAGATGAACTTGAAAAATCATATCATACCAGATATGAAAGATTACTAGGGTCATATTAGAATATTCAGGACTCAATTAGAGGAGACTTCTACTGGCCAAAGATGAAAGAAGTTGTGCTTCCAACATATCAACTATTTTTAAATGTATGAGTTCACAATATTTAAAAAAGTAATCACCTTCCAAAGATAATATTTATTATTCATCAGACCCAAGCTTCTGTGAACTTACCAACTTATAGAAAAATATGTAGAGAACAGGAATTGGGAAAATGCAGATTATAAGAATTCTACCATAAAAACACCTGAGTTTCTCAACAAATAGATTGGAAAGAGGTGAAAAGGCTATAGAGAGAATCTGAAGATTAGATGTCAAGAACGTATCAAATTAAAAAATGTAGAAGACTAAGCTATAGTGTGTGACAATTTAAACTGGAGTGATAAAATCTTTAAGGAATACAAATAAGTGATTACTTAAAGGTAAAGATTATCATTACTTCTGAGGATGTCATGAGTGAATTGGAATAGGACACATGAATGGGCTTCTGGGGTTGCTATTAAAGTTGTAGTTATTGATTCATGGGGTGGTTGCAAAAGAATTTCTTAAGCTATACATGTGTTCAGTGTAGTGTTTCTATATACATGTTTCACTTTAAAATAAAATGATTTAACCTTCTCTATATATTCTAACAGTTTCAATTTCTGATTTTGATATTTATTTAAAAAATAGGTTATTATTTATTTTGAGATAGGTTAAAGGTTGATGATGACCTGGACCTCTAGAAATCGCAGCCTTAGGCAAGTATTAAGGGCTAAAGGTTTATTTGTTGGGGGGATGCACTTCTACTATAGCAAAGGAAAACGAAGTGAGACAGGAAAGCATGGTAAAGAATGCAGTATGATGAATAACCATGTGACCATTGTTTCCTGATGATTAGCTGATGACATAATTGTCTATATAGAAAGCCTCTAAGATTCTACCAGAAAACTCCTGTAAGTGATAATATATTTTAGCAAGGCTGAAAGAGACAAGGTCAACATGCAAAAGAAATTACTCACAATGAACAATTGGAATTAAAATCTATAAAATAATATCATTTTTGATATCTCCAAAAAAGAGAAGTACTAGGTATGAATCTAACACCTCCGGGATTGGATTCTCCATTCATGGATTGGAAGATACAATATTGTTAATATGCTAATTATTTCCAATTTCATTAATGGATTCAGGGCAATCCCAACAAAATTTTAGCAAGCTTTAATGCAGATAGTAACAAAATAATTTTAAAATTTATAAAGAGAGGCAAAAGTTATAGAATGGCCCAAACAACATTGAAAAAGAAGAACAAAGAAGACTCACATTACACAATGTGAAGACTTTTAGTAACGTTACAATATCAAGACAGTGTGGTGTTGCAAAATGATAGGCATATAAGATTAATGAAAGAGAGTAGAGAGCCTAGAAATAGATCTAAACAACTGTCAACTTAATTTCTACAACATTGCAAAGGAAATTCAGTAAAGAAGGGGTAATTTTTCCAAAAAACAGTGTTAGAATAGTTCAATGTTTCTATGCAATATATATAAAATATGTATAAAAAAGAAAATATGCACCATGGAATATTACACAACCATAAAAAAGAATGAGATTATGTCCTTTGTTGCAAAATGGATGGAGCTGGAAGCCATTATCCTAACAAACCAACACAGGAACAGAGGACCAAATACTGTATGTTCTCACTTATAAGAGGGAGCTAAATGTTGAGTACATGTAGACAAAAAGAATGGAACAACAGTTATCAGGGCCTACTTGAGGGTGGAGGATGGAAGAAGGGTCCTCACCAAAAACTACCTATTGGGTACTATGCTGATTACCTGTGTGTTGAAATAGTCAATGCACCAAACCCTCATGACATGCAATTTACCTGTGTAACAAACCTGCACAATGTACCCCGAGCCTAAAATAAAAGTTTTCTAAAAAAAAAAAAAAGAATTTCAGCATGTAAATTGTGACTTACCTAAAATTAGATAAAATGACTTTAATGTAAATGCAAAATTATGAAACATCTAGGAGAAAATCGACATGACCTTAAGTTTGGTGGTTAAGTTTTAGATAAAATACTAAAAACACAATGAATAAAAGAAAAACAACTGTCAAAATTGAAAACTTATGCTGTAGAAAAGTCACTATGAAGAGAACAAAAAGATAAGGCACTGGCTGGAAGTAAATATTTGAAAATCTCATATCTGATAATTTGTATCCAGTACATTCACACGCGCACACACACACACACACACACACACACACACACACCTGGAAACTCAATAATAAGAAAATGAACAGCTCAATAAAAAATTATGGAAAAGATCTAAATAGATATATCCTGAAGAAGATGTCAGGTGATATGTTTTCACATGAAAAGACACTCAATATCATTCGTCATTAGGGAAATGCAAATTAAAACAACAGTGAGATACCACTATAACCCTGTTAGAATAGCTAAAATAAAAGGACTACTGACAAATTCGAAATGCTGAGAAGGATGTGTAGCATCAGAAACTCTCATTTATTGCTGCTTGGAGTGCAAAATATTTAAACCACTGGAGAAGGCAGTTTTGATATTTCTTGTATAGTTAAACACAGACTTCACATACAAGGCAGTAATTTTGCTTGCAAGGTATTTCCCCAAGGGAAGTGATAATTCAAATCAGTGCAAAAACCTGCACATCACTATTTATAGAAGATTTATTCATAATTGTCAACAATGCGAAGCAACCAAAATGTCCTTCAATAAGTGAATGGTTAAAGCAATTGTAATCCATTTATACAAAGGGAATACTATTCAGTGATAAAAAGGAGAGAGCTAATAATTTTCATTACAAAATGGATGAATCTCAAATGAATTTTACTAAGTGAACAAAGCTATAGCAAAAGGCAACATATTATATGATTCAATTCTAATGACAACCTATAACAAAGGAGAAAGTTATAGAGATGAGAAAAAGATAAGCAAAGACTTTTGTCTTTGAGATATGTAAGGAAGAAGTATTTGACTAGAGAATTATAGAGGGATTTTGGGGTGATGGGATTAACTTATGTGATCAGATATAGTATGCATTTGCCAAGCTCATAAAATTTTACAGCAGAAAAATAAGCTTTGACGTATGGAAATATAAAAATATCAGAGGAAGCTGGGGATCTTAAGATAGAATGCAGACTGTGAAAGAATAATTTTTGTGTGATATAACATCACTGAAGACTGGGGGGGAAAATAGAACTGCCTTAATTAACTTTGGAAAACAGTATTTTGATGAAAACTGTAAGGCAAAAAGTAGAAGAACTATACACCATCACTGTACTCTCATTACTAAAGTTGATTCTAACAGAGAAAAGTGTTAACAATTTTGAAATTTCTGTACATGTAAACTGGAGTTCAACAAGTACAAAAAGGGTTGCGGATGGCAATAACCCCACTAAGAAGAGAAAAGTTAAAGAGATGCAGGCAGAAAAGGGCAGAATGCACCATGTGGTACTGAATTAGAGTCAAAGACATCAGCTGGAGCTCATGTTTAGCTTGATATAGAGGCAGATGGATAGATACGAAAATTATTATAGATACATATATTTAGTTCCTAGATCTGTCTGCTGAGGAAACCTAGAAACAGTAATTATTTCTCTACCTTGTGTTGGGATCTGGTTTTGTAATAATACCCAATAACATAAACCAGGGCTCCTTGGAGATGTGGCTGATTCAGGGTCTCAATAAGAAAAATCAAGATAAGGCTGGAGCATCTACAGAAATGCTTTTCAAAACAAAACTGGCACAAGACAAGGATGTCCTCTGTCACTGCTTCTATTCAATATAGTGTCGGAAGTTCTGGCTAGGGCAATCAGGCAAGAGAAAGAAATAAAGGGTATTCAATTAGGAAAAGAGGAAGTCAAATTGTCTCTGTTTGCAGATGACATGATTGTATATTTAGAAAACCCCATCGTCTCAGCCCAAAATCTCCTTAAGCTGATAAGCAACTTCAGCAAAGTTTCAGGATACAAAATCAATGTGCAAAAATTACAAGCATTCCTATACACCAATAATAGACAAATAGAGAGCCAAATCATGAGTAAACTCCCATTCACAATTACTACAAAGAGAATAAAATACCTAGGAGTACAACTCACAAGGGATGTGAAGGACCTCTTTAAGGAGAACTATAAACCACTGCTAAATGAAATAAGAGGACACAAACAAATGGAAGAACATTCCATGCTCATGGATAGGAAGAATGAATATCATGAAAATGGCCATACCACCTAAGGTAATTTATAGATTCAATGCCATCCCCATCAAGCTACCACTAACTTTCTTCACAGAATTAGAAAAAACTACTTTAAAGTTCATATGGAACCAAAAAAGAGCCCACATTGCCAAGATAATCCTAAGCCAAAAGAACAAAACTGGAAGCATCATGCTACCTGACTTCAAACTATACTACAAGGCTACAGTAACCAAAACAGAATCGTACTGATACCAAAACAGATATATAGATCAGTGGAACAGAACAGAGGCCTCAGAAATAACACCACACATCTACAACCACCTGATCTTTGACAAACCTGACAAAAACAAGCAACGGGGAAAGGATTCCCTATTTAATAAATGGTGCTGGGAAAACTGGCTAGCCATATGTAGAAAGCTGAAACTGGATCTCTTCCTTATACCATATACAAAAATTAATTCAAGATGGATTAAATAC